>NC_092398.1:5095752-5430127 GCF_030028105.1 Mobula birostris
TTGTGAGAGCTTGATTTCATCGTTTAAGAAAAGTTTGGATCGGTACATAGATGGTAGGGTTGTGGAGGGCTATGATCCTGGTGCAGGTCGATGGGAATAGATGAACTGCAGGCCCTGCTTCTGTACTGTAATTATGACTCTATGATCAAGCAGGAAATCACAGAGCCATTAACATCTGTCAAAGGGAAAGTGTTAGAAGCTGTTACCAAAAACATAATATTTGTATGTGAACTGGAATTCAATTGTTAACAGGATGAGCCAGTGGAAACCTGATTGGATGAGGACTAACCAATCAGGAGGGATGGACAACAGGGACATGTCTAGGCATCGTCCCTGATGAAGGTGGCAGAGTTTGGCATCAGAACGTCAGTTAAAATTGACACTTGTACTCGGCTGGAAACTCGAGAGGAGTGTATTCATTATTTTATGCCAGGATCCTTTTTCATCCAAGAGTCTTAAAAAGAGTTGGCCCATGAGGTCATTGACGTGGGTGTTTAATTTCCCAGGATTCCCTGCATTTTTGAAAGGTGAAAGGTTTTGTGCGATTAGAAAACATAACTCCTTAAGTTCAAAAAGGGAGGAAAACAGAGCAGCAAACTGCCAAAGGGGAAAATATTTGAACCTGATATGAAAGAAATAACAACAAAGAAAATCCAATCAGTCGAAGTTGGCAGGGTTTTGTCAAGGAAAGGGAATGTGTTTGGATTATTTTATCGGCATACTTTGAAAAGGTATGTTAATCTATGAGTGCAGGGGAGTAGTGGATGCAATGTACTTAGAGTTATGGAAGGTATTTATGTTCAATAAGTTCTTGCGATCAGAGATTATAGTAGATGGAGTGGCACGATAGTGTAGTGGTTAGCACAACGCTTTACAGTACCAGCGATCCGGGTTCAATTCCCATTTAAGCAGTCTGTACATTCTCCCCTGTGACCACATGGGTTTCCTCCGGGTGCCCTGATTTCCTCCCACAGTCCAAAGACCGACTGGTTGGTAGGTTAATTGGTCATTGTAAATTGTCCTGTAATTAGGCTAGGATTAAATCAGGGGATTACTGGGTGGAGCAGATCAAAGGTCCAGAAGGTCCTATTCCACGCTGTATCTCTGTACAATAAAAAAAGTAAAATAAAATCTCGTGGTACAGGAGATGCACAAGATAACAGAGTGGACAGTCAGTGCCTTTTTCCCAGGGCAGAAGTGGCCAATACTGCAACTCCTTTGAAAGAGTGCAGAGAATGTTTGCAGGGATGTTTAGTACCAACTGAGGATCTAATTTGGATTATTGCGTGTAGTTTTGGTCACCTACCTACAGGAAAGCTGTAAATACAATTGAAAGAGTATAGAGAAAATTTACAAGGATGTTGCTAGGACTGGAGGACTTAAGTTATAAGAAAAGATGAAATAAGGGAAATTTGATGGAGGTATACAAAATTGTGAGGGGTATAGATAGGTGTAAGGGGGTTTCGACTTTTATGTTACTGCAGAGGCTAATTAAAATGGCGTCTTTGTTATGTTAATCTGGGGAATGCGGCTTTGTTGTGTTAAATGCTGAGAAAGTTTGCGCTAGCAGCTTGTTTTTGCTGTAGAGGGTGATAAGAGGGTGCTATTAACCAATTGGGATTGTTGTTATGGTTTTGGTGTATTTGAAGATACTGTATGCGCGGGGTTTTGGGGCAGAAGGCGGGAGAGCGAGACAGAGGATGGACGAGGTGCTGTGAGTCCGCTAACGGGTTCGGACCCCGAGCGGGACGTTCGGCGAGGAGACGGAGATGGACTCGGACTCGTGTGGAGCGTCTGGTCGACCACCGTTGTTGGTCCCAGGTGGCCGGTCGAGGTGGTCCGAGGGGGCACAGGGTGAAGAAGAAGGTCCTTGAGCTCCAACGGTTTTTGTGCACGAAGAGAGTGAACTTTGATAAGTGTGGCACCTTTTATTTTTCCTTTTATATTTTATTCTCTTTTAATTATATAGTTCCAGTAATATCTATAAACTGTATATCATTTAATTGGATCTGGAGCATTGTCTGTTATTTGGGCGGGGTGGGGTACCTCACACAGCATCCACACAAACGAATCACCCAGTTTGGCGGGGCCGAGGGCTGATTCCCTAGACGACAGCGAGCCGAGCGACCCTGAGGGTGGCCAGGGGGGCTACATAGGGTAAATGCAGGCAGGCTTTTTCCACCGAGGTTGGGTAAGTCTAGAGGTTATGGGTTAAGGGTGAAAGGTGAAATGTTTAAGTGGAACACGAGGGGGAACTTCCTCACTCAGAGGATGGTGAGCGTGTGGGATGAGTTGCCAGTGGAAGTGGTTCGATTTCAACGTTTAAGAGAAATTTGGATAGGTAGACGGATGTGAGGGGTATGGTGCAGGTCGATGGAACTAGGCAGATTCATAGTTCGGCACGGACTAGGTAGGCCGAAGGTCCTGTTCTATCAGGGGGTGTCATTTTAAGGGGATTGGAGGAAAGCATGGGGAATACCAGTTGTTGGATTTTTACACCAAGAGTAGTGGGCGAATGTAACTTGCAGCCAGAGATGGTGGCAGAGGGATGCCTAGAATCTAGGAAAGTCTAGGATTCCCAACCTTTTTTTTATGTCATGGAGTCTTACCATTAATCAAAGGGTCCATGGACCCCAGGCTGGACGCTGCCATATTGAGGCATCACCTTTCGAAGGTGTCCTCACTGTAATGGAGAAGGCTTAATCTACAACTCTCTTGCGATCCTATGCATTGGAGCCTCCACACTAGGCTGTGACATAAGCAGTCAGAAAGCACAGAAAGAAGAGTCTAAATTTTTCCTGTCCATGTACTGGCAAAAACATCTTTTAAGTGTTATAATTTTTTTAAATTATTGACATTTTGTTTTGTTTTTACTGTTTTCACATGTTTCTCTGAAAGCATCTTTACTACCCAGTAGCCCAATTTAGACACCACCACTCCCTGTGTATATAACACACCTCCTTGGTGAGGCCTAATTTTGAGTATTGCATGCAGTTTTGGTCACCTACCAACAGGAAAGATTAGATTAATTAGATTCAACTTTATTGTCATTGTGCCGAGTACAGATACAAAGCCAATGAAATGCAATTAGCATCTGACCAGAAGTGCAAAAGAATAGTATTATTTACAAAATAACTGTAAATAAAGAGTAAATGCTACAGTACACAAATATAAAAGTACTGAGACAGTACAATATGGATGCAATACTGCTTAGCGCTGTGATGTGAGGTTCAGCAGGGTCACAGCCTCAGGGAAGAAGCTCCTCCTGTGCCTGCTAGTGTGGGAGCGGAGGCTCCTGTAGTGCCTACCGGATGGGAGGAGAGTAAAAAGTCCATGGCTAGGGTGAGATGCATCCCTGATAATGCTTCTCACCCTGTCCAGGCAGCATTTCATAGTCATTGATCCCAAGGGAAATTGGTTTTCGTTACAGTTGCACTATAAATAATAAATAGTGATAAAACCATAAATAGTTAAATAGTAATATGTAAATTATTACATATTATTTACATTTTACATATTTACATAATTTATGGCGGATGTTCTCAATGGTGGGCAATTGCGTGCCGATAATCCGCTGGGCAGTTTTCACCACATGCTGGAGTGCTTTGCGGTCCGATAGGGGACAATTGCCATACCCCACTGATATGCAGTTGGTGAGTGTGCCCTCAATGGTACAGTGGTAAAAGTCCAGCAGTATCCTGGGACAGTAAAGGCGCTGTTGTGCCTTTTTGATCAGGATGGAGGAGTTCAGGGACCAGGTGAGATCATGGGAGATGTGGACACCAAGGAATTTAAAGCTTGATATACACTTCAGTACAGCTCTGTTGATGTAGATGGGAACATGGGTGTAGCTCCTAGCATGCCCGAAGTCCACAATGATCTCCTTGGTCTTCTGGGTATCAAGGGCCAGGTTGTTGTTGGCACACCATGCGGCCATGTGCTGGATGGACCTCATCCTTGTAGGCCGTCTTGTCATCCCCTCTGATCAGGCCAACCAGCATGGTATTGTCTGCAAACTTGATTTTGGAGTTAGAACTGTGTACAGGAAAGCAGTCATAGATGAAAAGGGAGTACAGAAGATGTAAATAAAGTTGAAAGAGTACAGAGAAAGTTTGCAAGCATGTTGCTGGGTCTGGAGGACCTGAGTGGAAAGATTGAATAGATTAGGACTTCAGTCCTTGGAACATTGAAGATTGAGAGGAGATTTGATAGAGACGTGCAAAATCATGAGAATATGTATAGGATAAATGCAAGTAGGCTTTTTCCACTGAGGTTGGGTGGGTCATGGGTAAAGGGTGAAAGGTTTAAGGGGAACATGAGAGGAAGCTTCTTCGTTCAAAGGGTCGTGAGAATGTGGAACAAATGGTGCAAGCGAGCTCAATTTCAACATTTAAGAGAAGTTGGGATAGGTACATGGATGGTAGGGGTATGGAGGGCTATGGTCCTGGTGCAGGTCGATGGGAGTAGGCAGTTTAATTGGTTTGACTAGATGAGCTGTACTTTTGCTCCACAGTACTGCAGAAGTTTCTGTGCTGTATTTTTCTATGATTCTGTGATCCTCTATGCATGCCCTCTTGGGAGAACAGCCTTCCAGAAAGCTCTCTCAAAGGAATTGTTTGCAGGGGTTGAAGTGCATCATTTGGACATAAGCCAATGAGCTGTGTTGCTGACTACTGGTGCCGTATACAAGCATGCACTTGATCTTTGCAGTGAATGAAGGGGATAAACCACAGAGAGAGACCATAAGATATAGGAGCAGAATTAGGCCATTTGGCCCATCAAGTCTGTTCTGTCATTTCATTATGGCTGATCCATTTTCCCTCTCAGCCCCGCCCTCCTGCCTTCTTCCCGTATCCGTTCAAGAATCTCTCAACCTTTGCCTTAAATATACGCAATGACTTGGCCCCCACAGCCACCTGTGGCAACGAATTCCACAGATTCGCCACTCTCTGGCTGAAGAAATTCCTCAGTGGCTGTGTGCTCTGGTCTTAGACTCTCCCATCACAGGAAACATCCTCTCCACGTCCATTCCATCAAGGCTTTTCAACATTCGATAGGTTTCAATGAGATTCCCCCACCTTTCTTCTGAATTCCAGTGAGTACAGGCCCAGAGCCATCAAATGCTCCTCATGTGATAAGCCTTTCAATCCCAAATTCATTTTTGAAAACCTCCTCTGAACCCTCTCCAACGTCAGCACATCCTTCCTATGATAACGGGCCCAAAACTGCTCACGATACTCCAAGTGAGACTTCAGCAGTGCCTTGCAAATCTAGTCCTGGGGAGAGGATTCAAGATTGTGGAGGTTTTCTATTTATTGATTTATTGGTTGATTGATTGATTACTGAGATTCACAGCGGAGTATGCCCTTGTGGCGCTTTGGGTCACGCTGCTCAGCAACCCCCAGTTTAGGCCAAGCCTGATCGGGGGACAATTTACAATGACCAATTAACCTGCCAACTGGCACATCTTTGGACTGTGGGAGGAAACGGGAGCGCGTGCGGGATCCCACACGGTCACGGTGAGAACGTACAAACTCCTCAGGGTCAGTGGCGGGAAATGACCTCTGGTTGCTGGTACTGTGCTAGCCACTACGCTACTGTGCCGTCCTAGTTCCAATTCGAACCAATTAAGATCAGTGGTTCAGGAACAGCCTCTTCCCCTCTGCCAGCAGATCTCTGAATGGACATTGAACCCATGAACATGACCTCATTACTTTCTTTTTTATCTTTTTGCACTACTTATCTATTTTAACTGTAACTGCACAGGGGTCTGGCTGGTAGTGTAGTGGCATAAGCACTGGACTTCAAGGCAGATGGTCCCAAGTTCAAACCCAGCCGGGTTCCAACCTGGGCAACAGCAGTATCTTGCCATTAAAACCCTGTGGACCATATGGTCCATGAGGCCACGAAGAGTTGGACTCGACTTAACGACTGAGCAGCAATAAACTGCACAGGGTGTACTGTCACCAGATAGCAGAGGTGGCTGACATAAGAAAGTCCTACCAATGGCTGGAAATGGCAGGGCTGAGGGACAGGAACAGGCGCTGAGCACAAGAGCAATAGAAGCAGGGGTCTTTCACACCAGACAAGACCCAAGACCTATCCCTCAACGTCAGCAAGATGAAGGAATTGATTGTTGACTTCAGAAGGAGTAGCAGACCGCATGACCCAATTTACATTGGTGGGACACATCAAAAGCTTTAAGTTCCTCGGGGTCAATCTCACAAATGACCTGACTTAGTCCAACCAAGTAGAGTCCACTGCCAAGAAGGCCCACCAGCGCCTTTACTTCCTGAGAAAACTAAAGAAATTTGGCCAGTGCCCTAAAACCCTCAGTAATTTTTATAGATGCACCGTAGAAAGCATTCTTTTGGGGTGCATCACAACCTGGTATGGAAGCTGTCCTGTCCAAGACCGAAAGAAGCTGCAGAAGATCGTGAACACGGCGCAGCACATCACACAAACCAATCTTCCGTCCGTGGACTCACTTTACACCGCACGCTGTCGGAGCAGTGCTGCTAGGATAATCAAGGACCCGACCCACCTAGCCAACACACTTTTCATCCCTCTTCCCTCCAGGAGAAGGTTCAGGAGCTTGAAGACTCGTACGGCCAGATTTGGGAACAGCTTCTTTCCAACTGTGATAAGACTGCTGAATGGATCCTGTCCTGGATCTGGGCCGTACCCTCCAAATATCCGGGCTTGCCTCTCGGTTTTTTTGCACTACCTTACTTTCCCTTTTCTATTTTCTATATATGATCTATAATTTAAATTTTTAATATTTACTAATTTTTACTATTTTTAATATTTAATATTTGTAATCCAGGGAGTGGGAAGCGCAGAATCAAATATCGCTGTGATGATTGTACGTTCTAGTATCAATTGTTTGGTGACAATAAAGTATAGGACGCAGACTGCCCACGGAATCTGCAGAAACCATCCAGCACGTAGTAGCAGGGTGCAAGATGCAGGCAGGGACAGCATACACTGAACAGCACAACCAAGTTGCGGGAATTGTGTACAGGAACATCTGCACTGTGTGTGGATTGGACACTCCCAAGTCCAAATGGGAACATCCATCAGAGCTAAGATCCTGTGGGACTTCCAAACACAGACTGATAAGCCGGTACTGGCCAACCAACCAGACATTGTAAGAACTGGACAAAGAACAGAGGAAAGCAATAGTAATAGATTTGGCAATCCCGAATGACAGTAACATCAGGAAGACAGAATATGAGAAGCTGGAGAAATACCAGGGCTTGAAAGAGCAGACAGAAAGGATTTGGATTTTAAATTTTATCTGCCACATTAACACAATTACAAAGTCAGCCTACTACCATCTTAAAAATGTAGTGAGAGTTAAGGGGCCTGTGAAAAATCTAGAAAAATTAATCCGTACATTTATTTTTAGTAGGCTTGACTACTGTAATGGTGCTTCCACTGGTCTCTATATAAAAAAAATCCCTCAGACAGCTGCAGCTCATTCAGAACGCTGCTGCTAGAGCCCTCACTAACCTCACTAAGACCCAGAAAGTAGAACACATCACTCCAGTTCTCCTATCGCTACACTCGCTTCCTGTCCGTCAAGAGGACAGACTGTAAAATATTACTAGGACTGGTTTATAAAGAACTGAATGGCCTGGGGCCAATATGCATCTCCCATCTCCTGCTGCATTATGAACCTTCCCAAGCTCTCAGGTCTGCTTACCGTCGCCAGGGTCAAAGCTGAACGTGGTAAACCAGCTTTTAGTTTCTATGCTCCACGTATCTGGAATAACCCTCAAGGGGATCTGAGGTCTGCCCCAACTTTCAGGCTCTTCTAATTTGAGACTTGAAGCTTTTCATTTCGCTGTAGATTTAATTCGAATCTCCTTCATTGTAACTTCTATTTATCATATCTACTTTTTTTTGTGATTTTATCCTCTTACATATTGTCTGAAATGTGATGTTTGATTTTTAGATCTTGCTGTATGTAGAGCACTTTGAACTGCCTTGTGTTTGAAAAGTGCTGTGTAAATAAACTTGCTTTGCCTTGCTCTGGTTGCTGTCTAGTTGCCTGTACGGTGCCTTCTATCATAGACTGCTGGTGCAAGTATCCTCTGGGGAGTGGCTGCCCTGAGCTAGTTATGTATTCAAAGGCGAGCCTGATTAAATTACGCTCTGCCTGTTTATTGGCCAATTGTGTCACCTTGGATGATGAAAACCACAATTACTTACTGAGTTCCAGGCACTACATTGAGTCTTAAAATCAGCATAGCTTTGAAAGGTTTAGGTATTAAAGACAGACAAACCGTTTAATCTGATTTAGCACACTGATTTATTCTGCTTCTGTGATCTTTGATTCAGATATTGTCTGAATTAGTTTACGCCGCAAGATGTTTCCTTTGCTGAGAAGGGAGACGAACAGGGATGTTAAAGGATTATTCTCTTTAAGAGGGTTATGAAATCTCATTGAAACCTATCCAATATTGAAAGGCCTAGATAGAGTGCAGGTGGAGAGGATGTTCCAAATTGATGGGTGTCTAGGACTCGTGGGCACAGCCTCAGAATACAAGGACGTCCCTTTTGAACAGAGGTGAGGAGGAATTTCTTCAGCCAGTGGGTGGTGAATCTGTAGAACTCTTTGCCATAGACAGCTGTGGAGGCCAAGTCATTGGGTATATTTATAGTGGAGGTTGATCGGTTTTTGATGAGGGCATCGAAGGTTACGGGGAGAAACACAGGAATGGGGTTGAGGGGGATAATAAATCATCCACGATTGAAAGGCAGAGCAGATGCATTGGGCCAAATGGGCTAATTCTGCTTCTAGGTCACTTGATCTGATGGGTGGAGAATGCTTTGCTGGAACTGGATGTTGGGACTGGGTTGTTACCAAAAGAATCTTGTTGAATATTTGCCAAGGAAAACTTGCACCACATTGTGGGCCGAAGGTCCTGTGTGTTCGGTGTTCTAAGACTGAGGTAACTATCCCCTCCCAACAGAATCATAATCAGATTTAATATCACCGGCAAATGTCATGAAATTTGTCTTTGTGGCAGCAGAACAGTGCAATTCATAATAATAGCAAAAAAACTGTGAATTACAGTAAGAACAAAAATAAATATAAAATAGTTAAATTAAATAAGCAGTGCAAAAGTAAAAATGGAAGTGTAGTGAGGTAGTGTTCATGGGTTCAGTGTCCATTCAGAAATTTGATGGCGGAGGGGAAGAAGCTGTTCCTGAATCGGTGAGTGTGTGTCTTCATGCTCCTGTACCTCCTCCCTGATGGTAGCAATGAGAAGAGGGGTCTTCAGGCTCCTGTACCTCCTCCCTGATGGTAGCGATGAGAAGAGGGCATGTCCTGGGTGATGGGGGTCCTAAAAGGTGGATACCACTTTCAGAGGCATTGCTCCGTGAAAATGTCCTGGATACTAAGGAAGCTAGTGCCCATGATGGAGCTGACTAAGTTTACAACTCCCTGCAGCTCATTTTGGTTCTCTGCAGTGCCTCCCCCACTCCTCGTCCTCGCTCCTCCCCCCCCCCCCCAAAACATACCAGATGGTGATGCAGTCAGTTAGAATGCTCTTCACGGTAAGTCTGTAGAAATTTGCAAGTGATTTTGGTGACAGACCAAATCTTCTCAAACTCCAAATGAAATCCAGCCGCAGTTGTACCTTCTTTGAAGCTGTGTCGATATGTTGGGCCCGGGAAAGATCCTCAGAGACTTTGACACCTAGGAACCTGAAATTGCATACTCTCTCCACTTCTGATGTGTGTCCCCTCACCTTACCCGTTCTGAAGTCCGCAGTCAGTTCTTTGATCTTACTGACGATGAATGCAAGGTTGTTGCTGGGACTCCACTCAGCTAGATGATATATCTCACTCCTGTACAAGAGGTGTTCTTACCATCTTCCCTTGACATTCAATTGCCATTGCATACACCCCCCCCCCCCACTATTCTGGTCAAATGTGACCCTGGGGGTGGGGAGGGGAATCATTGGATTGTCATCTGGACCAGCCACACAGCACCACAGCTGCACGACAAGTCAGAGAGAGGGTTTCTTGCAGCTGGTGACACACCTCCCGACATCCCAGAGTTTTCACAGCATGGGTTTGGAGCACGACGGAATACTCCCTCGCCTGGAGAGCACCCATCAGCGAGGCCTGGCGGCAAGGCCTGAAGGTCAAATCTGTGATCAGAGAATCCTGGGATTAATGCCCCCTTGTGGGTAAAATTTGGAGACCAGAACTGAATGTTGGAGTCCAGGGCTTGGCGAGTCTGGAGGTTGAAGCTCGGAGCTCGTGGACCGAAGTCAGTGACCCCTGAAGGAGCCATGAGAGCTGGTGAATCCCAGGTCACTTAGGTTTGAGGTCCTCGTGAGTCAGAAAGTTGAGGCCCAACGGTCCAGTCTGTGATTGGATCCGATTGGGATCAAAGCCCAAACAGACGCTAGCGAAGTTCAAAGTTGGATGCTCGAAGTCTGAGAGCTAGGCTGAAGACTGGAGGCCTGGAGGTGGCATGTCCTGTGGTTGGAGGCCTCTGTGTGTGTGTGTGAGAGAGAGAGAGTAGGAGGGCGAGAAAGGGGCTTGTTTTGCTACTGTTGCTCAAGTTATTTTACTGAACATTGTGGGCATTCTATGTTAGCAGCAGAATGTGTGGGAACACTTGCGGGCTGCCTCCAGCACCTCCTTGGGTCTGTTGGTGGTTAACAGAGAAACATTGTCTCCAGCCTACTCTGGCTGCTCTGGGCTTTGGGTCTGTGAGCTCCATGATGCTTTGCTCCGCTATGTGATGAAGTGAGGCTGTGGACCTGCTCCGGGCTTTGGGTCTGTGAGCTCCATGATGTTTTACTCCGCTATGTGATGAGGTGAGGCTGTGGGCCTGCTTTGGGCTTTGTGTCTGTGAGCCCTGTGATGCTTTGCTCCGCTACTTGATGAGCTGAGGCTGCTGGCCTGCTTTGGACTTTGTGTCTATGGACTCGATTTTATTCTGAATGCTGTTTGCTTGCTTTTATTGTTTGCAAGATTTGTGTTTATTTTTCCTCTCTCAGTACATTGGGTACTTGTTATACTTTTTTTATGGGTCCTTTTGTGTTTCTTTGTTTTGTGGCTGCCCGTAAGGAGACAAATCTCAAGGTTGTATAATATATGCATACTTTGATAATAAATGTACTTTGAACTTTGAACAAGTGATAAATAAATCTAAGTATGAATCTGAATGGAAGGGTTTTGCAGGGATATGATCTGGGTGCAGGTAGATGGAACTAGGTAGAAGGTTAGGTTGGCCTGGACTAGATAGGCCAAAGGGCCTGTTTCCATGCTGTATGACTATTATTAGCAGCTGCCTCCTAATTGTTATTTATTTATTTAGTGAGATACAGAGTGGTATAGGCCCTTTGGGCCTCGTCACCAAGCAACCCCCAATTTAGCCCTAGCCTAATCAAGTGGCCAAGTGGTTAAGGTGTCGGTCTAGTGATCTGAAGGTCGCTAGTTCGAGCCTTGGCTGAGGCAGCGTGCTGTGTCCTTGAGCAAGGCACTTAACCACACGTTGCTCTTAACCACTGGTACCAAGCTGTATGGGTCCTAATGCCCTTCCCTTGGACAACATCGGTGGCGTGGAGAGGGGAGACTTGCAGCATGGGCAACTGCCGGTCTTCCATACAACCTTGCCCAGGCCTGCGCCCTGGAAACCTTCCAAAGCGCAAATCCATGGTCTCAGGAGACTAACGGATGCCTATAATCATGGGACAATTTACAAAAGCCAATTAACCTAACAACTGGTTTGTCTTTGGACTGTGGGAGGAAATTGGAGCACCCGGAGGAAACCCATGCAGTTGAAGGGGAGAGCGTACCAACTCCTTATAGGCAGCGGTGGGAATTGAATCCGGGTCATCGGTACTGTAAAGCGTCGCTCTAACCACTACGCTATCGTGTCGCCCCACACGTGGAACGGCAGTAAATGTCGACAATGCCCATCACTTCCCTATCCTGAGACCAAATAAATTAGAAACATTAAACTAACGAGGTGTAATAATGGATAGGTTGAGCAAAGACTTTTTAACGTGGTGCTGGGAATCTTTTCTTGGGAAAGGAAATTCCTTCTGCCAAGTCCAATTGAAATGTTGATGAAATAATTGCGTATTTTGTTTATAATGTCATTTTGCCTTCCAAAGAAATTCTTAAATTCTTTCAACATTGGCCTTGATGCTAACCTTTACTGAAGAGTTGGCTCGTGCTTGATTTTTTTTTTGAAGTTGTTGAAGTTCAGGAGAAAGCTTTCAGACCCGTAATCAGAACAGTATGTGCAAATTTGGTTCAGTATGGCAACTCACAGATCTGGCTTTGAAGGTTTATCTGTCATGAGGTACAGACACACCACCTCGTGTTCGGAGCAGCCTGCACCTTTTGAATCTGCTCCTCAGCTTTTTAACTTCCAGTCCTGCTGGAAACGTCGACTGTACTTTTTTCCGTAGATGCTGCCCGGCCTGCTGAGTTCCTCCAGCACCTGCGGATTTTCTCTTGTTTTTGAAGAGCTGCTTTGGCTGAGGTGCTACCTTTCGGATGAGTCACTGACAGCAAGCATTCAAATAGTCACATAATTTATTTATTTATTGAGATACAGCATGGAATAGGCCCTTCCAGCCCTTTGAGTCACGCTGCCCAGCAAACCCCTGACTTATAATGCTAGTCTACTCGTGCGACAATTTACAATGACTAATTAAGCTACCAACTGGTGCATCTTTGGACTGTGGGAGGAAACCCACTCGGTCACGGGGAGAACTTCGTACATTCTCCCAGTCACTACGTGGGTTTCCTCCGGGTGCTCCGGTTTCCTCCCAGGTTCCAAAGACATACGGGTTAGGGTTGGTGAGTTGAGGGCATACTATAATCACAAGAGATTCCGCAGATGTTGGAAGTCCTAAGTAACACACAAAAATGCTGGAGGAACGCAGCAGGTCAGGCAGTATCCTTGGAAATGAACAAGTGGTTGACGTTTCGGGGTGAGACCCTCTTGAAGAAGGGTCTGGGCCTGAAATGTCAAATGTTTGTTTAACTGCCTGATCTGCTGAGTTCCTCCAGCATTTTGTGTGTGTGGATATACTGTGTTGGTGCCGGAAGGTTTGACTTCCCTCCTGCACGATCCATGGACTGGGTTAGCTGCTGATATAGCCAAGATGGCGCCAGTGAACATCACGACCAATAGTGATGTTCTCCTGACAGTTCACTAAACTACTACTTCTTTCAAATCTGATTCTACCAGTAAGCTGGAACCTGTGATATACGTCTTGATGTATTTGGGCCCAATTTGAGCAGTCTATCACTTTGCTGTCTCTGAGGGAGTTTGATGAGGTTTGGAGAGGAGTGTGCGGCCTGGAGGTGGGGCGCGAGCCCGTGTTCGACTCCATTGCTTCTCTCCGATTGAGGAGACAAGAACCTGAGCCCATGATCGACTCTATTGCTTCTCTCCAAGTGAAGTGTCAAGGGCTGGAGCCCATGATCGACTTCATTGCTTCTCTCCAATTGAGGAGATGAGAACCCGAGCCCATGATTGACTTCACTGCTTCTTTCTGATTGAGGTGTCAGGCACACAAGCCCATGATGGACTCCATTGCTTCTCTCTAATTGAGGGGTCCAGGGCACGAGCCCATGATTGACCCCATTGCTTCTCTCTGATTGAGGCATCAAGGGTGTGAGCCCATGATCAAATCTATTGCTTCTCTCCGATTGAGGAGACGAGAACCCGAGCCCATGATCAACTCCATTGCTTCTGTCTGATTGAGGTGTCAAGCACACAAGCCCATGATGGACTCCATTGCTTCTCTCTGATTGAGGTGTCGAGCAAGGTTGAAGCCGACAAGGACCAGAGTGGAGGATGGGAGGGTGTTCGTCACTGTCTAGCCGTGTTGAACCCGTCTTCCTCTCCCTTTGCTAGCTACTGTCGGAGGAAAGCGCAGGAGTCTTGGGATCCACGTTGTCAGGATTGATCGGTGAGATTGTGAACTCATTTTGGAGGACGTTGAGGTTCATGTTGCATGTGTTCCTGGATTCTGGTTGCTCTTTTTTTTGCTGTTTTTGAGCGGTTTGATCGGGGCGATTGAAGCGGATCGAGGCGCTTCGCCGAAGAAAGGCCCCGCGGTCTGCAGTGGGCTAGCGGCGCGGCGCTGAACTGAACAAAACTGAATACCACTTGATGTTTGATATTCCATATGTTGCTCGCTCACTTTTTGCCATTTGCACAATTTGTTCTTCCTTTCGCACGCTGGGTGTTTGATGTTTTCTTGAACGTGTTTTATGGTGTTTATTTGTTTCATGACTGACTGCGGGAGGACAAATCCCAGAGTTTTATTCAGTATACATACTTCGATAATAAATGTACTTTGAATCCTGATACAGTACAATGCATTTCACTGTATGTTGTCATGTACATGTGACAAAGCTAATCTTCAAAGGTGATATTTAACATTGTGGTTCTCTGTGCTCTGAATCAGAAAATTCACAACCGACCCGAAAGACTTGAGCTAAAATTCTCTGCTGGTGTTCGATTCAGACCTCTCCTCTGTCAGGCAGCTGAGAGAGATCCATCAAAACCATTTCATACTTCAATAAGCACCTTTCAGTATGTTTTTAATTATAAACATATTCATGGAGTTTCCTGTGCACAAACTGGCTATGGTTTTTCCTGCACAGATGAGGCACAAGAGATTCTGCAGGTGTTGGAAACCAGGGCAATACACACAAAATGCTGGAGGAATTCCGCAGGGCAAGCAGCTTCTTAGGAGAGGAATAACTTTGGGCTGAGAGCCCTCATCAGGACTGGAAAAGCAGGGGGAAGAAGCCACAATAGGAAAATTGGTGGGGGGGAGGGTGTGTGGAGGGGATAGAATACAAGCTGGCAGGTGATTGGTGAAGCCAATGAGGGTGGGAAGATAGGCGGGTGGGGGTAAAGTAAGAAGCTGAGAGATGATAGGTGAAAAAGGTAAAGGCTGAAGAAGAAGGAATCTGATAGAAGAGGAGAGTGGGAACATGGAAGAAAGAAAAGGAGGAGGGGCACGAGACAGGCTGAAAAGCATGTGACGAGAAGGGGTAAAATTTGAGCCAGAGAGTGGAGAAGTGCGGAATGGAAAAGGAAAGACGGGGAAGGGGGGAGAGAAATTACTGGATATTGGAAAAATCGATGCTCTTGCCATCAGGTTGGAGACTAGCAAAACGGTATATGAGGTGCAGCTCATAAATAATTTGTGAAGTGTTAAACAATTTTGACTCCTTTCCTCATTCCCTTGGCTCTGTTTAACAAGAGCGTTTGCTCGGTGTAATTTCGTCCTGTGTTTCATTGAACTAACTTGCATTAGACAGTATGACATAGCAGCAGAATTAGGCCATTTAGCTGATTTATTTTCCCCCCTCAAGCCTATTCTCCCCCTTTCTCAGATGGAACATCTGATAAATGATATTTAATGCTGACAAGTGTGAGTTATTGCACTTTGGGAGGATAAACCAGAGTAGGACTTAATACGGTAAGTGAGGAGTGCGGTGGAACAGAGGGGACCAGAAATATGGGTCCATATAAAAGTGGCATCACAGGTTGCAAAAAGAGCTTTTGGCACATCAGCCTTCATAACTGAAAATACTGAATGCAGGAGTTGGGGTGTTCTGTTGAAGTCATAGCAGACATTGGTGAGGCAAAATTTGGGGCATCGTGTACAGTTCTGGTTACCTACTTACAGGAAAGATATCAATATGATCGAAAGAGTGAAGAGAAAATTTAGAAGAGCATAGTTGGGCCTTGGTTATAGCTAGAGGTTGAATAGATTTGGACTCAACAATTTGGTCCCTACTGCCACCTGTGGTAGAGAATGCATAGAGTTATATAGGGAGGGAAACTGTCTCCTCAGCCTAGCTCATTCATGCTGAACGTACTGTACCTATGTACACCAGTCTCATTTGCCTACCTTTGGTCTATTGACCTCTGAGGTCGAAGTTCAAAGTAAATTTTATTGTCAAAGTACATTTATGTCACCATATAGAATCTTGAGATTCAATTCATACTCAGCAAATCTATAGGATAGTAACTGAAACAGGATCAATGAAAGATCAACCAGAGTGCAGAAGACAACAAACTGTGCAAATGTAAATATAAATAAATAGCAATAAATAATGAGAACTTGAGATAGCGTCCTTAAAGTGAGATCATTGGTTGTAGGAACATTTCAATGATGGGGCAAGTGATTCAAGGGCCGGATGGTTGAGGGGTAGTAACTGTTCTTGAACCTGGTTGTGCAGCTCCTGAGGCAGCAGCAAGAAGAGAGCACAGCCTGATGATGGATGCTGCTTTCCTACCACAGTGTTTCATGTAGATGTGCTTAATGGTTGGCAGGGCTTTACCCGTGATGGATCGGGCCGAATCCACTGCCTTTTGAAGGACTCTCCATTCAAAGGCATTGGTATTTCCATACCAGGCTGTGATGCAGCCAGTCAGTATACGCTCCACCACGCATCTGTAGAAGTTTGTCAAAGTTTTAGTTGTCCATCTATCCATGTCCTTTTTTTGATCTTTCATATCCATGCACTTGAGCAATTGCACAAGTTTGCAGCATTCGAGGTGGAGGACTTTCTCTAGAACTCAGTTCTAACCAAAATACTCCATGTCCCGAGGATGTAATTGCAAGTTCTGTGGTCTCCATTCTTCAGGGAAGTGCACTTAAAGTTTCAAGGAGTATTTCTGTCTCTTAGGTGGCTGAATTAATTTCCTGCTCTTTGATGTCAAGCTTTCAGAGCCCTGGTCCCAGGTCTCAGTAAATCTGAGTAGAGAAAAAATAGAAAATGTGAATTATAAAATGATGCAACATTTTATAACTATCCAATTAAATGTAAACAAGGTTGAAAGAGTACAGAGATGTTGCCGGGTCTGGAGGACCTGAGTTATAAGGAAAGATTTGAATAGACTAGGACTTTATTCCTTGGAACATAGAAGATAGAGAGAAGATTTGATAGAGGTATACAAAATTATGAGTGGTAAATGCAAGCAGGCTTTTTCCACTGAAGTTGGATGGGACTACAACCAGAAGTCAGGGGTTAAGGGTGAAAGGTGAAAAGTTTAAGGGGAACATGAGGGGAAACCTCTTCACTCAGAGGGTGGTGAGAGTATGGAACGAGCTGCCAGTACACGTGCTGCATGGAAGCTCGATTTCAACGTTTAAGAAAAGTTTGGATAGGTACATGGATGGTAGGGGTGTGGAGGGCTGTGGACCCTGTGCAGGTCATTGGGAACAGACAGTTTAAATGGCTCAGCACAGACTGGTTGGGCCGAAGGGCCTGTTTCTGTGCCGTACTTTTCTATAACTCTATGGCTCTAATTGTTTTTATTATGTTAATCCCTCTCGATAGTTCCATCTTCTGCCGAGGTGAATACTTTTCTGTTCTCCCACTTCCCCAAACAATGGCAGCTCTCTCTAGCTGGGGGAAGGGCCACCTTCACGTCTGCTCCTTGTCCGAGCTTTGACAGGTCACCTTATCGTGAATGAGTAATGTGTGTTGTAAGCACTTTCTGAGTGATAAATTTCTTTTTAAATTTTTCACAGTGTTTGATCAAAAGTGAACCCAGTAAGCAGTCAGATTGATGGTGTTTTCAAGTCAAGTAAAGCTTTCAAAGTTCAAAATAAATTTATTATCGAAGTATGAATATGTTATCATGTACTACCCTGAGATTCATTCTGGGGCATCATGGTACGTAGCAGTTAATGTAATGCTATTTCAGCGCCAGTAACCTGTGGTGTCCAGAGAGAGGGAGCACCTCTGGTGAAGGGGCTTGTCGTGTCCATTCCGAGGCTGCTCACTCACCTTTGGTCCCCACCGGACACTCAGCTCGCACCCGTGGCTCCAGGTAGCTGTCTGCATGTGATGGCAACTGCAACCTGGTGGACCACCCTAATGCACAGGCTAAACTAGGCAAGAGTCGCAGGCAGGCCTCGTTACCCTGGTGAGGTAGGCACATGCAAAGTCAAGTCCGGCGGACTGGGCGAATGAGATCTACAGTGAGATCCAACGGCCAGGAAGGTGGTTTTGCAACGCTCCACGGAGGGGCGAAGGGCATGACAAGGCACAGAAGACGTCATGGTCATCCACTGCAACCAAGGAAGACCCCAGTTTGTGACACTTGTTCGTACCACTTGACTCGGACTTCTGAGGTCAAGAGAGTGGAACTGCCCCAGTTTTTACTTTAAAAACTCTCCCGCACAGGTCTTCTGTCATCTGGGGCGTGGTGGACAACCACCATCGATGGATTCAATTCTGCCTCTGTCTGTGAGTTGTTTGTACGTCCTCCCTGTGACCATGTAAGCTTCTAGGTGCTCTGATTTCCTCCCATATTCCAAAGACTTGTGGGTTCGTAAGTTAATTGGTCAGGTCGCATGACTGGTCAGATGAAGAGGTTAGCCTATGAGGAGAGATTGAGTCGCCTGGGACTATACTCTCTGGAATTCAGAAGAATGAGAGGGGATGTTATAGAAACATACAAAATTTTGAAAGAGATAGATAAGATAGAAGTAAGAAAGTTGTTTCCATTGGTAGGTGAGACTAGAACTAGAGGACATTGCCTCATGATTCAGGGGAGAAGATTTAGGACAGAGATGAGGAGAAACTATTTTTCCCAGAGAGTGGTGAATCTGTGGAATTCTCTGCCCAGGGAAGCAGTTGAGGCTTCTTCACTAAATATATTTAAGATACAGTTAGATAGATTTTTACATAGTAAGGGAATTAAGGGTTATGGGGAAAAGGCAGGTAGATGGAGCTGAGTTTACGGACAGATCAGCCATGATCTCATTGAATGGTGGGGCAGGCTCGATGGGCCGGATGGCCGACTCCTGCTCCTATTTCTTATGTTCTTATGAGTGCAAGTGAGTGGCGCGGGCTCGTTGGGCCAGAGTGGTCTGTGTGTATCTCTGAACTAAACCAAAGACAAGTTTATTGTCAGGTGACACACATCAAAGTTGCTGGTGAACGCAGCAGGCCAGGCAGCATCTGTAGGAAGAGGTACAGTCGACGTTTCAGGCCGAGACCCTTCGTCAGGACTAACTGAAGGAAGAGCGAGTAAGGGATTTGAAAGTTGGAGGGGGAGGGGGAGATCCAAAATGATAGGAGAAGACAGGAGGGGGAGGGATAGAGCCAGGAGCTGGACAGGTGATAGGCAAAAGGGATACGAGAGGATCATGGGACAGGAGGTCCGGGAAGAAAGACAAGGAGGGGGGGGAGGACCCAGAGGATGGGCAAGAGGTATATTCAGAGGGACAGAGGGAGAAAAAGGAGAGTGAGAGAAAGAATGTGTGCATAAAAATAATTAACAAATGGGGTACGAGGGGGAGGTGGGGCCTAGCGGAAGTTAGAGAAGTCGATGTTCATGCCATCAGGTTGGAGGCTACCCAGACGGAATATAAGGTGTTGTTCCTCCAACTTGAGTGTGGCTTCATCTTTACAGTAGAGGAGGCCATGGATAGACATGTCAGAATGGGAATGGGATGTGGAATTAAAATGTGTGGCCACTGGGAGATCCTGCTTTCTCTGGCGGACAGAGCGTAGATGTTCAGCAAAGCGGTCTCCCAGTCTGTGTCGGGTCTCGCCAATATATAAAAGGCCACATTGGGAGCACCGGACGCAGTATATCACCCCAGTCGACTCACAGGTGAAGTGTTGCCTCACCTGGAAGGACTGTTTGGGGCCCTGAATGGTGGTAAGGGAGGAAGTGTAAGGGCATGTGTAGCACTTGTTCCGCTTACATGGATAAGTGCCAGGAGGGAGATCAGTGGGGAGGGATGGGGGGGACGAATGGACAAGGGAGTTGTGTAGGGAGCGATTCTTGCAGAATGCAGAGAGAGGCGGGGAGGGAAAGATGTGCTTAGTGGTGGGATCCCGTTGGAGGTGGCGGAAGTTACGGAGAATAATATGTTGGACCCGGAGGCTGGTGGGGTGGTAGGTGAGGACCAGGGGAACCCTATTCCTAGTGGGGTGGCGGGAGGATGGAGTGAGAGCAGATGTACGTGAAATGGGGGAGATGCGTTTAAGAGCAGAGTTGATAGTGGAGGAAGGGAAGCCCCTTTCTTTAAAAAATGAAGACATCTCCCTCGTCCTAGAATGAAAAGCCTCATCCTGAGAGCAGATGCGGCAGAGACGGAGGAATTGCGAGAAGGGGATGGCGTTTTTGCAAGAGACAGGGTGAGAAGAGGAATCGTCCAGATAGCTGTGAGAGTCAGTAGGCTTATAGTAGACATCAGTGGATAAGCTGTCTCCAGAGACAGAGACAGAAAGATCTAGAAAGGGGAGGGAGGTGTCGGAAATGGACCAGGTAAACTTGAGGGCAGGGTGAAAGTTGGAGGCAAAGTTAATAAAGTCAACGAGTTCTGCATGCGTGCAGGAAGCAGCGCCTATGCAGTTGTCGATGTAGCGAAGGAAAAGTGGGGGACAGATACCAGAATAGGCACGGAACATAGATTGTTCCACAAAGCCAACAAAAAGGCAGGCATAGCTAGGACCCATACGGGTGCCCATAGCTACACCTTTAGTTTGGAGGAAGTGGGAGG
The DNA here is from genome assembly GCF_030028105.1 of Mobula birostris. Lineage (NCBI taxonomy): Eukaryota > Metazoa > Chordata > Chondrichthyes > Myliobatiformes > Myliobatidae > Mobula > Mobula birostris. The sequence continues at coordinate 5,116,302 of NC_092398.1, forward strand.
AGCCAAAGGAGAAATTATTAAGAGTAAGGACTAATTCCGCTGGACGGAGCAGAGTGGTGGTAGAGGGGAACTGATTAGGTCTGGAATCCAAAAAGAAGCGTAGAGCTTTGAGACCTTCCTGATGGGGGATGGAAGTATATAAGGACTGGACATCCATGGTGAAAATAAAGCGGTGAGGGCCAGGGAACTTAAAATCATCGAAAAGTTTAAGAGCGTGAGAAGTGTCACGAACATAGGTCGGAAGGGATTGAACAAGGGGTGATAAAACAGTGTCGAGGTATGCAGAAGTGAGTTCGGTGGGGCAGGAGCAAGCTGAGACAATAGGTCAGCCAGGACAGGCAGGTTTGTGGATCTTGGGTAGGAGGTAGAAACGGGAAGTGTGGGGTGTGGGAACTATAAGGTTGGTAGCAGTGGATGGGAGATCCCCTGAGCGGATAAAGTCGGTGATGGTATGGGAGACAATGGCCTGGTGCTCCTTAGTGGGGTCACGATCGAGGGATAAATAAGAGGAGGTATCCGCGAGTTGTCGCTGTGCCTCGGCAAGGTAGAGGTCAGTACGCCAGACTACAACAGCACCCCCCTTATCGGCGGGTTTAATAATGTGGTTAGGATTAGTGCGGAGGGAGTGGAGAGCAGAGCGTTCGGAAGGAGTGAGGTTGGAATGGGGACAAGGTGCGGTGAAGTCGAGACGGTTGATGTCCCGTCGGCAATTAGCGATAAAGAGATCCAGAGCAGGCAGAAGACCAGAGCGGGGTGTCCATGAAGAAGAGGAGGGTTGAAGACGGGCGAAGGGGTCATCGGTGGGGGTGGAAGAGTCCTTGCCGAAGAAGTAGGCTCGGAGACGGAGACGGCGGAAGAAAAGTTTCGCATCGTGGCTAACACGGAACTCGCTGAGGTGTGGGCGAAGGGGGACAAAGGTGAGGCCCTTACTGAGGACCGAGCGTTCTGCCTCCGACAGTTGAAGGTCGGAGGGGATGGTAAAGACCCGGCACGGATGAGAGCTGGGATCAGAGGGGGGAGGGGGGAGGCTGGGGGTGTCAATGGAGAGGGGAAGGTTGGGGTGAGAGGAAGATGGAGCCTCCGAGGGCCCAGGAGTTGACGGTGGGATCTGAGGAAGACGGGGCTGCGGAGTGGTGGTGGGGGAAGGGGAGACGGGAGTCACAACAGCAGCACATAAAGACCTGGCCTGGAGTTCAAGGCTGGAATCTTGAGAGCTGGGATCAGAGGGGGGAGGGGGGAGGCTGGGGGTGTCAATGGAGAGGGGAGGGTTGGGTTGGGGTGAGAGGAAGATGGAGCCTCTGAGGAACCAGGAGCTGACGATGGGATCTGGAGGAGACGGGGTTGCAGAGTATTGGTGGGGGAAGGGGAGACTTGAGTCACAACAGCAGCACCTCCTGTCCCATGATCCTCTCGTATCCCCTTTTGCCAATCACCTGTCCAGCTCTTGGCTCTATCCCTCCCTCTCCTGTCTTCTCCTATCATTTTGGATCTCCCCCTCCCCCTCCAACTTTCAAATCCCTTACTCACTCTTCCTTCAGTTAGTCCTGACGAAGGGTCTCGGCCCGAAACGTTGACTGTACCTCTTCCTGGAGATGCTGCCTGGCCTGCTGCGTTCACCAGCAACTTTGATGTGTGTTGCTTGAATTTCCAGCATCTGCAGAATTCCTGTTGTTTATTGTCAGGTGCACAGGCCAGGTGAGGTTAAGGTACAAGGAAAAACAACATCACAGACACCTAAGTACAAACAAAAGCACAAAATGTAAATTATACTAAACATTGTAGAGAGAGAGAGAGAGAAAAGATGACCAGAAGCTGGTCCATAGCAATGCAAGACATAGTCTATAGTGTCCTATTGCTGAGGAGTAGGGGTATTTCCTGTAGCTCGCCATAAAGTCCTTAATCCTTCTCCTTTAGACACCCAGTCCATATAACTGCTGGTTCTCTTGATCGTCGATCTCAACCATGAATTCACTCAGTGACAGAGCTTCTGCACACTTCTAGACTGCAGAATTATTGCTTTACAATATTCTTCTCTATTGGTGCTGCCTGATTTGCTGAGTTCCTCCAGCAATTTGTGTGCGTTACTTAGATTTACAACATCTGCAGATTTTCTCTTGTTTGTGGCTGATACATTATCCCTCTTAACCCCATTTTTCTCCCATCTCTCCTGTAACCTTTGACGCTCTGACTAATCAAAAATCTTTCAACCTCAGCTTTAAATATACTCAACGACTGGGCCTCCACAGCCATCCGTGGCAATGAACTCCACCAGTTTACCACCACCTGGCTAAAGAAATTCCTCTTTACCTCTGTTCTAAAGGGATGTCCTTCTAGGCTGAGGCCGTGCCGTCTGGTCCTAGACTCCCCCAATACAGGAAACTTCCTCTCCACGTCCTCTCTATCTGGCCCTTAATATTTAATGGGTGTCAGTGAAATCCCTCTTCATTTTTCTAAACTGCAGGGTGTACAGGACCAGAGTCACCAAATGCTCCTCATACATTAACCCTTTCATTCCCAGGATCATTCTCCTGAACCTCCTCTCCAATGCCAGCACATCTTTTCTTGGGTAAGGGGCCCAAAACTGCGCACAGCACTCCAGGTGCAGTCTGACCAATGCCTTACAAAGCCTCAGCTCACATTCTTGCTCTTGTATTCTAGTCCTCTTGAAATTAATGCTAAGATAGTATTTGCTTTCCTTACCACCGACTCAACCTGCAAATTAACCTTTAGGGAATCCTGCACAAGGGCTTCAAGGTCCCCTCGCACCTCTGATTTTTGAATTTTCTCCCTGAATAGAAAATTATCTATGCCTTCATTACTTCTACAAAAGTGCACGACCATACACTTTCCTATACTATATTCCATCTGCCACTTTTACACAGAAACATAAAAACTTTTTATTAGCCTTTGCTAAGTTACTAGTAGCCTAAGTGAACTCCTGCTCCACAGTTTGACAGGTCCCACTTGCTTTTTAAACCTGGTGTGTAAAGTCCACAAGGCGATTTCTTCAACACACTCCACGACCTCCTGCTCCACAAGTAAGTCCCGACAGACCCCGCTCACTTATTGAACCTGGTGCGTAAAGTCCAGGAGGAACCGTCGCCAACTCACTCCACAATCTCCCGCTCTTCAGACAAATCCTGACAGGCCCCTGTCGCTTTTTAAACCTGGTGCATAAAGTCCCTGAAGCACCTTCAATTACTCCAAAAGACTGAGGTTTGGTAAAATACTGAAAGGCTTTTATTCGCTGTACAATACGACCTCCACAGTGAGTGTCTGCCCCCGGACTGAGGGGGAGGGGCAAGGCGAACACCTTTATACAGGACTTTGTGGGAGGAGCCACAGGGGCAGTCAGCAGAGGGGTGTGTCCAGACAGGTAACCGAGTTACAACATATATACATGGTTTACCACAGTCCCTAAGGCACAAAATGTTCCTCCAGCATCCTGAGTGTGCTGCTTAGATTTCCAGCATCTGCAGATACTTTTGTGTCCAAAGCTTCTTTCCAGCTGTGATAAGACTGCTGAACGGATCCTGACCCGGATCTGGGCCGTACCCTCCAAATATCCGGACCTGCCTCCGGGTTTTTTTGCACTACCTTACTTTCCATTTTTCAATTTTCTATTTATGAGTCATAATTTAAATTTTTAATATTTACTAATTTTTAGTATTTTTAATATTTAATATTTGTAATCCAGGGAGCAGAAAGCGCAGAATCAAATATCGCTGTGATGATTGTACGTTCTCGTATCAATTGTTTGGCGACAATAAAGTATAAAGTATATTTCTCTTGCTGAAGAAATGTCCCTTCATCTCAGTCCTGACCCGTTAGCATGAATTTTTATCAAAACAATTGTAGGTCTCAGCAATAAAAATTCCAAATCCTGCGCTGCTCGTTGTGGGTTCCAAGTGTGTTGAAATAATGCAGTTAGAATGTGTGAAGTGAAACTTGCCCAAGCTGATGTGATGAGTGTTAGCTAGCCCAGGGAGAGGTTAATCAGTCATCATCGTCTCTGCTGTCTAGTTAGCTTTCTTTCCGGGGAGATTGAGTACATTGGGATGGATTGGTAACTGTTGGTTCAGAATCAGAATCCGGTTTAATATCACCAGCGTATGTCATGAGATTTGTTGTCTTTGCGGCAGCAGTACAATGCAATACTTAATAATAGAGGGGAAAAATGCTGAATTAAAGTAAATATATTGTAGCAAGCGTTTGGTCCATAATGACAGACGAAGAAGCTCATTAACTCGACAACTATTTTATTGTGATAGACACAAAATAGACCGGGCACCATTACCCGGAGAGAGAATCCAACCAGTCTCACACCGACGGGGGAGGTGACCATCACACACCCCGTTACAGTCAGGGTGACCCACAAATACACAAGCAAATAGCTGTATAACCCAAGCTAAAATGTAACAATAAAGGAACTGGAACTTCCCACCATAATCCCACAAAAGCAATTTAACATGAGAACAATAAACAGTGCTGGTCGTTAGAAATACAGGGGCGGGCTGTCAACAATGCCCCCCACCCAGAACAACACAATATATAGATAAATCAAATAATCACTAAATTTTAAAAAAGTAGTGATGTAGTGTTCATGGGTTCAGTGTCCATTCAGAAATCAGATGGTAGAGGGGAAGAAGCTGTTCCTGAATCATTGAGTGTGTATCTTCACGCTCCTGTACCTCCTACCTGATGGTAGTAATGAGAAGGGGGGTCTTCAGGCTCCTGTACCTCCTCCCTGAGGGTAGTAATGAGAAGAGCGGTCTTCAGGCTCCTGTACCTCCTCCCTGATGGTAGCAATGAGAAGAGGGCATGTCCTGGGTAATGGGGGTCCTTAATGATGGATGCCGTCTTTCAGAGGCATCACTCCTTGAAGATTTTTGTAAGTTTTGAACAAATCTTCAAATTTAGGCGGTAACATAACAAACAGTAATCGGGTGTAGGCCATTTGGCTTCCTGCACCTAGCCCACTATTCACTGAGACCAGAGCTGATCTTTTGTCTTTATATCACCTACTTCTGTTAACTCTGTATCTCCTAACGCTGTCCTTATCAGAGAATCAACCTCTGCCTTAAATATACTCGACACCTGAGCCTCCATGCCACCTCTGGTATTTCTAAGGTTTCCCATTTTTTTGATGGGAAAACTATCTTCTGAATGGCTACAAGTATATTGTAACCCTCAGTTGCAGAAAAGCACCTCGCATCCACCTTGACAAGCCTGTCAGGAACACAGGAGATTCAACAGATGCTGGAAATCCTGAGCAACACATGCAGAATGCTGAAGGAACTCAGCAGGTCAGGTAGCGTCTGTGGAGGAGGATAGACAGGTGACATTTCAGGGTGAGATCCTTCATTGGGACCTATGTTTAAGGTAATTATTATTATCAGAGGTCATATATATCACCACATACAACCCTGAGATTTATTTTCCTGTGAGCATACTCAGCACATTTACAGAATAAAAAACAAATAAAATCAAATTTAATTATCATTCACACCATACATTGATGCAGTTGAATAAGATAGTGTTTCTCTGGGGCCAAGGTACAAATTATGCATTCAAAAAAGTGAGAGAGAGCGAGAGAGAGAGGGAGAAAGAACACACATTGTTTGCAAGAAAACACTGTACAGTCCAAATCCGTGGGCAACATGCAAATTGATGTAGAGCTCCCGGAAATCCAGCCTGTCATTCCTAGTTGAACACTAGGGGCAGCACCAACGGGAGAGGCCAGCTCCCAAAGGAGCACGGATGCCACGCTACAGCACCTCCGGTGTCCACTCACGTGGACTGCAGCAGCTGGCAAGCCCGCAGCTTGAGGCCTAGTCCTCGCTGCAACTGAGGCCACGCTGCTGCCTCGTTGCCTATCTCACCACCAAAGAAAGAAAAGAGGCTTGAGGCTCCTTACAATATCAATGTCCAACAGGGTCCAAACCAAGAGGCAGGTCTGGATAGTTGGAGGGTACGGCCCAGATCCGGGTCAGGATACGTTCAGCAGTCTTATCACAATTGGAAGGAAGCTGTTCCCAAATCTGGCCGCATGAGTCTTCAAGCTCCTGAGCCTTCTCCCAGAGGGAAGAGGGACAAAAAGTGTGTTGGCTGGGTGGGTCGTGTCCTTGATTATCCTGGCAGCACTGCTCCGACAGCGTGCGGTGTAAAGTGAGTCCAAGTGAGTGTATCTAGGCCTTTGAATGTTTCAGTGAGATCCTCCCCCTGCCTCCCCCCCTGCATTCTTCTAAACTCCAGTGAGGACAGGCCCAGAGCTATCAAACGCTCTTCATACACTAACCCTTTTGTTTCTGGGATCATTCTCATGAACCTCCTCTGGACCTTGTCTTGTTTACAAAGTTCAAAACGCTCAAAGTACATTTATTATCTAAGTATGTATACTATATACAGCCTTGAGATTGGCCTCCTTTCGGGCAGCCACCAAACAAAGAAACCCAATAGAACCCATTTAAAAAAGAAGACCGTCAAACACCCAATGAGCAGGAAAAAAATCGTGCAAGCAGTAAAGGTAAGCAAATAGCATTCAGAACTGAAGTTCAGGAAAGTGAGTCCACAGCCGTGAAGCCAGTCACAGCCATTCCAGGAGCCTGTTTGTTGAAGGCCACAGCCTCAGCTCAGTGCAAGGATGAGTAAACCTGGAGGAGTAGCGATCTGAACATCGGCCATTCCCTTTCCTCCGGCCCCGACACCCTGACCCTTTCAATCTATCCCGGCACTTAAAAAGGCAAAACAGCGGGTCATTCTTCACTCTTGGACCTAGGACCTGCCACTGTCATACTCTCCCGGTTTTGTAAATGCATGGGCGGGGGCGTGAGCACTATGGGCTTATTAATATTTAGAGGAAAAAGAAATGTCTGGCTAGCCATCTTTACCAGGTTAATATTCATAAGTGCACTCACTATGGGAAGTGAAGCATTTCAAATTCAATCTGTTTTCTTGTTTAAAACCATCACTCTCTGCACAGCAATCTCATTAAGGTCCGAAGGAAGTCAAGCATGCCCTGGGATTCAGGAGTTGGATTTTGTTTAATCTCGTCAAAAAACACCCCGTACCCGTTCGCTCAGAGCCCCGGATCCACACGCAGGGGTGCCGCGTTTGACACCAAAGAGAAAGAAAAGGGACAACACTATAATTCTTCGTGTTGCACTTTGGCCCTGGCTGTCTATGAAATTTCTCTTTTCCCTTTCTAGTTATCCAGCTTGCAGGTGGCTGGAGGAGATCATAAGGGGGGGATATGAGAGGTAAATTATTTTACACAGAGAGTGGTGGGTGTGCGTAATGCACTGCCAGGGCTGTTGGTATAGGCCAGATGTATTTAGTTGTTGAGATACAGCAGAAAATAGGCCCACAATCCCCTGATTTTATCCTAGCCCAGTCACGGGACAACTTACAATGACCAACCAACCTACCAACTGGTACACCTTTGGACTGTGGGAGGAAACCTACGCGGTCACGGGGAGAACGTACAAACTCCTTACAGGCAGCAGCGGGAATTGAACCTGGGTCGTCTGTACTGTGAAGCGTTTTGCTAACCATTACGCTACTATGCCGCCCCACATTAGGGGCATTCAAGAAACTCTTAGGTGGGCACATGGATGATAGTAAAATGGAGGGCAATGTGGGAGGGAAGTGTTAGATTGACCTTAGAGTAGGTTAAAATATCAGCCCAACAGACTGGGCCATAGGGCCTACACTGTTCCATGTTTAACTTTAGTGAAAGCTCAAGCACTGAATACACTGCCTCGTTGCTACTTGAAAACAGATTTACATTGAACACTTCAATCGCCAGTTGCCAATCCAAATGTTTTCTTCCCGATTTCACGCCAGTTTTTCCAAAGGTCACACCGCTAAATAGAAGGTCTTATTCCTTCAAGCTTCCAACGGCATTTCAAAGTTCAAAGTAAAAAGATATTATCGAAGTACATACTGAATATGTCACTGTGGGCGACCCTGAGATTCATTTTCTTGTGGGCATACTCAATAAATCCATAATAGAATAATAACCATTATAGAATTGCGCTAACTTGGGTGTTCAACCAGAGTACAAAAGACAGCAAACTGTGCAAATACAAAAAGAAGAAACAATAATATAAATAAGTAACAATAAATATCGAGAACATGAGGTGAAGAGTCCTTCAAAATGAGTCCACAGATTGTGAGAACATTTCAATGATGGGGCAAGTGAAATTGAGTGACGTTATTCCCTTTGCTTTAAGAGCCTGATGGTTGAGGGGTAGTAACTGTTCCTGAACCTAGTGGTGTGAGTCCTGAGGCTCCTGTACCTTCTTCCCGATGGCAGTAGTGAGAAGAGAGCACATTCTCGATGGTGGGGGTCTCTGATGATGGATGCTGCTTTCTCTGCATTTCAGATGCAGGGGTTCCACTGGATGAGGTTGTCGGCACCCAGGTTTCAGAGTCCCGAGTCCCGTCATTGGCTCATCTAGGGTTTGATATTGAAGGTCAGAGGCTGAAGGCTTGTCGATGTCCTGGAAGCCTTCAGGGAGAAGGTACAAGAGCTCCAGGACTCACACCTCCAGGTTCAAGAACAGTTGCTACCCCACAACCATCATAGGCATCATAGTCTCGTGAGACCATGGATTTGTGCCTTGGAAGGTTTCCGGGGCGCAGGCCTGGGCAAGGTTGTATGGAAGACCAGCAGTTGCCCATGCTGCAAGTCTCCCCTCTCCACGCCACCAATGTTGTCCAAGGGAAGGGCATTAGGACCCATACAGCTTGGCAGTGACCTTCAGATCACTAGACGAACGCCTTAACCACTTGGCCACGTGCCAACACACAACCATCAGGCTCTTGAACAAAAGAAGATAAATACACTGATCCATTGAGATGTTCCCACAACCAATGATCTCACTTTAAGAACTCTTTATCTTGTTATTTCATGCTCTTCTTGTTAATTGTTATTTATTTATATTTGAGTTTGCAGAGTTTGTTGTTGTCTTCTGCACTCTGGTTGATCTTTCATTGATTCTGTGATAGTTGTTCTATAGATTTGCTGAGTCGTTGCTGTGTTCTGTGTTGTTCTGGCAAGCCCTTGGACGCGCTGTGTTGGCGCCAGGATGTGTGGCAGTGCTTGCGGGCTGCCCCCAGCACTTCCTTAGGTTGTGTGGTTGTTACCACAAATGAGACAGTTCACTGTATGTTTCACAGTACATGTGATGCCTTAGGCACATGTGTATAGCTAATGAGCCTAAGTCTTCAGCACAGTATTGTATTTGTCAACATGGAGCAGAGAACGAGTTTGTAAATCTGGCGGGAGTAAAGGATGCTGGGAATGGTGAGGGTGGAGCGCCGTGGGAGGGGTGTGGGACAGGTGGCAGGGAAGGAGGGCCAGGGGCGGCGGTTTGGTACAGGTGCAGACCCACTCAACTCTGAGACATCAGGCAAGGTCATTTAATTCCAAACAATTGGTTTATTGATCATTAGAGAATGTCTCTCTGGTGCTTCCCACTTCCTCCCATTTTCCTTCCGCTTTTCCCCAACAGTGATTTCCCTCTCCCTGCCCCCTTCCCACTCTCAGTCCTCAATAGAGACCTGTATCAGAATCTAGTTTATCATCACTCACATATGTCATGAAATTTGTTTTTTTTTGCTACAACAGTACAGTGCAATGCATAAAATTACTACAGTACCGTGCAAAAGTCTTAGGCACCCAGCAATATATATGAGCCTGAGACTTTTGCACAGTACAGTATGAAAGACAAATGAATCCGAATCTGAAAACTCCAGACTAGAACTACGAGCTGTTAATAAAAGTCCTGGGTAAGTGCCCAGGAAGGTTTCTGCACAAGGGTGTTGACAAGATGGATATTGTGAGGCAGAGGCAATATTTATAAACACAAGAGATTCTGCAGATGCTGGAGATCTTGAGCAGAGCGCGCGCACACACACACACACGCACACACACACACACACACACACACACACAATATGCTGGAGGAACTCAGCAAGTCGAGCAGCATTGCGGGGAAAAGATGGCTGTTTATTCTTCTCCATCGAGGCCAAGTCCTTGGGAGGTTAATAGGGTCTGGGTGTCAAAGGTTACAGAGAGATGGCAGGAGAATGGGGTTGAGAGGGAAAATAAATCAGAATTGGATTTAATATTATGCAGCAGCAGTACAATGCAATACATAATAAAAGCTGCTAATTACTGTGTGTGTGTGTGTGTGTGTGTGTGTGTGTGTGTGTGTGTGTGTGTGTGTAAAAAATAAAAAGTAAGTGCCAAAAGAGGAAGAAAGAAAAAGTAGTGAGATAGTGTTCATGGTTTCAATGTCCATTCGGAAATCGGGTGGCGGAAGGGAAGAGGCTGTTCCTGAATCGTTGAGTGTGTATCTTCAGGCTCCTGTACCTCATCCTTGATGGTAGCAATGAGAAGAGGGCATGTCCTGAGTGATGGGGGTCCTTAATGATGAATGCACCCATTTTGAGGCACCGCTCCATGAGATGTCCTGGCATACTTATGTATTTATATACATTTTATTCCATATCCATACTTTAATATTTAAATTTACATTTTATGTAATTCTTTTTCTTCATAATTATTGGATATTGTTTTGTTGCAAGTCCCACCACAGCAAATTCCTCAGAATCTATCAACTTCTCCCTTAAATACACCCTTAAATAGAGCTTGTAGCGATGAATTCCACAGATTCACCACTCTCTGGCTAGAGAAATTCTTCCTCATCTCCGTTTTAAAAGGACGCTCCTCTATTCTGAGGCTGTGTACCCTGGTCTTAGACTGCCCTACCATAGGAAACATCCTCTCCACATCCACTCCATCGAGGCTTTTCAACACACACAAAATGCTGGAGGAACTCAGCAGGTCAGGCAGCACCCATGGCAAAGAATAAACAGTTGACAGGCCAGGACTGGAGAGGAAGATGAGAAGTCAGAGTAAGAAGGTGGGAGGAGGGGAGGAAATAGTACAAGGTGGTAGGTGATAGGGGAAACCAGGAGAGGAGGAGTGAAGTAAAGAGCTGGGAAGTTTAAAAAAAAATGAGGTCACCCCTCAATTTTCTGAATTCCAGTGAGTACAGGCCCAGAGCCATCAAACACTCCTCATATGACAAGCCTTTCAATCCCAGAATCATTTTTGTGAACCTCCTTTGAACCCTGTCTAGTGTCAGCACATCCTTTCTCAGATAAGGGGCCTAAAACTGCTCACAATACTCCAAGCAAGGCCTGACCAGTGCTTTATGAAGCCTCCACATTACATCATTGTTTTTATATTCCAGTCTTCTTGAAATGAATTCTAACATTGCATTTGCCTTCCTCACCACTGACTCAACCCGCAAGTTTTCTGTGCTATGCCAGCAGTAATTTGATTTTGTATGAAAGAAGTTCTGGTGCTCCTTATGGTATAGTGTAGCCCTGTTCTACGTTTCTGCTTTCCAGTGGTCGATGTATCGAATGACATGTTTGTGCCAGCTGTATTTTCAAACACTGAGGGATTTGACAGTTTCTGTTTTCTGTATTTCAGTATAACATTGAAATGTTTTGAATATCTTGCAAATTCCGTCCACGATGTAACAAGCCTGTCTTTGTTCTAACTCTTCCCTGCAGCATTTCATTTCATATATACAGTGCTGTGCACAAGTCTCAGGGAAGGGAGTGGGCAGCACCAGAGAGACATTCTGTAACGATCAATAAACCAATTGTTTGGAATCAAATGACCTTGCCTGGGCTGGGTGTGTCTTTCCTCCCTGGCCCTGGCACTCCTTCTCTGCCACCTGTCCCTCACCCCTCCCATAGCACCATTCCCAACATGCTTTGCTCCCGCCAGATTTACAAACTCGCCCACCGCCCCACCTTGAGAAATACAGAACAGAGCAAAAGTCTTAGACACCCTAGTTATATATACCTAAGAATTTTGCACAATGCTGTGTAAAAATTAGTCTCGGGCAGTAGATCCTAATATTGGAAAGTCTGAGCTGGGCAATGAGTGGTAGATTGTCCTTTTAAAACCAACACTGAGCGATTTCTGCCTCAGACTTTCCCAACCACAGCTCAGAATCGGGAACAGGGTTATTAATTCCAGCATTTGCAGATTTTCTCCTGTTTCAGGTTTATTATTATGGGTTTACGTGGCAGCATAAAGGCAGTGCGGAGGCATAAAAATGACCTGATGTATGGTTAGAATAACAATAAAGTTTTTTGAATTGAATTTTGAATCTTGAATTAATTACCAAAGTATCTTTAATGCAAAAAGACAACCTAGTGAGGCAGTTTCATGGAGCGTTCGGAAATCTGATGGCAGTGGGAATGAAGCTGCTCCTCAGTCAATGAGTTGTCTTCTACCCCAGGGGTTCCCAACCTTTTTTTATGCCATGGACCACTATCATTAACCAGGCCCGGCAACACCCTTGTAAACTTTCTCTGTACTTTTTAACCTTATTTATATGTTTCCTGTAGGTAGGTGACCAAAACCGCACATAATACTCCAAATTAGGTCTTATACAACTTCAACATAACATTCCATGTCCTGTACTCAGTACCTTGATTTATGAACGCCAGTGTGCCAAAGACATTCTTTATGACCTTATCTACCTGTGACACCACTTTTAATTATGGACCTATGTTCTACTACACTCCTCAGTGCCCTACCGTTCACTGTGTAAGACCTATTCTGGTTGGTCCTACTGAATGCAAAACCTCATAAAGTAAAGGCATCGGTTAGTCTTCTGAGACCATGGATCTGCGCCCGGAAAGTCTTCACTCTCCAGGGCGCAGGCCTGGGCAAAGTTGTATGGAAGACCAGCAGTTGCCCATGCTGCAAGTCTCCCCTCTCCATGACACCAATGTTGTCCAAGGGAAGGGCATTAGGACCCATACAGCTTGGCACCGGTGTCGTCGCAGAGCAATGTGTGATTAAGTGCCTTGCTCAAGGACACAACACGCTGCCTTGGCTGGGGCTCGAACTCACGACCTTCAGGTCGCTAGTCCAATGCCTTAACCACTTGGCCACGTGCCCACACTTGTCTGCATTAAATTGCACGTTACACTTTGCAGCCCATTTTTCTAGCTAGTCCAGATCCTGCTGCAAGCTCTGATGAGGTCTGCCTCACTCTCCACTACACCCCCAATCTTGGCGTCATCCGCAGATCTGCTGATCCAGTTTACCACATTATTGTCCAGACTGTTGATATAGATGACAAACAACAACGGACTCAGCTCCGATCCCTGTAGCACACCACTAGTCACAGGACTTCAGTCAGAGAGGCAACCATCTACTACCTCTCTCTGGCATCCCCTACAAAGCCAATGTCTAATCCAATTTACTGCCTCATCTTGACTGAACCTTCTTGACCAGCCTCCCATGCGGGACTTTTTCTAATGCCTTACTAAAGCCCACGTAGACAATATCCACTCTCCTGGTAACTTCCTTGAAAAGCTCTACAAAGTTCGACCTGACCTACCATGCGCAATGTCATGCTGATTGTCCTTAATCAGTCCACGTCTATCTAAATACTCATACATCGAGTCCCTTAGAATGGCTTCCAGTGACTTTCCCACTACTGATGTCAGGCTCACCAACCTACAATTTCCCATTTTACAACATAACATCTCAACCCCTGTACTCAATACTTCGATATATTAGGCCAATGTGCCAAAAGCTTGCTGTACGACCCTATCAACCTGTGATGCCACTTTCAATGAATTAAGTAGGTGTTTTTTTGAAATCAGACTCAGATTCAGGTTTAATATCGTGAATTTTGTTCACTTAGTGAAATGATATTAACTTAGTTTAATTTCGTGAAATTTGTTAACTTAGCAGCAGCAGGACAATGCAATTCGTGATAAGCATAGAAAAAACTGAATTACAGTAAGTATGTGTATGTTAAATAGTTAAATAAATAATGTAAAAACAGGAAAAAAAAGTAGTGAGGTAGTGTTCATGGGTTCAATGTCCATTCAGAAATCAGACGGCAGAGGGGAAGAAGCTTTTCCTGAATGTGTGTCTTCAGGTAACAATGAGTAGAGGGCACGTCCTCGGTGATGGGGCTCCTTAACGATGGACACCCCCTTTTTGAGGCATCACTCCTTGACGATGTCCTGGCTGCTGGGGAGGCTAGTGCCCATGATGGAGCTGACTAATTTAACATGGTCTTGTAAATATTATTGGGTGGTGAGAGGAATTGATTTTATTCTTCCCTGTTGCTGTTGAACTTAATTTACTTACCATTTTGTTTCTGCTTTCAGGTCAGTTCAGTTGGGACAAATACCTTAAGGAGACAGGCGCTGTTGCTGCCCCTTCCTATTGCTTTAAGCAGGTGAAATGGGCTTTTATTGTATCATAGTGTGTTGTAATCAATTGTTTAGTCCTGGGGGTTGTATGCAATGTTCACACAAACTCTTCAAGTGTTGGTTTATTTGCCTCCTCCTTCAGCTACCTGAATGCTACCAAGGTTCATGCTTTGGTCACTAACTCCAAGTAATGCATTTTACATCCATTACTTAACTATATAAAAATGCTTCTGCTCTGTTTCTTTCCAGGGCATTAGTCAGGGGGTATTTTGGCTCCTCCAGGTCTAAGATGTCTTCGCTTTACAGTACAGGTGACCCGGGTTCGATTCCCGTCGCTGTCTGCAAGGAGTTTTGTACAGTCTCCCCTGTGACCACGTGGGTTTCCTCTGGTTTTCCTTCCACAACCCGAAGCTACACCGGTTGGTCATTGTAGATTGTCCCCGTGATTAGGCTAGGCTTAAATCGGGGACTGCTGGGTGGCGTGGCTCAATCTCGATAAAAAATGATTACGGGAAAAAGCATAAGCACATGTGTAGTTAGTTTAGGATGCAGTAACATCACTCACCCAGCTCCTGTGTCGGCCATTTTGTTTATTTATGGCGGTTACGGCACAGGGTAGGCTCTTGCAGCTCTTCGAGCCAATCAGAATCATGTTTAATATCACCGGCATGTGCTGTGAAATTTGGTGTCTTTGCAGCAGCAGTACGGTACTAGACAAAATAGAGGAAAAAAACTGAATTACAGTAAGTATATACAGTATATATTAAATAGTTAAATAAGTGGTTCATGGGTTCATTGGCCTCTGATTTAACCTGAGCCTATCACGGGGCAATTTACAATGACCAATTAACCTACCAACCGGCACGTCTTTGGACTATGTGGGAGGAAACTAGAGCTCCCAGAGGAAACCTGCGGCGGTCACGGGGGGAACGTACAAACTCCTTACAGGCAGCGGCGGGAATTAAACCTGGGTCACCAGTACTGTAAAAGTGTTGTGCGGATCGCTACACTACCATGCCGCCCTCTCATATGTCCTTGAGAAAATGTGCAACAGTGTTTAAAAGATCCTCTTTATGAAGGTAGTAGTACATTGTTAAGTTCAATATTCTAATGAGGTACATCGTTCAGACTTCAGTCATAACTTTAGTTCGTTCCTTCATTATATGCTGTGTTGTATGACATGGGCGATCATGGTCTTCCCATGACAATGATTGTTCTTGGCAAATTTTTTGACAGAAGTGGTTTGCCATTGCTGCCTTCTGGGCAGTGTCTTTACAAGACGGGTGATCCCAGCCATTATCAATACTCTTCAGAGATTGTCTGCCTGGCGACGGTGGTCACACAACCAGGACTTGTGATGTGCACCAGCTGCTCATACGGCTATCTACCACTTGCTCCCATGGCTTCATGAGACCATGATTGGGGGCTGAACAGGTGCTACACCTTGCCCAAGGGTCACCTGCAGGCTAGCAGAGGGAAAGACTGCCCTACATCTCCTTTAGTAGAGACGCCTCTCCAATCCGCCACCCAACAATAGATATTCCATTCATACTCTCAGTGATTATTAGGTTCAGGAGTGGAACCTGGTGGGTTCTTCTGCTGCTGTAGCCCATCCACATCAAGGTTTGGTGTGTTGTGTGTTCAGAGATGCTCTTCTGCACATCTATGTTGCAACATGCGGTTATTTGAGTTGTTGTTACCTTCTTGTCAGCTTGAACCAGTCTTATTCTCCTCTGGCCTCTCTCATTAGCAAGGCGTTTTCACCCACAGTACTGCTGTGCACTGGATGTTTATTTTTGTTTCTCGCACCATTCTCTGTGAACTCTAGAGACTGTTGTGCGTGAAAATCCCAGGAGTTCAGTTTCTGAGACACTCAAACCACCCCATCTGGCACCAACAATCATTTCACAGTCAAAGCCACCTAGATCACATTTCTTACCCATTGTGAAATTTGGTGTGAATAACAACTGAACCTTTTGACTATGTTTGCATGCTTTTATGCATTGAGTTGCTGACACATGATTGGCTGATTAGATGTTTGCATTAACGAGCGGCTATATCTAATAAAGTGGCCAGCAAGTGTCTTTATCTCTTTTAGATTCAGAAAGCCTCACCATACATTCCGTACTGAAATAACCCATAACATCAATAAATTATTCAGCTAAAATGTATACTGTTAATTATTAAAGTGTCATTAATTCATAATTTTTATCTATCTGGTTTGCGAGCTAGTTATGTTCCAAATTGACTTATCCAGTATTCATTCTAACTCTTCAAATCACACAACTTGTGCAATTTCATTTCCCTGTGCTGAAAGCTAACTCACAGTTGAGCAGAGTGTTTTGGGCGTTAATGAGAACACATTTCTGTTTTATATAAATAGAAAGCTACCAGAGAATATTGAATGCAAGTGATGTGAAAGTTTAATATTGGAGTCAGGGAGCAGGGGGAACATGAATTTAGTAATCTCAGATTGGGCAAAAAGTGCAAAAGTATGAAGTAAGTTTTATTATCTAAGTATATCTATGTCACCATATACAACCCTAAGGTTCATGCTCTTGTGGGCATTCTCAATATAGGCATCCGTTAGTCTCGTGAAACCATGGATTTGTACCTTGGAAGGTTGCCAGGGTACAGGCCTGGGCAAGGTTGTATGGAAGACCGGCAGTTGCCCATGCTGCAAGTCTCCCCTCTCCACGCCACCGATGTTGTCCAAGGGAAGGACATTAGGACCCACACAGCTTGGCACCGGTGTCATCGCAGAGCAATGTGTGATTAAGTGCCTTGCTCAAGGACACAACACGCTGCCTCAGCTGAGGCTCGAACTCGCGACCTTCAGATCACTAGACCGACGCCTTAATCACTTGACCACGCGCCAACACAGCATTCTCAATAAATCTATAAAATAATAACCATAATGGAATCAATAATAGTCTGCCAAACTAGGACACTCAACCAGAGTGCAGAAGACAACAAACTTGGCAAATACAGAAAGAAGAAACAATAGTAATAAATAAATAAGCAATAAGTATCAAGAACTTGAGATGAAGAATCCTTGAAAGTGAGTTCATCGGTTGTGGGAACTTTCACTGGTGGGGCAAGAGAAGTTGAGTGAAGTTATCCCCTCTGGTTCAAAAGCCTGATGGTTGATGGTTCAGTAACTGTTCCTGAACATGGTGGGGTGAGTCCTGGCGCTCCTGTACCTTCTTCCTGACGGCAGCAACGAGAAGAGTGCATGGCCTAGTGGTGAGGGTCTCTGATGATGAAGAAAACAAACTTGAAATTTAAGAATGTATTTGTTTAGAGATACTATACATAATAAATAAATAAGTAGATATATTAATAATATTGAGAGCTTGAGTTACAGAATCCTTGAAAGTGAGTCCAAAGGTTGTAGAATCAGTTCAGTGTTGAGGTGAGTGAAGTTACTGTCGAGTATCCTTTCGCTCCACCTTCTCACAAGCTACAATTAATTCAGAGTAGATCAATGATAGCACATTTATTTTACTTGCTGCAAGGGAAGACTAACTCTGCACAAGAGCTGCTGATAGCTTCGAAAAAAGACAGCATAGTCACTCCTTTCTATGCAAGTGTTATTACCCGTGCCATTTCAAGGACACAGTGCATTCTGTTCATCTGCTTGACTGGTGCTCTTGGCATTCCTCCAGGAACTGAAACCACATGTCTTTCTGCTGTTTGTCATATACTCAAGGCCCATTGGCATGATGCTGCACCAACACTATTAGCAAAGTACTCTGGTACAATACACGTTTCATTTTGTTGCAGACAAAAATGCCATTTTGTTACTACAAGTACAGTTGGACATTATCCACACTGGTTCCGGAGGAGTGTATTGTTGTTGCAAGATTCCCTAAAGGATTGCTTGCAGTATGGGTCAGTGATAAGAGAGGCAAATGCAACGTTAGGACTAGAGTAGAAGAGCAAGGATGTGATGCTGAGGCTTTATGAGGCACTGGTCAGATCACAGTCCAGTATTGTAGACAGTTTTGGGCCCCTTATCTGAGGAAAAACTGGCTTTGCAGAGGGTTCAGAGGTTCACAAGAATGATTCCAGGAATGGAAGGGTTAACATGTGAGGAGTGTTTGATGGCTCTCGGCCCTGTACTTGGGTGGAGTTCAGAAGAATGAGGAGGGAACCTCATTGAAACCTATCGAATATTGAAAGGCCTAGCTGGTGTGGACGGTGGAGAGGATATTCCCTATAGTGGGAGAGTCTAGGACCAGAGGGCATGGCCTCAGAATAGGGGGTTGTCAATTTAGAACAGAGGTGAGGAGCAATTTCTTTAGCCAGAATGAGGAGTCCAAGTCATTGAGTATATTTTTTGTGGAGGTTGACAGACTCTTGATTGGTCGGGGGGGGGGGCAAAGGTCACAAGGAGAAGGCAGCAGAAAGGAATAATAAATCAGCCATGATGGAATGCTGCAGCAGACTCAATGGGCCGAATGGCCAAATTCTGCTCTTACTGTATGTCTTATGGCCCTATGCTCAGTGTATGGGCTTAATGGATACAAGAACCTTTTCGTTTGCGGTATGATCCCAACTCAACAACCATGTCCTCTTGCACCTTGAATGACCTGTGTCCTGTATATTTGCTGTCTGGCCGGTGTGGGTTCATTTCAGCGCTGTGTGTGTCTGTGTCTGTGTCTTGCAGCTGGATTTGCAGTGTGAGTTTCAGAGGAAGTAATCACAAGCAAACGCAGTTAGTGATAGAGTCACACAGCAGAGAGGCACGCCCTTCAGCCTGCCATGCTGATGAACAGAATCAGAATCGGGTTTCCTGTCACTGGCATACGTCGTGCAATTTGGTGTAATGCAGCAGCTGTACGTTGCAATACATGATAAAAACTGTAAATTACAGTAAGAAGAGTTTCTATATATTAATAAGTTAAAGAAGTAGTGCAAAAATAGAAATTAAATAGTAGTGAGGTAGTGTTCATGGGTTCAATGTCCATTCAGAAATCGGATGGCAGAGGGGAAGAAGCTGTTCCTGAATCACTGAGTGTGTGTTCAGGCTTCTGTACCTCCTCCCTGATGGTAACAATGACAACAAGTCATGACCTGGTGATGGGGGTCCTTAATGATGGATGCCGCCTTTCTGAGGCACCGCTTCCTGAAGATGTCCTGGATACTACGGAGGCTAGTGCCCATGATGGAGTTGATTAAGTTTACAACTCTCTGCAGCTTCCTTCCATCCACTACAGTGCCTGTCCCCCCAAAACAGACAGTAATGCAGCCAGTTAGAATGCTCTCCACACTACATCTGTTGAAATTTGCGCGTGTGTTTGGTGACATACCAAATCTCCTCAAACTCCAAATGGAATATCGCCGCTGTTGTGCCTTTGTTGTAGTTGCATCAATATGTTGGGCCCAGGATAGATCCTCAGAGATGTTGACACCCAGGAAGTTGAAATTGCTCACTCTTTTCACTTCTGATTCTTCGATGAGGACTGGGTATGTCTTACCTTTCCTGAAGATGTCACTCTGATGGGCCGAGGGGCCTATTTCTGTGTTGGATGACTGAATCCCTTCGCTTGCAGTTTCCTTCCTCCAACATAAAGTCATAGTCACGTTTATTATCAAATGCACAAATGCGTATGTGTATTACAGGTCATAGAGTCGTATAAAAGTATAGTGCCGAAACAGGCCCTTCAGCCCATCTAGTCCATGCTGACTCATTTAAACTGCCTACTCCCATTAATCTGCACCAGGTCCATAGCCCTCCACACCCCTCCCATCCAAACTTCCCTTAAACATTGAAATCGAGCTCGCATGCACCAATTGCGCTGGCAGCTCGTTCCACACTCTCACCACCCTCTAAATGAAGGAGTTTCCCCTTCTGCTATCTTTAAAAATTTTCACCTTTCACCCTTAACCCCTGACCTCTAGTTGTCCTTCCACCCAACCACAGTGGAAAAGGCCTCCTTATATTTACCTTAATTATACCCTTGATAATTTTGTAAGGAAAAGACTTGCTGCAATATCAGAGGCACATAGCATCACATAAAATCATTATCAACAAAAAAAGGCACAGATTATACAATTAGAACCTTAAGGCTGATTTATACCTGTGCGTCAAATGGACGCCGTAGCCTACGTGCGTTGTGAGCATTTATACTTGTGCGTTGGTGTGTCCGCGTCGCTCTGCAATTGGGGCACGTCGTGCACGCTCACGCACCTGCCCGTGCAAGGCTTCATGGTCACGGTAGTCTTTCTTGGGGTAAACCAGTTTAAAGCGAGCGTCTTTTTTCGTCGAAGCAAAATGTGTCCTCCATAACTTCGGAGGTCTGTAAAGCTTTATGGAAAGCATTGCAGCCAGAGTTCCTTCCCTGCCCCTCAGTCGCCCAATGGGAAGTTATTGCAGCATAGGAGGAAATGCGATGCTACCAAGTGGACCAATCACAGTTGTTGCGGTCTGCGTTGCCGCAACGCGTTGTTACGTTTTGGCAGAGGTGCGCGTCAGGCTACGGCGTAGGGATCTGCGTAGGGTTCGCGGCGGCGCCGTAGGTATGGTGTCGATTTGACGCACAAGTATAAATCAGCCTTTAGTGTTGCTAAGCTGTAGTGATTAGGGTTTTGCTGGCTGGTTTAAGAACCGAGTGGTTGAAGGAAGGCAAGTACTGTTCTTGAACCTAGAGGCGTGGGACTTCAGGCCTCTGCGCCTCCTGCCCAGTGGTTGCTGTGAGAAGCTAGCATGTCCCAGGTGGAG
Source organism: Mobula birostris (assembly GCF_030028105.1). Taxonomy (NCBI): domain Eukaryota; kingdom Metazoa; phylum Chordata; class Chondrichthyes; order Myliobatiformes; family Myliobatidae; genus Mobula; species Mobula birostris. The sequence goes on from NC_092398.1 coordinate 5,137,306, forward strand.
AGGACCTTTGATGGAGGATGTTTTTTTCTTGAGCCGGCATCTCGCATACTGATAGTGGGGAGGGATGTGCCCATGATGTACTGGGCAGAGTGCAATAACTCTGGAAATTTTTGTGTTCCTGTCTACTCCCACCTTACCAGAGCACAACGCATCCAGTCCCTCTTCCCGCCGGGAGAAGGCTCAGGAGCTTGAAGACTCGTACGGCCAGATTTGGGTTCAGCTTCTTTCCAACTGTGATAAGACTGCTGAACGGATCCTGACCCGGATCTGGGCTGTACCCTCCAAATATCCGGACCTGCCTCTCTTTTTTTTTTGCACTACCTTACGTTCCATTTTACTATTTTCTATTTATGATTTATAATTTAAATTTTTAATATTTACTAATTTTTACTATTTTTAATATTTAATATTTGTAATCCAAGGAGCAGGAAGCGCAGAATCAAATATCGCTGTGATGATTGTACGTTCTAGTATGAATTGTTTGGCAACAATAAAGTATAAAGGATATTTTCAACAGTCCCTCTGTAGAAGTTTGTTAGTGTTCGATGACAAGCCGGACCTCCTCAACCTGAGAAAGGAAGGACACAGGCCTGCCTTGTGACTGCATGAAGGACAGGTCACCCAATACGTAAACAGGCAGGAGTTTAAAACTGGGCGCTCTTCGGCTTCAATTTCCCCCAGTATGTTCATCGTCCTTCCCCTTCCTGAGGTCAACAATCAGCTGCTAATTTTAAGTAGCTAAGTGGACTTTCACAAACAAGAGAAAGTCTGCAGATGCTGAAAATCTGAGCAACACATGCAAAATGCTGGAGGAACTCAGCAGGCCAGCCAGCATCTAGGAGAAGTGTACTGTCGACGTATTGGGCCGAAACCCTCCATCAGTCTTGCCGAGCGTCAGGAATTTATGGGAAAGTCAAGTAATTAACCTACCAACCATCTTTGGACTGTGGGAGGAAACCGGAGCACTCGGAGGAAACCCACGCGGTCACGGGGGAGAACGCACAAATACCTTACAGGCAGCAGCGGGAATTGAACCCAGATTACTGGTACTGTAAATCGTTGTGCTGTCCGCTACGATACCATGCTGGCTTCTTCCCCCTTCCTTTCCAGTCCTGACGAACATTCTCGGCCAGAGACACCAACTGTTTATTCCCCTCCATAGAATATGTCAGACCTGCTGAGTTCCACCAGCATTTTTTATATGTCGACAAGGAAGATCTGTTTTATTTTCCTACTGACGGTGGTTTCATTGGATGCGTTTTTTATTGTTGAGTAAAGTGTTGCTTAAACAGCGACTGGACTCCCACTACTTCCCTGGGCCTTACTCAGCTGGTACTTATTAAACAAATCAGCTGCTTCACTCTCTAAGATACTACCTGTTATACCTTTTTCTCTGGCATTTAGGACAGCAGGGAAGGTCCTCCACTGTCTGTCCTTGGCCACATCTTCATTCCTGTTCCTGTAACAATTTTGTTTTTACCAGTCAGGGTTGTTAGCCCTGAGATGGACCCCCAAACCTGGAGGACTGGTGGACCACTCTTAGTCTGGCCTCTACCCTTTGACCTGTTTGGCATGGGTGACCCTACCAAGAGCCAAAGCATAAAGCCCTGACTCCAGCCAATGTAGCTCTCTGGATCATCGAGGCACGCAAGCCTCCAAACCCTACGACAAGTTTGTGGTCCTCTTGGAGGCTCTCTAAATTAGCTGATCATTATACAGGAGGATTGCCAAATCCCTTGGCCTGAGCGATGCAAGCATGCAGCAAGCTGGCCAAACGCCAATCCGGTGAAAGAAGATCTGTGTCTTGTAGGTCAGTCTCGTTGCCCTGCCTTAAAGAGGCAAATCCACTGGCTGGAGGGATTGAAGTGCACTTGCTGGTATTTCAAAACACTCCTCGAGGCTTGGCAAGCATCCAAGAAGAATACGATCTCAACAGTAACACATCTGATCTTTCTAAGCGCAACAGAAATTAATTCTTTTTCTGAAATTCTTTCCCCTTTATTGACTGTTCAGGAGAAGAAAAGCAAGCAGAATTCCTGCGAGATTGTATCTTCAAACTCCATAAATCAAGATGAAAATGAATAAAGCATGGATTAAATTAGGAAAATGCAGGCTGATGAAGATGCTGCACAGCGATAGGGCCTTTGGCAGAAGCCCAAGATCTGGTGGTTAATTTTTAAGAGGTTTTGCAGAATCTAGATCATTAATTAGAAGTGGAGTTGTAAAAAAGCCATGCGACAACAGTGACTAGGACGGACGCTTGAACCAGTATGGAATGGAGAGATACAGGTAGATGCGGTCATTTAACTTGGTCATGGGTCAGCACAGTTATTGTGGGCCGAAGGGTCTGTTTCTGTATCCCTGTTCTAACAACAAGGAGGAGTAACATCTCACGTTCTGTCTGGGTCGCCTCCAATCTGATGGCATGAAAAACACGATTTCTCTAGCTGGTAATTTCTCCCCCTCCCCCTCCCTCTCATCTTCCGTTCCCCCTCTGTCTCCCCTCTTACTCCTCCTCTCCTCCACGCCTGCTGTTCCGTAGCTCAATTCATCTCTGCTAGTATAAACAGAAAATGCCAGGTGTACTCAGTAGGGTTGGGCAGCACTTGTGGGCTGAGGAGGGGAGTTTAGGCCATGGACTTCGAGCATTGTCTTTTTCCACGGATGCTGTCTGTCTGCCCTAGCAAGAATTGCTTGCATTTTTCTGCTTTGTTTCAGATTGTCAGCATCTGCAGCAATTTAGCTTTGGGCCTACAACATTATCTGCACCCCAGAGCAGCCTTACCCCCACACTAATCCGCATTAAGGAGACTTCAGGCCCAGAATCAGCTTACTGAGCGAAAGATTTAGCTAGCGGCCACACGACCTGCTTCTATTTCTTTTTTTAAGATTTAAAGATTAACTTTATTTGTCACGTGCATCGATGTGCACAGTCAATTGCGTCATTTTGTGTCTTCGACCGATACAGTCCGAGGACATGCTGGGGGTGGGGGGGTGAGGACAGCTCGCCTCGGCCTCTGCTGTTCCAGACAAAACAGCCCACGTTTTGGCTTGTGGCAGGGGTCGGCCCGACCCAAAACACTGGGTTGTTTCCTCTGGAGCGGTGAGCCTGAGGGGAGGTCTGAAAGAGGTTTGTAAGATTATGAGAGGCATAGTTAGAGTAGACAGTGAGTATCTTCTCCACAGGGTAGAGGACAGGTGTTGAAGGTGAGAGGGGGTAGGTTCAAAGGGGATGTGAGGGGTAAGTTTTTTACTCAGAGAGTGGTGGATACCTGGTATGGTGGTGGAGGCTTTTAAGAGATATTTAGATAGGCACATGTGTTTGAGGAAGATGGAGGGATATGGACATTGTGTAGGCAGGAGGGATTAGATTTTGGTTTACTTTTTAGCTGGTTCAGCACAACATTATGGGCCGAAGGGCCTGTTCCTGTGCTGTATTTCTCTATGTTTTCCGGCGTAGCATGGCCGCCACTTACTAACCTGTACGTTGTGACATGTGGGAGCAAACCGGAGAAAGCCGACATGAGGAGAACGTACAGACAGCAGAGTCGAACCTCGATCGCGGCACTGTAAAGCATTAACGCTTGCCATGATGCCACTATGCCACCCACAGACCATAAAAATAGTTTCTGCTCTCAGGGGCAGGGCCACCATTTGTTACCCACCTCTAATTGCCCCTGCGGTGGCACTAGCAAGCCACCTTCTGTGGTATCTCCACCAACCCATCTACACAGTTCCTTCAGTGACTATCTTGTTATTTCGTGTTCTCGTTATTTATTGCTATTTATTTATATTTGCATTTGCACAGTTTGTTGTCTTCTGCACTCTGGTTGATCTTTCATTGATCCTGTTATAGTTACTGTTCTATAGATTTGCTGGGTATGCCCACAGGAAAATGAATCTCAGGGTTGTAATATGGTGATATAAATGTTCTCTGATAATAAAATTTACTTTGAATTTTTGAACTTTTGAGCTTTAAATTCTGTGATGCTAAAGACAAACTTTTTTATGCCATGGACCAAAGTTGTTAAGCAAGAGGTCAGTGGACCTCGGGGTGGGAGCCTCTTCTCTGCCCTCTCTTCCAAAGCACAACGTCTTTTAAACCCTTTCAAGATGGACACAAGTCCTTCAAAGTCCACGTCAGGCTACTTCGTGGCTCAGCTTTTCCTTTTATAGGAAGATTTCATTTTTTTAAAACTGAAATGTAATTATTTTTAAGATGCAAAGTCTGAATTTAAGAAGCCTGTTCTGCAGCTGAGGTGGACAATGTGTATTCATTCCTAGATCCAAAGTGTGGAATGTTCTCAATTTGTGGGAGTTTCTGCAGATGCTGAAAATCTTGAGCAATGCACACAAAATGCTGGGGGAACTCAGCAGGTCAGGCAGCATCTATGGAGGGGAATAAAGAGTCGACATTTCATTCATCAGCACAGAAAGGAAGAGGGCAGAAACCAGAATAAGAATATGTTCTCTAAGTTCTGGTAACTTCTTCCCCTTCACCCTTCTTCCTTTTTACATTTGCCATTCTAGTTCCCCTCTCAATCCTTCTCTTCTCCTCACCTGCCCATCTCCTCTCTTTGATTCCCCTCCTCCTTTCCTTTTTTCCAATGTCCTCTCCTATCAGATTCCTCCTTCTTCAGCTCCTCACCTCTTCCACCTATCACCTGCTGGCTTCTGACTTCGTCCCCCTTCCCCACCCACGTGCCTCTCTCCTCACCTGGTTTCACCTATCACTTGCCAGCTTGTCGTCCTTCCCCTCCCTCCTCCTCCTTACGCTAGCTTCTGCCCCCTTCCTGATGAAGAATTTTGGCCCTAAAAATTTGACTGTTTATTCCCCTCCACAGATGCTGCCTGACCTGCTGAGCTCCTCCAAAGTTCTGTGTGTGTGTTGCTCAAGATTTCCAGTATCTGCAGAATCTACAAAGGCCTCTTCCTATGATGTGCTGTTCTATTTTTGTTTAACTCGTGTAAAACCAACAGAGGACTTGATCTGTAGACGGTAGGGCTCTAGTGAATGCCGTTGAACAGCTGGTTGGTTCAAGAACTGAATGGTTGAAAGGAGGTAACTGCTCTTCAGCCTGGTGCTGTGGGACTTAAGGCTTCTGTCCCATTCCAGCTTGCTAGTCCATGTCCTCCTGTTGTCCCAAGATGAGGTCACCCTCAGGGTAGAGGACCAACACCTTATAGTCCGTTAGTGTAGCCTCCAACCTGATGGCATGAATATTGATTTCTCCTTCCAGTAAAAAAAAATTTCCTTCCTCCCTTTTTCTTCTATTACCCACTCTGGCCTCTTACCTCTTCTCACTTGCCTTTCACCTCCCCGTGGGTCCCCTCCTCTTTCCCTTTCTACGGTCCACTCTCCTCTCCTATCAGATTCCTTCCTCTCTAGCCCTTGACCTTTCCCACCTATCGCCTTCCAGCTATCCTCCTTCCCCTCATCCCACCTTTGTATTCTGGCGACCTCCCCCTTCCATTTCAGTCCTGAAGTAGGGTCTCAGCCCGAAACGTCGACTGTTTATTCATTTCCATTGATGCAGCCTGACCTGCCGAGTTCCTCCGGCATTTTGTGTGTGTCGCTCTGTGCCTTCTGCCTGATGGTAACTCTGAGAAGATGGCAGTGGAGATCTTTGATAATGGATGGCGCCTTCCAGAGGCAGTGCCTTGTTTAGATACTACGATGGTGGGAAGGGATGTGCCCTGAAGTTTTGGGCTGGGTCCACTGCAGCTTCTTGCGTTCCTGCACGTTCGAGTTGCCATATCAGACAGTAATGCAACCAGTCAAGATACTTTCAAAAATACATCTGTGGTAGTTTGTTCAAAGTAATTTTTTATCAAAGTATGTGCATGTCACCATATACTACCCTGAGATTCATTTTCTTGCAGGCATTCACAGTAGAATAAAGAAATACAATAGAGTCAATCAAAACCTATGTACAAAGACTGAGAAGCAATCAATCTGCAAAAATAGACCGTGCAAATGCAAAAAAACAAATAATAATAATAATAAATAACATAGTGTATTCCAGTTAATTGGGTCACATTGTGATCAGTACACTTTGGCCCTATTAAACATCTGCCCCAATTCACCAAAGTTTCATGGAAATAAGTTCAAAGTTCAAACCAAATTTATTATCAAATGTAATTTTTTATGTTAATGTGATGTTAACCATTATCAAGTAATTTAAAAGATTTTTTAAAAGACAAGCTACCATTTAACTGAGTAATAAATATTGGTTGGGTTGAGTTGTTCTCCGGTCTTGGCTATTTACTTGCAAACGTTTCGTCATCGTACGAGGAGACTGTGAGTGCGCCTTTGATTGTGGTGTATCCTCCCAGTGCTTGGTCTATATATACCTTTCAATCAGCTGATTGGATGCCATTTCAGAAACTCTGTAGTGATGCAGGGAGGAAATCTCGTCGTTGATTAGCTGTGTTACAAACTTCGTGCATTGTGGTCAACCAAGAGCGCATTGATACCATTTAAGAGCTGTTTGCTCTAAGCACGGTGTTGTCTAATGATGATACAAGTGCATGCGACTGAGTCAAGTTAGAAATTGGGTCTCCTGTCCTAATTAAGAGGCATAGTGTCCCAAATAAATGACGGGAATCTCGGCTATTTTCTCAATTAGCTTTTGTTCTCTCAGAGCTGTCCCAATTAACCATTGGTCCAATTAACTGAAATACACTGTATGAGAACATGCGTTGTAGAGTCTTTGAAAATGAGTCCATAGTTTGTGGAATCAGTTGAGTGTTGAGGTGAATCAAGCTATCCATGATGGTTCAGGAACCTGACGGTTGAACGGTAGCAACTGATGATGTGGGACCTAAGGCTCCTGTACCTCCTTCCTGATGGCAGTAGCAAGAAGAGAGCATGGCCTGGATGGTGGGGGTCCTTGATCATGGATGCTGTTGTCTTGTGACAGTACTCCTTGTAGATGTGCTCAGTGGTGGGGAGCACATCTCCTATATGTTAGTGTTTGATGACCAGCTGAAGCTTCTTCACCTCCTAAGTAAATAAAGACTAATGTGTTTTCCTTTTGATTGCCTCCGTGTGCTGGGCCCAGGATAGGTTGTCTGATGTGTTAACGCTTCTCTCCCTAAAGTACTAGACTATCATGTTCTGGAGTATCGGTAGTGTCAGTGAGTTTTGGACATTTAACTAAACATCCGTTTCAATTTGTCTTCTTTCTCGCTCTCCCCCCCCGCCATCCCACAGTCATGTGTTCCACCTGTCAACGAGTTCAAGATCGGGATGAAGCTGGAAGCCAAGGACCCTCGGAACGTCACCTCGACCTGCATCGCCACCGTGGTCGGAATAACCGGGGCACGACTGAGATTGCGGCTCGACGGCAGTGACAACAAGAACGACTTCTGGCGCTTGGTGTACTCGTCTGATATCCAGCCCATCGGAAGTTGTGAAAAGAACGCGGGGATGCTGCAGCCCCCTCTGGGTAAGACGAGGCAGCTGGTGTTCACTGATTATCTCTGTCTGGGAGTAACTGGGAACGTCGTGCTAATTTGTTTACTTCACATGCTTTCCTGGATTCCAGGACCATGTTTTAAAGCCAGTCCGCAAATCTCAAATGTGACTGCACTTAAGAATTATTCCCTTGATTACAAAACCCTTCAAGATGTTGTGAAATTGAATTAGATTATGAGAGTACTCAGTCCTCTTTTATTATCATTTAGAAATGCATGCATTAAGAAATGATATAATGTTTCTCCGGAGTGATATCACAGAAAACAGGACAAACCAAAGACTAACACTGACAGAACCACATAATTATAACATATAGTTACAGCAGTGCAAAACAATACCATAATTTGATGAAGAACAAACCATGGGCACGGTAAATAAAGTCTCAAAAGTCCCCGAGTCGATCAACACCCGAGTCCCCGATAGCAGGCGGCAAAAGGGAGAAACTTCCTGCCATAAACCTCCAGGCACCGTCAACTTGCCGATGCCTTGGAAGCAGCCGACCACAGCCGACACTGAGTCCATCCGTCCGAAAACTCCGAGCTTCCGAACAGCCTCTCCGATACAGCCTCCCGAGCGCCATCCTCTGCCGAGCGCCTTCAACCTCGCCCCTCCCGCTGAAACAAGCAAAACCGAGGACTTGGGGCCTTCTGCTCTGGAGATTCCGGTTACCACACAGTAACAGCGACAACAAAGCGGGCATTTCAAAAGTTTTCCAGATGTTCCTCCGTACTGTCACGTCTGTCTCCATCAAATCAGGATTGTGCACGGTCCCCTACTTGACAGATAACAGACATCACCACCGAAGTGGCCACGTGCGCTGCCGTCGTGCCGCCATCTTCTCCACATTAAAAAGCAGTTTATTGATGCAGATAATCTCCCACTTCCCCTCGCCTGCTCAACACTACCCTCTGGCTCCCCTCCTTCGCTCCGTCCACTGCAAGAGATAGGATTTCCCAGTAGCTACCCATTCCAACTCGCCATCCTATTCCTGTTTCAACACGTCGGTCCGTGGCCTCCTCTACTGCTGCAGTGGTTCACTTTCAGGTTGAAGGAGAATCACCACGTGTTTCACCTGGGTAGCTTCCAATCTGATGGCATTGATTTCCATTAATTCCTCTGCCCTTGCCCTTCTCTTATTTCCTATTCACCATCCTGGCTCCCTGGTCACCTCTTCCCATTCTCCTCACGTGCCCATCACCTCCCTCTGGTGCCCCTTCTCCTTCCCTTTCTTCCATGGTCCACTTTCCTCTCCTATCAGATTCATAGAAACATAGAAAATAGGTGCAGGAGTAGGCCATTCGGCCCTTCGAGCCTGCACCGACATTCAGGATGATCATGGCTGATCATCCAACTCAGAACCCTGTACCTGCCTTCCCTCCATACCCCCTGATCTCTTAAGCCACAAGGGCCATATCTAACTCCCTCTTAAATATAGCCAATGAACTGGCCTCAACTGTTTCCTGTGGCAGAGAATTCCACAGATTCACCAATCTCGGTGTGAAGAAGTTTTTCCTAATCTCGGTCCTAAAAGGCTTCCCCTTTATCCTCAAACTGTGACCCCTCGTTCTGGACTTCCCCAACATCGGGAACAATCTTCCTGCACCTAGCCTATCCAATCCCTTTAGTATTTTATACGTTTCAGTAAGATCCCCCCTCAATCTTCTAAATTCCAGAGAGTACAAGCCTAGCCGATCCAGTCTTTCATCATATGAAAGTCCTGCCATCCCAGGGATCAATCTGGTGAACCTTCTTTGTACTCCCTCTATGGCAAAGATGTCTTTCCTCAGATTAGGGGACCAAAACTGCACACAATACTCGAGGTGTGGTCTCACCAAGGCCTAGTACATTCCTCCTTCTTCAGCCCGTTACCTCTTCCTCCTATCACCTCATAGCTTTTTACATCACCTCCCCTTCCCCCACCCACCCCCCTTGATCTCATCTTTCACCTGCCAGCTTGTACTCCTCCCCTTCACCCCCCCCCACACCCCCACACTTCCTTATTCTGGCTTCTTCCCCCTTCCTTTCCTGAGGAAGGGTTTTGGCCCGAGACGTCAACTGTCGATTCCCCTCCGTAGGTGCTGCCTGACTTGCCGAGTTCCACCAGCATTTTGTGTGCGTTTGCTCAAGATCTGCAGAGACAGAGAAGGCCGGGGTGCACGAAAACAGAGCACAGCTACCGCTGACTGGACTGAGCGAAACGCTGAGTGAATTTGGCATCTCACAGGGCGACATGGGTTTCTATCTCAAAGTAACATCAAAGACGGTGGGGCTTAAGGATAATTCTGGGGCAAGTGAGAACACCTCGACCCACTAGGGTAGAGCACCATGGAAGACTGAGCGTGAGCCTTAGGGTTAATTTCGAGGGAAATTGGGAGCAGCCCCATTCACTAGCAAAGGCGGCCATGGAGTGTCTTGTGGTCTTGCAGGCATTCTTTCTCTATGCCTACCTATAGACCTGGAGGTGTTACGACACAACACACGTTTCTTCAGTTGTGGCACAATGCAGAATAAACATGTTTGTATAGCTTCAGTTGCTGGCAACTGGTTTATCACCCATTAGCCCTTTAATTACAGAAATTAAAGTGAGTGGAATCCTGGCTTACAGGTCTGATCCTGCTGTGAAAATATTTCCTCCCGCTCCTGAATTCTTCTGGATGTGGGAAAATGATTAGATTGTAATCAGTCCCAAGTCGATCTAAATATCTTGCACGATTACTGCCCGTTACGCTGCTGGTGCTCGTTCTCTGAGTGTTCAGGGCTTCCATCATCGTGTCAGTGGCCTCCCCTCGGTTTTCACCACTGTCAGTCACGCAAGTCCCAGGTGGAGACTCAGGAATACCGTCACACTCAGGTGTAGAAGGATTGTTTGTTGCTTGTTTCCACAACAGTTTTGGTTTACCAGTCGGGGTTGTTAGCGCTAAGCTGAGCCCCCCGAACCTGGTGGACTGGTGGGCCACTCTTAGTCTGGCCTCTACCCTTTGACCTGTTTGGCATGGGTGACCATTTGTTACTTTAACTGAGGGGTTCCCAACTTAGGGTCCAAGGATCCATGGCATAAAAAAGGTTGGAGACCCCTGTCTTAATGCAACCATGAAGGCAAATTCATAGTTGCACAGTTGGGTTGGGAATTTACTGTCATTGTGTTTAATAGCAACTTGTTGAAGGAATGAGTACATTGGTTCAACCCTTGGACAGTCAGCAGCTTTCTCTGCGGGCAAAAGTGGCTAATACGAGGGGGCATTCGTTGGGTGGCACGGTGGCATAGATCGGGGTTCAACTCCCACCGGTGTCTATAAGGATCTTGTATGTTCTCCCGTTTTCTTCCCACATTCCAAAGACGTATGGGTTAGGGTTAGGAAGTTGTAAGCATGCTGCGTTGGTGCCAGAAGTGTGCAAACACTTGCAGGCTGCCCCCATCCTCGGAGTGTGTTGGTCATTGATGCAAATGATGCATTTTAAAGTTCAAGGTTCAAAGTAAATTCTTACTTATTTATGGAGATACAGTGTGGAAAAGGCCCTTCAGGTGACGCCACCCAGCAATCCTCCAATTTTTAACCCTGGCCTAATCATAGGACAGCTTACAATGACCAATTAACCTACCAACCGGAGCGTCTTTGGCCCGTGGGAGGAAACCGGAGCACCCGGAGGAAACCCACGCGAACACGGGGAGAACATACAAACGCTGTCCTTAAAGGCAGCGACGGGAATTGAACCTGGGTCACTGGTACTGTAAAGCGTTGTGCTAACGACGACACTACCGTGCCACCCTGGCATAAACCTTAATTTACTCTATAAGCTGAAAAATAATATATCAAGATTACTTATCAAAGTATATAAATATCACCATATACAGCTCTGAGATTCATTTTCTTACGAGCATACTCAATAAATCCATAGAGTAATAATCTATAACAGAATCAATGAAAGACCATGCCAACTTGGGTGGTCAACAAGAGTGCAGAAGACAACAAACTGTGCAAATACAGAAAAGAAATAATAATACATGAGCAATAAATATCAAGAACATGAGATGTAGAGTCCTTGAAAATGAGTCCATAGGTTGTGGGGACATTTCCAAAAGGAGGCAAGTGAAATTGAGTGAACTTATCCCCTTTAGTTCAAGAGCCTGATGGTTGAGGGGCAATAACTGTCCCTGAATCTGGTGGTGTGAGTCCTGAGGCTCCTGTAGCTTCCTGATGGCAGCAGTGAGAAGTAAACATATCCTGGGTGTTGGGGGTAGCGACAATGCTCCCTGTAAATGTGCTCAATGGTGGGGAGAGCTTTACCTGTGATGGACTGGGCCATCCTTTTTGTGATTTTCCATTCAAGGGCATTGGTGTTTCCATACTAGGTGTGATGTAACCAGTCAATGTACTCTCCACTACACGTCTATAGAAGTTTGTAAAAGTTTTAGATATCATGCCGAGTCTTTGTAAGCGTCTGAGAAAGTAGAGGCACTGCCATGCTTTCTTTGTAATGGCACTTGAGTCCTGGAGCCTGAACAGATCCTCTGAAATGGTAACATCTGGAGCTGATGGCAGCAGCTGGAAGAGAGCACGTTGTGGGTGGTGGGGGGCCCTGATTATGGAGGCTGCTTTCACTGTATGTTTCAATGTACATGTGACAAATAAGTCTTTAGTCTTTAACTCCCCGCTGTAAGGCAAAGAACTCTGATAAGATTGTGTGTTGTTAACCCATGTACATCAGTGGGCTGCCATAAAGTGGGGTTCCAAATGGAGTCAAAGGCAAGTTCCTTGTCATTTGCACAGGTGAAATTAAAAGCTTACTTGCAGCAGCATCTTGGGCAACGTTCACAAGAAAATCACACACAGTACTGTGCAAAGTCTCAGCACTTATGTATAGCTAGAGTGCCTAAGACTTCTGCACAGTGGTGTAGTAATTTTATGTATTGCACCGTACTGCTGCCACACAAAGCAGCAAATTTCATGACGTGTGAGTGATGATAAACCTGATTCTGATATGGGTCTCTGTTGTGGACTGAGAGTGGGAAGGGGGCTCGGGAGGGGAATCATGGTTAGGGGAAGGGAGAGGGGAGGGAGTGGGAAGCTCCAGAGAGACATCCTGTAATGATCAAGAAACCAATTGTTTGGAATTAAGTGACTTTGCCTGGTGTCTGAGGGCTGGGTGTGTTTGCACTTGTGCCAGCCCTGCCCCTGGCACTGACACCTGTCCCACACCCCTCCCGCAGCGCTCCACCCTCACCAATCCCAACATTCTTTGCTCCCACCAGATTTACAGACTCGCTTTCTGCTCCACTTTGACAAATCCCTTACTCACTCTTCCTTCAGTTAGTCCTGACGAAGGGTCTCAACCTGAAACGTCGACTATACCTCTTCCTAGAGATGCTGCCTGGCCTGCTGCGTTCACCAGCAACTTTGATGTGTGTTGCTTGATTTCCAACATCTGCAGAATTCCTGTTGTTTACTGTACAAAAGTCTTGGGCATCCTAGTCATGGATATGTGCCTACGAGCTCTGCACAGTACTGTATTAAACATAAATTATGCACATTTTTTTTTACAAGAAAACAGAGTTAGAGTGGACAGAATAGAAAGTTAGGGACATTTTCCAAGGGTAGAAATGGCTAATAATGAGGAGGCATAATTTTAAGGTGATTGGTGGAAAGTACAGGGGGGATTGTCAGAGGTAAGTTTTTTTACAGGGATTTGTGGGTGTGTGGAATGTGCTAACAGGGGTGCTGAGAGAGGCAGATATACTTTAGAGACTTTTAAGAGACTGTTAGAGAGTCACATGGATGAAAGTAAAATGGAGGCCTGTGTAGGAGGGAAGGATTAGATTGAGCTTTGAGCAGGTTCAAAGTTCGGCACAAATTTGTGGGTTGACGGGCCTGTACTGTGCTGCTCTCTTCCTCTGTTCCCCACTCCGGCCCCTTACGGCTTTCCACCTGCCTGTCATCTCCCCCTGGGTCCCCTCTTCCTTCCCTTTCTACTATGGTCCACTCTTTTCTCCGATCAGATTCTTTCCTCTCCAGCCCTTGACCTTTCCCACTCACCTGGTTTCACCTATCACCTTCCAGCTAGCCTCTTTCCCCACCTCCCAACTTTTTATTCTGGCCTCTTCTCCTTCCTTCTCCATCCTGAAGAAGGGTCTTAGCCCAGAGCATCGATGGTTTATTCATTTCCATAGACGCTGCCTGACCTGCTGAGTTCCTCCAGTGTTTTGTGTGTGTTGCTTTCGATTTCCAGCATCTGCAGAATCTCACCTCCCCCTGGGTCCCCTCCTCCTTCCCTTTCTCCTCTGGTCCACTCTCCTCTCCTCTCAGATTCCTTCTTCTATAGCCCTTGACCTTTCCCACCCACCTGCCTTCACCTATCACCCTATAGCTACCCTCCTTCCCCTCTCATCGCCTTTCTATTCTGACATCTTTCCCCTTCCTTTCCAGTTCTGAAGAAGGGTCTTATGAGGTACCCATTGACTCTCAATTGACTGAGGTTCAAATCAGTTACCCAACGACCATCACCTGACCAAGGTTCCAATAAGGTACCCATGGTCCATCACTTGACCAGGGTTCCAATGAGATACGCAACGACTGTGACTTGACCAGGGTTGACACCCCTTAGCTTCGATATTAATCGGAGAAGTAAATACGTGAAGATCCTGTTACAGAAAAAAATCACTGCCAGGGAGGAATGGGTTAATGGCTGGATTGGAGTTGCTGAGCGATCTTGTGCTGCTGTAGTTTGTGTGTTTATATTATAGAAACAGCATTCCACCAGCCAAGACACTGAGACGAACTCAGGATTTGTCATTACTGATGTAAACAAAATAGTAGTCACTTTTCCAAGTTGGTTCACCGCAATTAGAATTAATTTACTCTAGGAACTGAAAAATAATATATCAAGATTAACTTAGTCAGTGGTTCAGTCTGGGTGTTGAACTGCCTAAATCCACTTAGATTATAAACTTTCCCCAGATTTGCGTTCAATTACAGTCACAGACACATCGCTCATCAGAAAACGCAGACCCATTCGGTTTATTTTCACTGATGAGACAAGGCTTAGGAGATTGAGGGGAGATTTGATAGAGGCATACAAAATTATGAGGAGTATAGATAGAGTAAATGCAAACAGGCATTTTGGGTGGGACTACAACTAGAGGTCATGGGTTATGGGTGATAGGTGAAAAGTTTAAGGGGAGCACGAGGGGAAACTCCTTCACTCAGAGGAACGAGCTGGCCGTGCAAGTAGTGCATGCAAGCTCGATTTCAACTTTTAAGAGAAGTTTGGGTAGGTACATAAATGGAAGGGGTATGGAGGGCTATGATCCCGGTGCAGGTTAATGGGAGTAGGCAGTTTAAATGGTTCGACACGGGCTAGATGGGCCGAAGGGCTCGTTTCTGTACCGTACTTCTGTATGTCTATATAAACATCAAGGTAACAAAAGCGCAACACAAGGTGCTTCGAGAGGCCTTCATTCTGTTTCTCCTGAAAGTAATCCTGCCTCTCGGCTGTGGGGTATTTCCACCAGTCCCAAGTTTATTTTACAATTAATCCCTTTCATATCAGCCTCAGAATGTGTGACTTGACTTTAACTCCATTTTTAGCATGCTGATTTCAAGTTATACTGGTAACGGTATCAAGGCATTACAGTTACAGTCATAGAGCACTCGGAGTAGAAACAGGCTCTTTGGCCCATCTAGTCTGTGCTGAACTGTTATTCAGCCTACTCCCATCGACATACACCTGTACCATAGCCCTCCATCAGAAACGCAATCGGTCAAGTTTATCACCACCAACGTCATGAAGTTTGCTGTTTTGTGCCAGCCGTACAGTGCAAGACATATCCCGCCGCTCTCTGTCAGGAGTTTCTGGGTTTGCCCTGTGGCTGTGTGGGTTTTCTCCTATGGCCCAGAAAGATGTACCAGTTGGTATGTAAATTGTCCTGTGATTAGGCTCGGGTTAAATCTGGGGTTGCTGGGCTGCGCAGATCGAAAGCCCGGAAAGATCTATTCCGAGCCGTATCTCAACAAATAAATTAGTAAATAAAATATACTATAGATTACCCGGCACCTGCCTGCACACTGTAAAGGACATATATGCAGAAAGGACCCAGCAAAAAGGCCAGTAACATCTTGAAGGATCCCACCCACCCTGCGACAGAAGGGTTTTGGCCCGAAATGTCGACCGTACTTTTTCCCATCGATGCTGCCTGGCCTGCTGGGTTCCTCCAGCATTTTGTGTTTGTGTGTTGCTCTGGATTTCCAGCGTCTGCAGATTTGCTCTGGTCTGAGATTCTATAGTTCAGCTCAGCCCAGCGCACCCCATTCCAGTGCTGTGTCATTCAATGTTACGTGCCACTGCCATGAAACTGAGGTTACAGTGCCTTTCACATCCTAAAATACCCCAGGGTTAGTGATTAAGACTCAAGTATTTTGAGGGGACTGGAATCACAAATGGCTTAGATCAGAGGATTTCCTTGTTGCTTCTGTCATCTATTCCCAGAGGGAGTGGTAAAGTACAGACAAAAATAACAGGGACTGGGCCCGTGAACTCGCCTCTGCTCCTGTGTGGATGCAGTAACTGAAAGATGCATCTCTGAACTGACAGAGCAGGGCCAGATGCTTCCGCTCAGCGTAGAGGCAAACGCACAGCGATGGCTCTTCTCCTGGGCTTTCTCAACCCTGCAGCGTGACCCCTGAAGATTTCCTTTGCCAGCTGCGAGAACCCAGACCTATTTTTACCAGCTCTGCTCCCCTACAGTGCCTTCCATCTGTTCAGGAGAGGCTTTTCACCTGCGGTTTACAAGTTCCATATTTTTCAAAATAAATTTCACTCTGATCTTCAAGAAAACTACGCCTCAGAAACCGGCTGGAGGTTGGTTTTCAAACTGTATTTATTATCAAAGTACGTATACATTATACATCCTTGAAATTCGTCTCCTAATAGGCAGCCACAAAGCAAAGAAACCATTTTTTTAAAAAAAGACCATCAAACACCCAATGTGCAGAGGGAAAAAAAAATCATGCAAGGAATAAGCACGAGCACATAGCATTCCAAGCTGAAGTGCTGCAAAGAGAGTCTGTCCACGGACCCTTGGTTCAGTGCAGAGTCGAGTAAGCGTCACAGAACAGCAAGCAGAGCTGGCCTGTCCCTCAATTCGGGCCCCGATACCCCAACCTTTTCGATCTGGCCCCGCACTTAAATTGTTGTCTAAACGACGGGTTCAGTTGCTTCGATGTGCTCTGGGGCCTGTACCTGACCTTTTCGATTTGACCCGGCGCTTAAATCAGCACACAAACCTTGGGTTCAGTCGCTTCGATACGCTGTGAGGCCTGGAGGCCACCGCCTCAATTTGGCCTGGTGCCAAAATCATTGTCCAAATCTTGGGTTCAGTCGTGTCGGTACGCTCTGAGGCCTGGGCCCCATTGCCTCAATTTGGCCCGGTGCCGAAATCGTTGTCCAAACATCAGGTTCAGTCACATCAGTATGCTGTGAGGCCTGGGCCCCGTTGCCTCAATTTGGCCTGGTGCCAAAATCATTATCCAAACATCGGGTTCAGTCGCATGGGTATGCTCTGAGGCCTGGGCCCCATTGCCTCAATTTGGCCTGTAGCTGACCTTTCTGCCTCGGCCCAGCACTGAAATCGGCGTGCAAACACTGGTTTCAGTCTTTTCGGTATGCTATGAGGCCTGTAACCGACCTTTCTAATTTGGCATGGCACTTAAATATTAATGCCTTTTGTGGACTGGGAACGTCCCAAAGCATTTTACAGATAAGGAGGAACATTCAAAACATGCTGGCATTGTAGTGAGAACCCACAATTACCATTGGGATAATAATGAAAGCAGATACTGTATTCATTAGCAATGTTGTACCAGAGCCAGGTTTATCAGTATTGCCTTGTGTGACATGCAGTTTGTTGCTTTGTTGCAGAAGTACACTGCAAAGACAAAAAATTACTATAATTTACAAAGTAAATCATCCGTTCGTTATGTGCTGTGCTTTATGAAGTGGGTGAATGTGGTCTGTCCATTACCATGCTTGTTCTTGCGGAATTTTCCTACAGAACTGGTTTGCCATTGCCATCTTCTGGGCAGTGTCTTTACAAGAGGGGTAACCCCAGCTATTCTCAATAGAGTCATAGAAAAGTACAGAGCAGAAAGGGACCCTTCGGTCGCTCAAGTCCATGCCGAATTATTTAAACTGCCTCCTCCCATCGACCTGCACCGGGACCATATCCCTCCGTACCCCTACCATCCATGTCCCTATCCAAACTTCCCTTAAACTCACATGAACCACTTGCACTGACAGCTCGTTCCACACTCCCATGAGCCTCCAAGTGAAGACGTTTCCCTTATGTTCCCCTTCAACTTTTCACCTTTCATCCTTAACTCATGATCTCTGGTTGTCGTCCCACCCAACCTCAGTGGAAAAAGCCTGCTTGCATTTACCTTACCTATACCCCTCATAATTTTGTACACCTCTATCAAGTGTCCCCTCAATCTTCTACGTTCCAAGGAATCAAGTCCTAACCTATTCAATCTCAGACCCGGCACATCCTTGTAAATTTTCTCTGTACTCTTTCACCTACCTACTCCTGTAGGTAGGTGACCAAAACTGTACAAAATACTCCAAATTAGGCCTCACCAACGACTTGTACAACTGCAACATAATATTCCATCTCCTGTACTTGGTACTTTGATTTATGAAGGCTGATGTAGCAAAAGCTTTCTTTACGGACCCTGTCTACCTCTGTCAGTACTTTTCAGAGATTACCTGCCTGGTGTTATTGATCGCATAGCCAGGACTTGTGATGTGTCATATGAACGTCCACTACCTGCTCCCGTGGCTTCATGTGACCCTGATCAGGGTGGGGGGGGCGGCTAAGTAGATGCTATGCCTTGCCCAAGGGTGACCTGCAGGCTAGCGGAGGGAAGGAGCACCTTACACCTCCTTCGGTAGAGACATATCTCCACCGTGCTGCCATTATTTATGCATCTGTCTGGTGCTGTACTGTTGCTGCAAAACGAGTTCCACATCATCTAAGGTGAGTGATAATAAATCTCATTTTGATTCTGACTTGACGACAGCAGAGAATTCTGTCTGGGTAGCCTCCCACCTGATGGCATGAACAATGATTTCTCGAATTTCTGGTCATTGCCCCCTCACCCCCCTTCAGCATTTCCCAACCCCTTTTCTGTCTCTCCTTGACTACCCATCGCCTCCCCGGTGTTCCTCTCTCTCTTTTGTCTCTTCCATGGCCTTCTATCCTCTCCTAAAATATTCCTCTTTCTCCAGCCCTGTACCTCTTTCACTTATCAACTTCCCAGTTCTTTACTTCACCCCTCCCCCTCCCAGTTTCACCTATCACCTTGCATTTCTCCCTCCCCTCTTCCCCACCCCACCTTTTAAATCTACTCCTCAGCTTTTTTTTTCTTCAGTCCTGCTGAAAGATCTCAACCCAAAACGTCGATGGTACTCTTTTCCAAAGATGCAGTAGCTGGTTGACTGTAAAGCCCTTTGGGACATCGCGTGGTTGGGAAAGGCACCACAGAAATCAAGCCTTTTCCTGCAGAGTTCAAAGTAAATTTATTATCAAAGTGCACATATGCCACCATTTACAACCCTGAGATTCATTTTCTTGTGGGCATTCACAGGAGACACAAAGAAGCACAATGGAATCAATGAAAAACACACAGAAGAGGACAGACAAACAACCAGTGTGCAAAAGACAACTGTGCAAATACAATAAATAAATTAATAAATAGATAGCTAAACAAACAAGTGATAAATAGCTGGCCAGTGGTGTAGTGGCATCCGCACCGGACTCTAAGACGGGTGGTCCCAAGTTTGAATTTGGCCAGCCCTTAGCACACTTTCCACCCGTGCTGGGTTGAGCATCAAGCTAGCAACTTGGCCTCACAAAAAACAGAAGTGGAAGGATACATCAGCTCCCACTTTGTCACAATGGTTCTCTCAAGTGATGCTATGTCTTAGTTTGGAGAAAATTAGAAGTCGAACCTTTGAAACTTTATTTGATTTTGAGAAAAGATGGGGCTCATTTGCTTGATATTATCAGTTGAGCTAATTGATAGATTTTTTCCACGATCTAATTGTAAATTTTTTAGTTTTTTTTAGATTATGAAGACATGCAGTCCTCTTTTATTGTCGTTTAGTAATGCATGCATTAAGAAATGATACAATATTTCCTCCGGTGTGATATCACAAAACACAGGACAGACCAAGACTGAAAAAACTAACAAAACCACATAATTATAACAGATAGTTACAACAGTGCAACAATACCATAACTTGATGAAGAAGTCCATGAGTGCAGTAAAAAGTTCAAAGTCTGTCAAATGTCCCACATCTCACGCAGACAGGAGAAGGAAGAAAAACTCTCCCTGCCATGCCTGACCACAGTCCGACTCGGAGTCATCTGAAAACTTCAAGCTCTGATCGGCTCTCCGACACCGCGGACTGAGCGCCATCTCTGTCCGAACAATTCGACCTCAATCTTGGTCACCAACAACAGGCGAGGCCGGGGATTTTGAGGCCTACTCTCCGAAAGATTCCCGATCGCGCAGTAACAACAGCAGCGAACTGGCGTTTCAGAAATTTCTCCAGATGTCCCTCTGTGCTTTCACGTCCATTCTCCGTCAAATCAGAATTGTCCACGGCCCCTATTTAACGGATATGATATTTTTCACCGGAGGGCTGCGCACGCATGGCGCGCTGCTCTCTCTCCTCCCGCTGGCGGTTTGATGTTTATTTTTAGAAGCTTCTTGTATGAGGCATGGTTCCGGGGCTGTACACCTAATGGGTTTTTTTTTTCTCACTTTTTCTGCTTAGTAGGTTTTTTTTGTTATCACAAAATTTTTTTTCAATCTTTAAGATAATGTCTTTTTTGAGACATTGTAAGTGTTGTTACTTCAATGTACTCATGTTATTTCTTTTGTATAATATAACAATAAAAAGATTTGAAAAGAAAGAAAAAACAGACAAATAAAGAAACTGCAAGGTTGCCGCCTGATGCAACACAAGCCACAAAGAGGAACAACAATAGGCAATAAATATTGAGAACATGAAATGAAGTCTTGAAAGTGAGTCCATAGAGTGTGGGAACAGTTCAGTGTTGGGGTGAGTGAAGTTATCCCCTCTAGTTCAAGAACTTGATGGTTGAAAGGTAATAGTTGTTCTTGACCTCCAAAAGGGCCACATCCTTGTCTTAATGTTTGGGGTTTGCGTGCCTCAGTGACCCTGAGAGCTACATTGTCTGGAGTCAGGGCTTTATGCTTTGGCCTTTGGTAGGGTCACCCATGCCAAACAGGTCAAAGGGTAGAGGCCAGACTAAGAGTGGCCCACCGGTCCTCCAGGTTCAGGGGTTCAGCTCAGGGATAACATCCTTGACTTGTCAAAGACAAAATTGTTACAGAAACTTGAATGAAGTTTCCTTCTTTGTGGCCAAGGACAGACATTGCTGCGCTAAGAGCCAGCGGCGTAACAGGCAATTAAAAATAATAATTGTTTCTGAATGTAATGCTCACTGCCCATAGATTTCTGGACTAATTCCCCTCAGGAAATGTGGATGATAAATATGGAGTTACAACTCCAAACAGCCCAATAGATTTCTGGCAATAGTATCAGTACCTGGAAGTATTTTGTACTACGTAGTAATCTTGAGTTTCTGGCATCGTGTTTCATAGTTTAAGGTCTGGTTACTTGCTTGCCTGTTACACTGCTGATGGTTAGGGTAGTAATGAAGGTCCTCCTTCTCTGGTGGTGTTGACTGCTTCCTCTCGGTTTTCACTACTGTCAGCCATGCAAGTCCCGGGTGGAGACTCGGGAATACTGTCGCGCTCAGATGTAGAAGGATTCTTCATTGCTGTTTCCGTAACAGTTTTGTTTTACCAGTCAGGCTTGTTGGCCCTGAGCTGAACCCCCGAACCTGGAGGATCATTGGATCGCTCTTAGTCTGGCCTCACCCTTTGGCATGGGTGACCCTACCAAGAGCCAAAACATAAAGCTCTGACTCCAGCCAGCACAGCTCTCCAGGTCATTGAGGCACGCAAGCCTCCAAACCCTACAACAGGGTTGTGGTCCTCTTGGAGGAAGCTGTGGTTATAGACAGTTTAAAATTGACTTTGCTGGACCTGCATCTGCAAGTAATCTAACTCATCTTTTCGGGACTTGTCTGCATTCTTTGGGAGTTTCTCAGTTTGGCTACTGTAGTTGTAAAGTTTCTGTGCTTTACTTTTTGAGGATTTTTCTGGTTAAGAAATGGGAGCTCAGTGTTTGTTCACTAGGCATTGAAGAGTAATGTTAAATTGATCCTTGAATGTTTCATAGAACTTAGGACATAGCACATTACAGGCCCTTCGGTCCACAATGTTGTGCCGACCCTCAAACCCTGCCTCCCATATAAGCCCCCACCTTAAATTCCTCCAAATACCTGTCTAGTAGTCTCTTAAACTTCACTAGTGTATCTGCCTCCACCACTGACTCAGGCAGAGCAGTCCACGCACCAACCACTCTCTGAGTAAAAAACCTTCCTCTAATATTCCCCTTGAACTTCCCACCCCTTACGTTAAAGCCATGTCCTCTTGTATTGAGCAGCGGTGCCCTGGGGAAGAGGCGCTGGCTATCCACTCTTATCTATTCCTCTTATTATCTTGTACACCTCTATCATGTCTCCTCTCATCCTCCTTCTCTCCAAAGAGTAAAGCCCTAGCTCCTGCTCATCCTGCTTAATAACATATTTAATTGGATTCCTCCAAATCTGCCCCTGGTCAATCCTGATTTTAATGTCCCCATCACCGGTAAGGCGTTAAGCCTGGAATTCAAGGTTCAAGTCACGTTAATTATCAAAGTATGCAGTATACGTCTCTGAGATTTGTCTTTTCCAGATAGTCATGAAACAAAGAAACCCATGGAGGCTGCTCAAAGAAAAGCATCAGCCCCCCCCATGCGCAATTAAAAACAAATCGCGCAAAAGACAACAAGAGCATTAAACTCCCCCTCCCTGTGCAAAAAAACAAATTGTGCAAACGGACAAACTCCACCCCTCGCGCAAAAAAACAAAAAGTTGTGGAAACAGCACGAAGGAGCGGGCGAAAGCACAGAATATAAAAGCGTAATACTGAAAGAGTCCATTTGAACTAGAGTTCAATTTATAAATCGCAGTCGCAGAACTTCGGTACCGTCCTCCCAACAGCACTGAGGGAGAGAGCAACCATTTCAATGTGGTGGCCTTCCCTCGGGAGCAGTGAGAGAGAGCCTGGTAGACTGCACTGAACACTTGCTCGCCTCTATGCTTCAATCTTCCTCGACGCTTTAATCGGCGAGATCCTAGAACCTCTCCACTTCCTCCTTCTCCTGTACATTGGAGAGCACGCTGTCTTGTTTATGTCACAGCCTGGTGTGGAGGCTCCAATGCACTGGATCGCAAGAGGCTGCGAAGGGTTGTAGACTCAGCCAGCTCCATCTCCAGCACAACCTGACAGGCCCTCTTCTCATTACTACCATCAGGGAGGAGATACAGGAGTCTGAAGACCCCTCTTCTCATTACTACCATCAGGGAGGAGGTACAGGAGCCTGAAGACCCCTCTTCTCATTATCACCATCAGGGAGGAGGTACAGGAGCCTGAAGACCCCTCTTCTCATCACTACCATCAGGGAGGAGGTACAGGAGCCTAAAGACCCCTCTTCTCATTACTACCATCAGGGAGGAGGTACAGGAGCCTGAAGACCCCTCTTCTCATTACTACCATCAGGGAGGAGGTACAGGAGCCTGAAGACCCCTCTTCTCATCACTACCATCAGGGAGGAGGTTCAGGAGTCTGAAGACCCCTCTTCTCATTACTACCATCAGGGAGGAGGTACAGGAGCCTGAAGACCCCTCTTCTCATTGCTACCATCAGGGAGGAGGTACAGGAGCCTGAAGACCCCTCTTCTCATTACTACCATCAGGGAGGAGGTACAGGAGCCTGAAGACCCCTCTTCTCATCACTACCATCAGGGAGGAGGTTCAGGAGTCTGAAGACCCCTCTTCTCATTACTACCATCAGGGAGGAGGTACAGGAGCCTGAAGACCCCTCTTCTCATTGCTACCATCAGGGAGGAGGTACAGGAGCCTGAAGACCCCTCTTCTCATCACTACCATCAGAGAGGAGGTACAGGAGCCTGAAGACCCCTCTTCTCATCACTACCATCAGGGAGGAGGTACAGGAGCCTGAAGACCCCTCTTCTCATTACTACCATCAGGGAGGAGGTACAGGAGCCTGAAGACCCCTCTTCTCATTACTACCATCAGGGAGGACGTACAGGAGCCTGAAGACGCACACTCAACGAATCAGGGACAGCTTCATTCCCTCTGCTGTCCAATTTCTGAATAGACATTGAACCCATGAACATCACCTCACTACTATTTTATGCTGTCTTTTTGCACTACTTGTTTATTTTTTTATATATATTTCTTATAGTCATATATAATTTTTTAAATGATATATTGCAAAGTTCAAAGTAATTTTTATTATCAAAGTACATACATGTCTCCATATACAACCCTGAGATTCATTTTCCAGTGGGCATACTCAACAAATCTATAGAATAATAACTAACAGGATTAATGTACGATCAACCAATGTGCAGAAGACAACCAACTGTTCAAATGCAAAAAGAAGAAACAATAATAAATAAGCAATAAATATCAAGCACATGAGATGAAGATGAAGATTGAAATGTTGTGGGAACACTTCAATGGTGGAGCAAGTGAAGTTATCCCCTTTGGATCAAGAGCCTGACGGTTGAGGGGTAATAGCTATTCCTGATCCTGGTTGTGCAAGTTCTGAGGCTCTTGTACCTTCTTCCTGATGGCAACAGCAAGAAGAGAGCATGTCCTGGGTGGTGGGTGTCGCTGATGATCTGTGCTCTTTTCCTGCAAGGTACCGTTGCTACAAAAAACAACACATTTCACGACATATGGCAGTGATATTAAACCTGATTCTGAAACATCACCAACTTTGAGGACATCTTCAAAAGGTGGCACCTCAAGGAGGCATCCATCACTGAGAGTCATCATCATCCAGGACATGACCTCTTCTTGTTATTACCATCAACGAAAAGGCTCAGGAGACTGAAGAACTACTTTCGACATTTTTAAGAACAGCTTTATCCCCTCCGCTGTCAGAATATCGCAAGGTCTATGAGCATGACTTAGTTATTCGTCTAGTGGATTACTTACTTATTTTTGTAACTTAGAACAATGCTTTTGTCCTGCACTGTACTGGAGCTACAAAACAAATTTTTTTTTCGCGACACAGGAGGTTCTGCAGATGCTGGAAACCTTGTACATCTCGTGCAAAATGCTGGAGGAACTCAGCAGGTCAGGGTGCATCTGTGGAAAGGAATAATGAGTCGATGTTTCGGGTGAAGACCTTTCATTAGGAATCATCTTGGCCCAAAACGTCAACTGTTTATTCCCCAGACTTGTTGATTTCCTTCCTCCTTGATTTTGGGCGTGTTGCTCAGTTTTTCACAACGTCAGTGGTAACAATCTGATTGTGTGTGGAAAATGTCCGCTTTGTGACTGAAGAAGCTATCAGTCTTGGACAGCTTGGCTAGCATATTGCTCTGCCCAGAAAGCTGCGAATGCAGTTGCCAGTGAAGTGCCTGGAAAATGAAAACACAATTAGTTTGCAGGTACTTGGCCGGGTACACAGCAGAGATGAGGTGGTTTTGTTGCAGTGGGAAGCCGACTTTGCCTCCAGAGTTTTGGGTTTAAGATGGCGCAGGTGAATCTGAACGATTTGTGGCTGGTGCCCAATGAAACAAGGAAAACAGCTAAATACTTTGTTAGTCACTCTTTTTATGGCAAATGATCATCGCAAGGAATAACCTGTAACTGCCCTTTGGACTTGGAGGCAATTCGATGTGGCAGAACTGAAACGAGGCAGTGAGTGGCCCTGTCGCCGGGCATGGGGGCGGCACGAGGGTTCAGTCGATTTCAGCGCTGGTGCCAGACCGTACTGAAGTGACTGAACCCAATGTCTGGACAATGATTTAGGCACCAGGCCAGACTGAAAAGTGCAGGGTGTCGGGACCGGAGGCGAGGGGGCGGGCTGCTTTAGCTGGCTGCGCCACTCAGCGCTGAGCTGAGGGCCTGGGGCGGACTCTGTCTCTGTGGAGCTTGTGTTTATTGTTTGCCTTTTTTTTTCTCTGCACGTTGGGGTGTTTTATCTAATGAGTTTCTTTGTTTCGTGGCTGCCTGTTAGGGCATGAATCTCTGAATTGTACACGTAGTTTGATCATAAATGTATTTGGGTTGCCTGCAATGCCACACCCATTGTAAGTTAGAGCTTCCGTCATCCTATATGAATGCAGCCTAGAATATGGAAGCTTACAACACAGGAACAGCCCATTCAGCCCACACTGTTGTACCAAACCAGCTAAAAAGCAAATGAGAAACCCCCAAAACCTAATAGCTCCTACCCGAACCATGTCCATATCCCTCCATTTTCCTCATATTCATGTGCCTATCTAAACATCTGTTAAAAGCCTCTGATGTATTTGCCTCTACCACCGTACCAGGCAGTGCATTCCAGGCATCCACCACTCTCTGAGTAAAAAACTTACTCCTCACATCCCCCTTGAACCTATCCCCTCTCTCCTTCAATGCATGCCCACTGGTATGAGACACTTCTACCCTGGGGAAAAAGATACTCTCTGTTCACTCTATCTATGCCTCCCATCATCTTATAAACCTCTATCAGATCTCCCCTCAGCCTCCGACACTCCAGAGAAAACAACCCAAGTTTTTCCATCCTCTCGTTATAGCACATGTCCTCTAAACCAGGCAGCATCCTGGTGAACCTCTTCTGCACCCTCTCCAAAGCTTCAACATCCTTCCTCTAATGGGGCGACCAGAACATGGAACATAGAAATCTACAGCACATTACAGACTCTTCGGCCCACTATAGTAGACCATGTAACCTAGTCTAGAAACTGCCTAGAATTTCTCTATCGCATAGCCCTCTATTTTTCTAAGCTCCGTGTACCTATCTGAAAGTCTGTTTAAAGACACAACTGTATCTGCCTCCACCACTGTCGCTAGCAGTGCATTCCACACACCTACCACTCTCTGTGTGAAAAACCTACCCCTGACATCCCTTCAGTCCCTATTTCCAAGCAGCTTCAAACTATGCCCCCTCGTGTTAACCATTTCAGCCCTGGGGAGAAAACCTCTGGCTATCCACACGATCAATGCCTCTCATCATCTTATGCACCTCTGTCAGATCACCACTCGTCCTCCGTCGCTCCAAAGAGAAAAGGCCAAATTCACTCAACCTATTCTCGTAAGGCACGCTCTCCGATCCAGGCAAAATCCTTGTAAATCTCCTCTGCACTCTGTATAGTATCCACTGTATGCAATACTCCAGATGTGGCCCAACCAGAGTTTTATAAAGTTGCCTTGTGACAGATATTCTGCAGAGGAAGCTAAGGTCCTGTAACGTTTTCTTTTTTTATATATATATCGGCTCTCTAGGATTTCGACTGAATGCATCTTCATGGCCGATGTTCTTGCTGAAGACTTTAAGTGGGGCAGAAATGGCACCAGGCAGGATATTTCACAAGGTAGGCATTCTTTCTTGGATATTTCCGAGGTCTGTATTTGGCCCTCAACCCCAATTCTACTGCCTTCTCCTCATAACCTTTGACAACTTTACTAATCAAGAACCAATCACTGACATTGTGTGCAAATGTTTCCCCAGGCACTCCTATCGCCATCATTTCCTGAAGCAATTCCTTTGAAATTGTTGTGGGTGTTCGGGCCTGCCTAGTCACTGTGTAGCGATCTCTGTTTATTCAGCGTGTGACAATCTGTTGTTCATTGTGGGCAAGCTACATGGCATTGGAATGTTCAGCAAAGAATACAGCAGGATATAGATCAGTTGCAGATATGGGCGGAGAAATGGTAGATGGAGTTTAACTCGGCCAAATATGAAGTGTTGCACCTTGGGAGATCAAATGTAAAGAGATAGTGCACTATTAAGGAACAGAGGGTCCTGGAGCTCCCTGAAAGTGACTACAGAGATTGATAAGGTGGTCAAGAAGGCATATGGCATGCTTGCTTTTACTAATCAAGGCACTGAGTTTGTAAATTGGGAAGTTATGTTGCAGCTTTAGGCTGCATTTGGAGTTGTGCATAAGGCTCTGGTCTCTCCACTGTAGGAAGGATGTTGAGGCTTTGGAAAAGGTGCAGAAGAGGTTTACCAGGATGCTGCCTAGTTTAGAGGATATGTGCTATCACGAGAGGCTGGATAAACTTGTTTTCTCTGGAGCGGTGGAGGCTGAGGGAGGATTGGATAGAGGTTTATAAGATTATGAGAGGCATAGATAGAATAGGCAGGGAGTATCTTTTGGGCACGTGGCCAAGTGGTTAAGGCATTGGGCTAACGTCCTGAAGGTCATGAGTTCGAGCCCCAGCCGAGGGAACGTGTTGTGTCCTTGAGCAAGGCACTTAATCACACATTGCTCTGCGACGACACTGGTGCCAAGCTGTAGGGGTCCTAATGCCCTTCCCTTGGACAACATTGGTGTCGTGGAAAGGGGAGACTTGCAGCATGGGCAACTGCCGGTCTTCCATACAACCTTGCCCAGGCCTGCGCCCTGGAGAGTGAAGACTTTCCAGGCGCAGATCCATGGTCTCGCAAGACTAACGGATGCCTTTACTTACTTTATTTTTTCCCAAGGTTGAAATGTCTAGAAGGCATGCATTTAAGGTGAAAGGGGATAATTTCAAGGAGATGTGAGGGGCAAGTTTTTTAAACAGAGTGATGGTAGAGGCAGGAACATTCGAGGCTGTTAAGAGATGTTTATATAGGCACATGAAAGTATGCCTATGGACATTGTGTAGGCAGAAGGGATTAGTTTAGTTGGCCGTTTGATTACTAATTTAATTGGTTTAGCCAAAGGTCCTCATGGGCCGTTGTATGTAACGCCTCCTGTGCCTTTTATGGGAAACATTTTTGTCCAGGTTTACCTGTTAGAATTGAATCAATTAGGTTTATTAAGACTATGATGAATAAGAGCTGAATTAGGCCATTTGGCCCATCAAATCTCTACTATTTCATCATGATTTATTTTTCCTCTCAACCCCATTCTCCTGCCTTATCCCTGTAAACTTTGACACCCTTAATAATCAAACTATTAATCTCTGTTTTAAATATACCCGATGACTTGGCCGTCCATAGACATTGTGGCAATGAATTTCTCAAATTCACCATCCTCTGGCAAAAGAAATTCCTCCTCATCTCTGTTCTGCATTATTGTCCTTCTATTCTGAGGCTGTGCCCTCTGCTGTAGACTCTTCTGCTGTTGGAAACGTCTTCTCCATGTCCACTTCATCTGGGCCTTTAAATATTCAGCAGGTTTCGGCGAGATCTCGCCCATTCTTCTAAACTCCAGTGAGTACAGACCCAGAGCTGGAAAGTGCTGCTTATACATCAGGCCTTTCTTTCCTGGGATTATTCTCATGAACCTCTCCAATGCCAGCACATGCTTTCTTAGATTCGAGGTCCAGAACTGCTAACAGTACTCCAAATGTGGCCTGACCAATGCCTTATAAATCTCAGCATTATATGCTTGATTTTATATTCTAGTCCTCACAAAATGAGTGCTAACACTGCAATTGCCATCAGTGCTACCAACTCAACCTGCAAGTTAACCTTTTAGGAAATCCCACCTTCGGACTCCCAAGTTCCTTTGCAGTTCTGATTTGGTCTCTCTGATGCTGGGCCTGTTTTCGTGCTGGATAATTCTGACACTATGAAAGCCAACTTCAGGAATCTTAATGAGTTCCTCAATGTAAACTTCGAGCGTTTGTAAATTTTTCTGGTGGTCTTTGAGCTCTTGGTAGTCTACACACACACCCTCCGCTGTCCCGTGTACACAATTGTTCAGACCTCTCTCTCCACTCCCACCCTGGGCACACTGCATATGGTAACCTGTTCTAGTCATGCTGATGTGCAAGGTTTAAATTCAGTTGTGGTCTTGAGAATCAGAATCGGGTTCATTATTACTGACACGTCAAGAAATGTGTCGTTTTGTGGCAGCAGTACGGTGCAATACACACAATCACTTGATTGCCGCTTTATTCAGTACACTTGCTCGTTAACACAAATATCTAATTACCAATCATGTGGCAGCAGCTCAATGCATAAAAGCATGAAGGAATGGTCAAATAGTCATAGTCATACTTTATTGATCCCGGGGGAAATTGGTTTTCGTTACAGTTGCACCATAAATAATAAATAGTAATAGAACCATAAATAGTTAAATAGTAATATGTAAATTATGCCAGTAAATTATGAAATAATTCCAGGACCAGCCTATCGGCTCAGGGTGTCTGACCCTCCAAGGGAGGAGTTGTAAAGTTTGATGGCCACAGGCAGGAATGACTTCCTATGATGCTCTGTGTTGCATCTCGGTGGAATGAGTCTCTGGCTGAATGTACTCCTGTGTCCACCCAGTACATTATGTAGTGGATGGGAGACATTGTCCAAGATGGCATGCAACTTGGACAGCATCCTCTTTTCAGACACCACCGTGAGAGAGTCCAGTTCCATCCCCACAATATCACTGGCCTTATGAATGAGTTTGTTGATTCTGTTGGTGTCTGCTACCCTCAGCCTGCTGCCCCAGCACACAACAGCAAACATGATCGCACTGGCCACCACAAACTCGTAGAACATCCTCAACATCGTCCAGCAGATGTTAAAGGACCTCAGTCTCCTCAGGAAATAGAGACAGCTCTGACCCTTCTTGTAGACAGCCTCAGTGTTCTTAGACCAGTCCAGTTTATTGTGAATTCGTATCCCCAGGTATTTGTAATCCTCCACCTTGTCCACATTGACTCCCTGGATGGAAACAGGGGTCACTGGTACCTTAGCTCTCCTCAGGTCTACCACCAGCTCCTTAGTCTTTTTCACATTAAGCTGCAGATAATTCTGCTCACACCATGTGACAAAGTTTCCTACCGTAGCCCTGTACTCAACCTCATCTCCCTTGCTGATGCATCCAACTATGGCAGAGTCATCTGAAAACTTCTGAAGATGACAAGACTCTGTGCAGTAGTCCGAGGTGTAAATGGTGAAGAGAAAGGGAGACAAGACAGTCCCCTGTGGAACCCCAGTGCTGCTGATCCCTCTTTCGGACACTCAGTGTTGCAAGCATACGAGGTTCACATTGTTCAGACCAAGCACCAGAATGGGGGAAAAAATGTGATCTATGTGACTTTGATCATGCAATGATTGTTGGTGCCAGATGGGGTAGTTTGAGTGTCTCAGAAACTGCTGACCTCCTGGGTTTTTCCCCTCACAGAGAATGGTGTGAACAACAAAAAGATATCCAGTGAGTGGCAGTCCTGTGGGTGGAGAGACCTTTTTAATGAGGGAGGTGAGAGGGGAACAGCCAGACAGGTTCAAGCTGACAGGAAGGTGACAGTAGCTCAAATAAACACACGTTACAATAGCAGGTGTGCAGATGAGCCTCTCTGAACGCACACCACATCGGATGTTGAAGTGGATGGGCGACAGCAGCAGAAGACCACAAACATACACTCAGTGGCCACTTTATTAGGTACAGGAGGTATCTAATAAAGTGGCCACTGACTGGCATAATAAACTATAAATTACAATAAAAATCAGGTTTAGTATCACCAGCATATGTAGTGAAACTTGGTGTCTTTCAACACATGACAGTCCCGCCCTCCCTGGAATTAACCCAGTGAACCTACGCTGCACTCCCTCCATAGCAAGAATGTCCTTCCTCAAATTTGGAGGCCAAAACTGCACACAATACACCAGGTGGGGTCTCACCACGGCCTTGTACAACTGCTCCTATACTCAACTCCCCTTGTTATGAAGGCCAACATGCCATTAGCTTTCTTCACTGCCTGCTGTACCTGCCTGCTCACTTTCAGTGACTGATGAACAAGGTCATAATTATTACCCTTCAACCATCCGGCTCTGGAATCTTGCTCTCTCACCTCAACTCTGGACTGATCCCTCAACATATGGATTCTCTTTCAAGGACTCTATAACACATGTTCTCAATATTATTTATTACTTATTTATTGTTATTTTTTTCTCAGCTCAAGCACATAAAACCTAAGGTACGGGCATCACCAAGCACACTCATTTCTTAATTGTTAGGAACTTTCGGACCATTCTAGTGGTGTTTAGTATTGTGTCTTTCTGGAGATTTACATAAATATTGCTGTATAGTTCTAATAGTTTAATGCTATTGTGTTCTGACTTTGATATGATACCAGTTGTGGATATTACTATTGGGACAATGTATACCCTGTTCATATTCCATAGTCTTTCAATTTCCTCTTTTAACTCAGTATATATTTGGAGTTTTTCACTTATTGATATCTGCATGTTATGTGTGTTTGGAATGACTATCTATTAAGTAAGTTGTTCTTGCTTGTTTATCCTGTATTATTATATGTGGATGGTTGTTATGGATTGTCCTATCTGTAACAACCAATCATTCGTAATATCATTTGTGGGACTCTGACTCTAAAACTGGATCAGGCTTGGATTTATAGTTTAATAGTTAAATAGTTAATAGATTTATAGTTAAACCTTAGTATGGTTTCTTTCTTTAATGAGTTCATATTTTAAAGGAAGATTTTGGTCAATGATGTTTGCCACTTGATTGTGCCTTTGTAAGTCATGAGATTGAGTTAAACTGCTGCAGGATCCTGTAATGTGTTGGATGTTTCCAGTTTCTCTTGGTATTTTCTGCATTTATCATATTGGAATTTGTTGGTCTTTTATTATTTTTTTTTCAAATTTTATTTCTGGAAAAGTTTTGACAATTTTTTGTGTTATCCATCTGGTCATGTATTGTTGCAAGGAACCTATCTGTTTCTGGGACGAGGTCTCCAACAATAATAATATTGCTATTGTAATGGTTTTCTTTGTGTATTTGCACAATTATTTATTTTTTGCAGATTGGCAGTTTGTCAGTCTCTGTGTGTCGTTTTTCATTGATTCTACTATATTTTTTTGTTCAACTGTGAATGCCCACAAGAAAATAAATCTCAGGAGTGTATATGGTGATGTATATGTACTCTGGTAATAAATGGACATTGAACTTTGAGCCTTTGATCAGCCTTCGTGTGCTGTGTCTTCCACAGGAGCCACCTTCACCCCCGCAGAACTACTACAAAGTGGGGATGAAACTGGAGGCGGTCGATAGGAAGAACCCGCACTTTATCTGCCCCGCAACGATCGGGGACGTGAGGGGGTCGGAAGTGTTGGTGACGTTTGACGGCTGGAGGGGAGCTTTCGATTACTGGTGTCGCTACGATTCTGGGGACATCTTCCCCGTGGGATGGTGCTCCATGACTGGAGACAACTTACAACCTCCAGGAACCAAGGGTAAGTCTTGCATCTTACCTGAGAACAAAGGTGGTGGGACTGTCGTGACTTTGTGGTCACACTCACTCAAAAAGAGTTACCGTCAGAGAGTTTGTTTTTCAAATAAAGCTCGATACCAGACTTCAAGTGGCAAATCATTTATTTTCACGTGATATCATCGAGATTAACATGCATGGAACTCTGAGTTACAGTTTGTGTTTATATCTTAGTAGCAAACAGGTGAACAAACTCCCCATTAGCAAGGCAAAGAGTTGATCTGTGACTCATCCATTTACCCTTATCTTGTGCAGCTTTGTTATCGCTGTAATGAAAGGTTTTGGCCAGGACTATAATCTTAGTTATGTAGACTTGGAACTTAAATTGGAAAACAGGATGTCTACAAGGTCACAAAGCTTTTAGCAACATAACCCTCTTAACTCTCTATTAAAAATGTTGCTGCAACTTTACAAAACCGCTGGTCAGGCTGCACTTGGCATATTGTGTGTTGTTCTGATTGCCACATTAGAGAAAAGATGTGGTTGTGCTGGAGAGAATACGGAGAAGATTCACCAGGACATTGCCTGGGTTGGAGCATTGTGAGGAGAAATTAGATATACTGAACTTATTTATTTACTGATTAGATTTAGATTAGATTAAATTCAACTTTATTGTCATTGTGCCGAGTACAGATACAAAGCCAATGAAATGCAGTTAGCATCTGACCAGGAATGCAAAGAATAGTGTTATTTACAAAATAACTGCGAATAAAAAGTAAGTGCTACAGCACACAAATATAAAAGTACTGAGACAGTACAATACGGATGCAATACTGCTAGCGCTGTGATGTGAGGTTTAGCAGGGTCACATCCTCAGGGAAGGAGCTTTTCCTGTGCCTGCTGATGCGGGACCGGAGGCTCCTGTAGCGCCTACCGGATGGGAGGAGAGTAAAAAGTCCATGGTTAGGGTGAGATGCATCCCTGATAATGCTTTTCGCCCTGCCCAGGCAGTGTTTATGGTAGATATTCTCAATGGTGGGCAATTGGGTGCCGATAATCTGCTGGGCAGTTTTCACCACACGCTGGAGTACTTTGTAGTCCGATACGGGACAATTGCCATACCACGCTGAGATACAGTTGGTGAGTATGCTCTCAATGGTACGGCGGTAAAAGTCCGTCAGTATCCTGAGCTTTCTTGATGCTCCGCAGGAAATAAGGGTGCTGTTGCGCCTTTTTGATCAGGATGGAGCAGTTCAGGGACCAGGCTGAGATCCTCGGAAATGTGGACACCAAGGAATTTGAAGCTATTTGAAGGATTTGAGATATAGCATGTAAAAGAGCCTTCCGGCCCTTTGAGCCTTGCCACCCAGCAAACCTCGACTTCACCCTAGCCTAGTCACAGGACATTTTACTTTGACCAATTAACCTACCAACTGGTACATCTTTGGACTGTGGGAGGAAACTGGAGCACCCGGGAGAAACCCACACAGTCACAGTCTCCTTACAGGCAATGTCGAGAATTGAACCAGGGTTGCTGGTACTGCAATGCGTTGTGCTAACCATTTTGCAACAGTGCCATCCTGATTTCCCTGGTGTGAAAGGGGCCAATCAATTACCTGATAAGATCTCCTTCTGAGAGGCATAAGTAAGGTAGATAGTGAAGCTCTTTTTCCCATGGTAGGTGAATCAGAGCACAAAAGAGCAAAGAGCTAAGAAGATATTTTAGAGAATCTGCTGGGGTTATCTATTGTATCCAGTGTTCCTGATGCAGCCTCCTCTACATTGGTGGGACCTGACATAAATTGGGAGAGCGCTTCATCGTGTACCTCTGCTCAATCTGGAACCTCTCAGTAGCCAAACATTTTAATTCAGCTTCCCATTCCCATTCCGACATGTTGGTCCATGGCGTCCATCTTGTGCCACAATGAGGCCGATCTTGGGGTGGAGGAGCAACACCTTATATTCTTTCTGGGTAGCCTCCAACTTGATGGCATGAATATCGATTTCTCTTCCTGGCAAAAAAACATTCCCCCCCCCCCTTCTTCTTCTGTTACCCACTCTGGCCTTTTACCTCTTCTCACCTACCTGTCACCTCCCCCGGGTCTCTTTCTCCTATGATCCACTCTCCTCTCCTATCAGATTGCTTCCTCTCCAGCCCTTGACCTTTCCTAACCACCTGGCTTCACCTATCACCTTCCAGCTAGCCTCCTTCACCTTCCCCCACTTCTTTATTCTGGCATCTTCCTCCTTCCTTTCCAGTCCTGAAGGAGGGTCTCAACTCGAAAAATGACTGTTTATTCATTTCCGTAGATGCTATCTGACCTGCTAAAATCTCCCAGCATTTTGTGTGTGTTGCTTTGGATATCTGGCATCTGCAGAATATCACAACCCCCTACCCCTTCTCCTGTGGTCCGCTCTCCTCTCCTATCAGATTCCTTCCTCTCCAGCCCGGCGTCACCTATCACCTTCCAGCTAACCTTCTTCCCCTCCCCCCACCTTTTTATTCTGGCGTCTTCCCCCTGATTTCCAGTGCTGATGAAGGGTCTCAGCCCAAATGTCATCTGTTTATTCCCCTTATAGATGCTGCTTGACCTGCTGAGTTCCTCCAGAGTTTCCTGTGTGTTGTTTTTGAATTTCCAACATCTGCAGACTTTCTCGTCTCCATGACTCTTGTTTGTTTGAATAATTGGAATGTTCTCCCATTTGCACATGGAAGTACTGCCACATCTTTTGCATCCACTGAAGAGATTAAGAAGGCCTTGGTTTAGAATGCCTTTGGAAAAGGTGGCAAAATTGAGAAAGCACCCCAACACGGGCTTGTCCACCTTGCATTCAGTGCCTGTTATTCCAGAGTGGGACTTGAACCCATTCACCTCTGTCTCCCAGGTGAGAGAGTGACCAGAAATGACCCGAGAGTGTTCAAGGTTCTAAGCTCTGATCTCCTGACTAGTGTGGTTCAAGCATTTCCTCATAATGTTTCTGCAGTTTTGACGCTTGGCACAAGATGTCACCACTTAGCCTGACAGCAACTACAATTGTGCTTATTTTGTCCTCGGTATTAAACGTTTGAAACCAGTGGAGTAACCTTTGAAGGTGAGCGAGAGCTTATTGATGTTGTTTTATTATTGTACATAGTCACGGGAAAGTACAGCACAGAAACAGGCCCTTCAGCCCATCTAGTCCCTGATGAACCATTTAAACTGCCTAGTCCCATTGACCCGCACTGGGACTACAGCCCTTCATATCCCTACCATCCACGTACCGATCCAAACTTCTCTTAAACATTAAAATCGAGCTTGCATGCACCACTTGCGCTGGCAGCTCGTTCCACACTCTCACCACCCTCTGGGTGAAAAAAATTTCCCTCCTGTTCCCCTTAAAGTTTTCACCTTCCACCCTTAACCCATGACCTCTAATTGTGGTTGCACCCAACCTTAGTGGAAAAAGCCTGCTTGTAGGTAGATCCGACATCTTTCCTGTAGGTAGGTGACCAAAGCTGCACACAATACTCCAAATTAGACCTCACCAACGTCTTATACAACTTCAACATAACATCCCAACTCCTGTACTCAGTATTTTAATTTATGAAGTCCAATGTGCCAAAAGCTTTCTTTATGACCCTATCTACCTGTGATACCACTTTCAATGAATTATGGACATGTGTTCTCGTATCCCTTTGTTCTGCCACACTGTTCAGTGCCCTACCACTCACTGTGTAAGACCTACCCTTGTTGGTCCTAGCAAAGTGCAAAACCTCAGTCTTGTCTGCGTTAAATTCCATCTGCCATTTTTCCAGCTGGTGCAGATCCTGCTGCAAGATCTGATTGTCTTCCTCACTGCCCACTATTCCCACAATCTGGGTGTCATCCACAAATTTGCTGATCCAGTTAACCATATTAGTCATCCAGATCATTGATATAGACGACAGACAACAACAGACCCAGCACCGATCCCTGTGGCACTCCACTAGTCACAGGCCTCCAGTCAGAGAGGCAACCCTCTACTACCACTCTCTGGCTCCTCCCACAAAGCCAATGTCTAGTCCAATTTATTACCTCATTCTGGATGCCAAGCACTTGAACCTTCTTGACCAATCTCCACGCGGGACCTTGTCGGACTATTCTGATACTTACCATTGGGCAGGAGGTACAGGATCCCAGCTCCCTGTGTTATACCGTACTCCGCAGTGCCCTGCTGTTCATATGACAATAAACTCCGTTCGACCCAAAGGGCCATGGTGAAGGTGAGAATGGGCAATGACTTCAGGAGTTTCCTGAAGACGTCACTGCGCCTCTCCGTGTCAGATCCATCAACCAATAGAGTGATCGAAGGGTTAAAATCATTCATTTCTTCATTCAGCAGCAGCCCAAGTTTTAATGATTTGGTTGCTGTGGTAATGCTCAGGAAACTAATATTGTGGCACAGTACTCTGAAGCAGAAAATTATCCCAGGGGTCTGGCTGTGCTTTATGGTTTGGGGTTTAATTGTTGTTTTAAGTGCCAAAGCATTAATAATCAGACTAGAAACCCTACATGGATGGAATATAAAGATTTTGCAACACACATAAAAATTGCTGGTGAATGCAGCAGGCCAGGCAGCATCTCTAGGAAGAGGTACAGTCGACGTTTCGGGCTGAGACCCTTCGTCAGGACTAACTGAAAGAAGAGATAGTAAGAGATTTGAAAGGGAAGGGGGAGATCCGAAATGATAGGAGAAGACAGGAGGGGGAGGGATGGAGCCAAGAGCTGGACAGGTGATTGGCAAAAGGGATAGAAGATCTTGGGACAGGAGGCCTAGGGAGAAAGAAAAGGGGGAGGGGGAGCCCAGAGTATGGGCAAGGAGTTATAGTGAGAGGGACAGAGGGAGAAAAAGGAGAGAGAGAGAATAAATAAATAAATAAATAAATAAATGAGGGATTGGGTATGAAGGGGGAGGTGGGGCATCAACGGAAGTTAGAGAAGTCAGTGTTCATGCCATCAGGTTGGAGGCTACCCAGACGGAATATAAGGTGTTGTTCCTCCAACCTGAGTGTAATATAATATAAAGATCTTGCATTGGTTACACAAGGATTGTGGATATTAATCCTTCAAGTGTACAATAAGATTTCTTCTGGAAGACTGGTATTGATTTGGTGCAATTCTGGGGTCTAAATGGTGCATCTGTACTCAGTGGCTACTTTATTAGATACCACCTGCTAATATTAAAGTGGCCACTGAGTGTATGTTCAATGTCTTCTACCATAACCCATCCGCTTCAAGGTTTGGCGTGTCGTGTGTTCAGAGATGCTGTTCTGCACACCGCTGTTGTAACGTGTGGTTATTTGAGTTACTGTCACCTTCCTGTCAGCTTGAACCAGTCCAGCCATTCCCCTCTGACCTCTCTCATTAACAAGGGTGTTTTCACTCATAGATCTGCTGCTCGCTGGATGTTTTTGTTTCTTGTACCATTCTCTGTGAACTTTAGAGACTGCTGTGCGTGAAAATCCCAGGAGATCAGCAGTTTCTGAAAATCTCAAACCACCCCGTCTGGCACCAGTAATCACTTCATGGTCAAAGTCACTTCAATTGCATTTCTTCCCCATTCTGATGTTTGTCCTAAAAGCAACTGAACCCCGAGACCATGTCAACATACTTTTATGCATTGAGATGCCACTGCATGATTAGATATTTGCATTTTCGAGTCAGAGTACTTAATAAAGTAGTCGCTGTGTGTAGGTGGAGTAAAATTCCTTCTGGCGCTGCACTTCAGCATGAAGTTCTCTTGCCTCTGAGATAGACGTTTGAGAGAGTTCAAGCCCCACATGAGGAGCTTGATCATAAAACTCTTGTACAATGTTGAGGGAGCACTCCACTGCCAAGTGTATCTTCTTCCAGATGTGATGTGGACTATGACAGAACTTGCTTTCTCGTCTAGAGACACAAGAGCCAGCAGGTGTCGGAATCTAGGGTTAGAATCTTCTTCTCGGGTGCATCACAACCTGGTATGGAAGTTGTCCTGTCCAAGACC
Source organism: Mobula birostris (assembly GCF_030028105.1). Taxonomy (NCBI): domain Eukaryota; kingdom Metazoa; phylum Chordata; class Chondrichthyes; order Myliobatiformes; family Myliobatidae; genus Mobula; species Mobula birostris. The sequence continues at coordinate 5,176,197 of NC_092398.1, forward strand.
GAAAGAAGCTGCAGAAGATCGTGAACACGGCGCAGCACGTCACACAAACCAATCTTCTGTCCTTGGACTCACTTTACACCACACGCTGTCGGAGCAGTGCTGCCAGGATAATCAAGGACACGACCCACCCAGCCAACACACCTTTCCGGGAGAAGGCTCAGGATCTTGAAGACTCGTGTGGCCAGATTTGGGAACAGCTTCTTTCCAACTGTGATAAGACTGCTGAACGGATCCTGACCCAGATCTGGGCCGTACCCTCCAAATATCCGGACCTGCCTCTCTTTTTTTTTTTTGCACTACCTTACTTTCCCTTTTGCTATTTTCTATTTATGATTTATAATTTAAATTTTTAATATTTACTAGTTTTTACTATTTTTAATATTTAATATTTGTAATCCAGGGAGCAGAAAGCGCAGAATCAAATATCGCTGCAATGATTGTACGTTCTCGTATCAATTGTTTGGCGACAATAAAGTATAAAGTAGCATCTGGAGCATCACAAATCTGCTGAAGGGATTCGGTGGGTCGAAGAACATCTGTGTGGACATTTCAGGTTGAAACTATTTGAGGCCCACCAACATTGTTGGTTGATCTGTGGAGCTCCTCCAGCATTGGTCTGTTTGTTCCTTTCTCATCTTCTTAGGGCCGAGGAAGACTTGGCTCTGTTCCAGCTCTGTGGGTTATGAGGTGGCTGATGCCGATATGAGATCTGTGGAATGGAATCAGACGAGACTACGCTTGCTGGAGTCTGGAACGACCTGTGCTTATTTGACACGCTCCCCTCCAAACTCCTTTTTATTCAAAGTTCAAAGTGCATTTATTATCAACTATGTATATAATCTAATCTAGTCTATACATTATACAACCTTGAGATTCGTCTCCTAACAGGCAGCCCCAAAACAAAGAAACCAGAAAGAACCCATTACAAAAAGAAGACCATCAAATACCCCATTTGCAGAGGAAAAAACATATCCTGCAGACAATAAACGTAAGCAAATAGCATACAGAACTGAAGTCCACAAAGAGGATGTGTCCAGCGACCCTTAGTTCAGCAGAGGGCAGAGCAATGAGCTGAACTGGCCTGCGACACCCTGACCTTTACAATCTGGCCCAGCGCCTAAGCCGCCGTCCAAAAATCGGGTTCAATTGCCTTAATTCGCTCTGGGACGTAATCCCTGCCACCTCGATTCAGCCTCTACCCAACCTTTCCAATTTGGCCCGGCACTTAAACTGTTATCCGAGCATCAGGTTCAGTCGTTTCGATACGGTCTGGGGCCTGGACCCCGCTGCCTTGATTTGGTCTGTACACGAATTTTCTGACTCAACCCGGCGCTTAAATTGATCGAACAGCGGGTCTTCCTCGCTCTCGGCGATGGGCCCAGTGCCTCGCCTCAGTCCTCTGCCACATCAAATTACCTCGAGGTCCAAAGGGAAATAACGGACTGCTGCTCCTATTGCTCCGCGGTGATCGATTTCAAGAAAAAGAGTGATCAACAAAGTATTTAGTTGTTTTCCTTGTTTCTGCGGCCACCAACCAGAAGTCACTGAGATTCACCAACTTAAACCAAATTCTTCCCCTTCATATCCAGACCTGATGAAGGGTCTCAGCCCGTAACTTTGACTATTTATTCTCCTCCTTAGATGCTGCCTGACCCGCTGAGTTCCTGCAGAATTTTATGTCTGTTCCTCTCACTTTCCAGCACCCGCAAAATCTCTTGTGCCACATTCAAGGACCTATGGATGTGAACTTCAAAAGCTTCCTACACACTGCAACAGTGAGGACGTGAATCTTTGAAACACTCGCTGATTTTACTTGTATTTGATTCAAAATTATTATTGATCTTTTTTGAGATACAGGGCCCTCCTGGCCCTTCCAGCCACACAACCCAGCAACCCCCGATTTAATCCTAATCACAGTACAATTTACAAAGACCAATTAACCAACCAATCGGTGTGTCTTTGGACTGTGGGAGGAAACCGGAGCATCTGAAGGAAACTCATGTAGTCACGGGGAGAGCATACAAACTCCTTACAGGCGGTGATGGGAGCTGAACCAGGGTCACTGGTACTGTAAAGTATTGTGCTAACCACTATGCTACCAAGGATTTGTGCTCTGGCATTTATCCAAACGTATTTGGAACAGTGAGCGAGCACCACGGCCCTCAGAAACCATGATGGGCTTCATCAGAGCTGCTTTTGGACCTTTGCCCATGGAACAAACAAAGAGAGTACTTGTTGCCTTCCCTTTCCTAACAGTTCAAAGTTTTACTGTGAGCCAGGCTCCTTTGACATAGTTTAAACAGGTCCTGCTGAGCAGGTGGCATCCCTCATGCACTCAAAGTCTTTTTATCAGGTCCTGGCCCCAGGTTTAGCAAGTTGGGGCTTTTCTCTTTAGGATTAAGGTGGATTGGAGGTAACTTTATTTATTTCAATATTGAAAGTTCAAAGTAAATGTTACTTTCAAAGTACATATATGTCACCATATACAACCCTGAGATTCATTTTCCTGTGGGCATACTCAGCAAATCTATGGAATAGTAACTACAACAGGATGAATGAAAGATCAACCAGAGTGCAGAAGGCAACAAACTGTGCAAATGCAAATATAAATAAATATCAATAAATAATGAGAACATGAGATAATGAGTCCTTAAAGTGAGATCATTGGCTGTGGGTAACATATCAATGGATGGGCAAGTGAGTGTAGTTATCCCCTTTTGATCAAGAGCCTGATGACTGAGGGGTAGTAACTGTTCTTGAACCTGGTGGTGTGAGTCTTGAGGGTCCTGTACCTTCTACCTGATGGCAGCAGCGAGACCACGGCCTGGGTGGTGAGGATCTCTGATGATGGAAGCTGCTTTGCTGCGACAGCGTTTCATGTCGATGTGCTCAGTGGTTGGGAGGGCTTTACCTGTGATGTACTGGGCCGAATCCACTTCCTTTAGTCGGATTTTCCATTCACAGGCCGTAGTGTTTCTTCACCCGGCTGCAATGCGTTCCAGTCAGTACACTCTCCACTTGTCAATGTTTTAGTTGTCATGCTGAATTTCCTTGGACTCCGAAGGCACTGCCATGCTTTATTTGCAGTTGCCTTTACCTGCTGGGTCCAGGACAGGTTCTCTGAGAAAGTAACAGCCAGGAATTTGAAGTTGCTAAGCCTCTCCACGGCTGATCCTCCAACTAGGGTGTGGCTCACGGACCTCTGGTTTCCGTCTCCTGAAGTCAATAATCAGCTCCTTGGTCTTGCTGACATTGAGTGCGAGGTTGTTGTTATGACACCACTCAGCCAAATTTTCAATCTGCCTCGAGGTACAGCACGATAACAAGTGCTTCCAGGCCACGGAATCCAAGCCCCCAACTACACCCATGTGACCATTTAACCTACTAACCTGTACATTTGCTGCGTTGAGTTATTCCCTGATCTTGGTAATTCATTGTCAAACGTTTCATCATTATATGAGGAGACATCATCAGTACACTCTTCACTGGTGGTGTGTCCTCCGAATGCTTGGTTTTTATATACTTCTTGAATAGCTGATTGGTCCTCATTACAGAAACACAATTGTGACATAAGAGGGGTCTTGTCACTGATGGGTTGCGTGGCGAACTCCGTGCGTTGTGGTCTGGAATTTTGCCCATGTGGGTTTACAAATAGAATCAAGGTCTACATAAAAGTTGCTGCTGAACGCAGCAGGCCAGGCAGCATCTCTAGGAAGAGGTACAGTCGACGTTTTGGGCTGAGACCCTTTATCAGGACTTCGTCCTGATGAAGGGCCTCGGCCTGAAGCATCGACTGTACCTCTTCCTACAGATGCTGCCTGGCCTGCTGCGTTCAGCAGCAACTTTTATGTACGTTGCTTGAAATTCCAGCATCTGCAGATTTCCTCGTGTTTGTTGAGGTCTACGTGTCTGTTTACAGAATTGTTTGAGGAAAACTACGCTTCTAGGAATTCTCTTGAATGCTGTGTGTTGGCTTGTGCCATGACTTTCACTAATGCCCAGCGGAATTTGTGCCCCTCACGAACTTTGTGGGTAGAGACTAGGGAGAGTTGGTCATGCCACTTTACAGCCAGTAGATGTTTATCCTTGTCAATAGCTTTCTCCCACTTTGGCTGATGTAATATTTGCTGCAGTCCCCACATTGGATTTTGTAGACCCCATTGTCCAAAGCCTTAGTTTGTTCTGTAGATCTGCAGAGTTCTCTCCTCAATGTAGATTTGTTTTGAATGCGGGTGGAAACCGGAGCACACGGAGGAAACCCACGCAGTTATGGGGGAGGACATAGAAACTCCTTACAGACAGTGGCGGGAATCGAACCTGGCGCTGTAATAGTGTTCTGCCATGCACACTTGATAGAGGTGTACAAGGTGATAAGAGGCACAGATCAAGTAGACAGCCAGAGACCTTTTTCCACAGGGTGGAAATGGGTAATAAAGAAAAGGCATCTGTTAGTCTTGCGAGACCATGGATCTGCGCCTGGAAAGTCTTCACTCTCCAGGGCGCAGGCCTGGGCAAGGTTGTATGGAAGACCAGCAGTTGCCCATGCTGCAAGTCTCCCCTCTCCATGACACTGATGTTGTCCAAGAGAAGGGCATTAGGACCCATACAGCTTGCCACCGGTGTCGTCGCAGAGCAATGTGTGGTTAAGTGCCTTGCTCAAGGACACAACACGTTGCCTCGGCTGGGGCTCGAACTCACGACCTTGAGGTCGCTAGTCTAATGCCTTAACTACTTGGCCACATGCCCACACAATGGGTAATTCAACAGAAATGGGTAATACGAAAGGGTATAACTTCAAGGTGATTAGAGGAAAATATAGGGAGGGATATCAGAGACAGGTACTTTACGCAGAGAGTGGTGAGTGTGTGACACACACTGCCAGGGTGCTGGCACAGGCAAATGCTTTAGGAGCATTCATGAAACTCATAGATGTGCACATGGATGATAGGAAAATGGAGGGCTATGTGGGAAGGTTGGGTGAAATGATCTTGGAGTAGGCTAAAGAGTTTGCACTGTACTGTACTATGTTCAAAGGACAGCAGATGCATGAGCAAAGCGGCTTGAAATCAATGATTTCGATTCCTGCTGACCTGTGGAAGTGATGTTGGGCGTCTGTCAGGAGATGCTGAGCTGCCCTGAGGGGGAGATAGTTGACATCGGAAGGAAGAGGAATATTTAACATATCGCGCGAGGGGAATGTCATTGCAGACAGAAACCCAAATCTTTTCATCTCCTTCTCGCTGATCCTAGCTCCTTGCATTTCCTGTCACAGGCTTCCCTCAGCGAAGGCAGGCGTTTTGGGATGGTGTCAGTTCCCAACCGTGGTAAATTTTTAAAAATTTTATTTTAGAGATACAGCAGGGTAAAAGGCCCTTCAGCCCAACAAGCCCGCTCCACCAATACGACTGATAACCTACTTATCAGTGTGTCTTTGGAATGTGGGAGGAAACCGGAGCACCCGGAGGCAACCCATGCAGTCACAAGGAGAACCCTCAAACTCCTCACAGACAATGGTGGGAATTGAACGCCAGAGGTTGCTGACACTGTAAAGCGATGCGTTAGCCACTACTCGACCCTGCCGTCCTTGAATACGTGTTGGTGATTAGCTACCAGATTTTACTTATGGGTTGGTGAAGATGTTGGATCTGCTTTGAAGCCCTCACAGCAGGCAGCGTCGGGTATTGAACCTGGGTCACTTGCGCTGTAATAGCGTTACGCTACCGTGCTGGCCCTAATTTGCTATCGTTGCTGGTCGCAGCACTGAATGAGAAGGGAGGTCACGTTTTAGACAAGAGCAGCAGAGTCTGCTTGTTCAGAGCGAAGGCGGAGTGATGGGTTTCAGTAGCCCTCCAGTGTACGATGCGTGTAGATGTTGTGAGCCTCTGTATGGTTTTGTCCAGCGCCCAGGAACCTGCTGCTTTACTGGCGAGTCCGCAGGAGACTGCCAGATTCTGCCACAATACACTAACTCTGGAGAAACTCAATGGCTCAGGAACTATCTGTGGAAGGAAATGGGCAGCTGAAGTCCTGACGAAGGGTCTCGACCTGAAACGTCAGCAGTCTTATTTCCCTCTAGAGATGCTGTCTGTTGTGACTGTGAACGACGCCACAGGGAGACACTGAAGCTATTGGATATAGAAGTCTTTATTTAGCACAAGCAGGCATCATATTTGAGGCACTCTTAGAAGAAGCCCATAAACTCAAAGTACATCACATTTTATACCCTTGAGATCAATGGTAACTCAATGCAGTTTTAATAATTACTGTACAATGACATTATTCTGTCATAGTCCGGTCCGTGAACTCCGTATTCCGGTTCACGGTCTGGTCCATCGACCCTTGCTCCAGGTTTTCCTATCTACCCTGTCTCTGTCCTTGTTGAGCTAATTGAGGCAGCTGATGCTCGTTGGGGCTGGCTGCATGAATACCTTCATAGACCAGGGCGTGGCTGCTGGATTGTTCTTGTCCTTACTCCTTGTATCCCTTCCCCTGCCTTCTGTTTCCTCGCCTGAAGCCCTGCCTTGTCTTGCCGGTAACTCTCGCCCCGCCTGAAGTTCTGTCTCGCCTTGCTTTGCCAGTAGCCTTGCCTTGTCTTGCTGTCTTGTCCTAGAGCCACCCTGTACCTAGCTCCCTTCCTGTCCCTTGCCTCCGCCCAGGTAAGCCAGGCTGTCTTGCTGTTACCTGGGGTTGGTTCTGTCCCTTCCTGTCCCTTGCCTCTGTCGGGTGGTGAACCGCGCCCTGCCCAGGAGGAGTCAAGCCTCGCCTCAGGTCTCAAGTCTCCTGCATCCTGCCAAGCCTCGCCTCCAGCCTCCAGCCTCGCCTCGCCTCGCCTCAAGTCTCCAGCCTCGCCTCGCCTCGCCTCAAGTCTGCTGCCTCCAGCCTCGCCTCGCCTCGTCTCCAGCCTCCAGCCTCGCCTCGTCTCCAGCCTCCAGCCTCGCCTCGCCTCAAGTCTCCAGCCTCGCCTCGCCTCAAGTCTCCAGCCTCCAGCCTCACCTCGCCTCAAGTCTCCAGCCTCCAGCCTCGCCTCAAGCCTCCAGCCTCACCTCTAGTCTCGTCTCCAGTCTCCTGCCAAGCCTCGCCTCGTCTCTTGCCTAGCCTCGAGCCTGTAGACTCCAGCCTCTAGCCTCTTGCCAAGCCAAGCCAAGTCTCTAGCCTCTAGCTTCTAGCCAAGTGGTCTCTAGCCTCTAGCCTCTTGCCAAGTGAAGTCTCTAGCCTCTAGCTTCTAGCCAAGTGAAATCTCTAGCCTCTAGCTTCTAGCCAAGCCAAGCCAAGTCTCTAGCCTCTAGCCTCTTGCCAAGTGAAGTCTCTAGCCTCTAGCGTCTTGCCAAGTGAAGTCTCTAGCCTCTAGCGTCTTGCCAAGCCAAGCCAAGTCTCTAGCCTCTAGCTTCTAGCCTGAAGACTCCAGCCTCATCCTGCCTGCCTGCCAAGCCTCGTCCTTGCCTAGTTCTGGGGTCCGAGCCAGGGCAAGACCCAGATACTGGGTCCTTGTCCAGTCTCTGGCTCGGAGTCCAAGCCCGGGCTCCTAGCTCTTTTGTTCAGTTTTGTTCCAGGTTCCTGGTTTCCTGACAATGGCCTTGCCATCGCCCTGTATCCTAATCCTGTCCCTAGTACTTCAGTGTCTGTGTCTTGCACTTGGGTCTGTTCCCAGCCACCGCCCTTATGACATATTCTCTTCAATACTTTGTATTGACAGTGCTTCCTTTGAGTTACAAATAATTTTCAGGCACCAACACTCCAGACACCCTAGTTTGAATGTTAATCACTACTGTTACTGGGCTGCATTCATGCAAATGCAGACATCTCAGGTCAAATCGAGTGTTTCTTTGTTTACAATCGATCTTAGTCTATAGCTCCAAGAACACCGTTGTTCTGAGCTGCATTTTAAATTCCATCTGCAATCCATATTCAAATATAAAGACTGTTTGCTGTTGAAATTATTATTTGCTATATACTGTAGCTCCAGCATATGCGCTAACACTGTCTGACCCTCTGAGTTCCTCCAATGACCTCAGACTGCCTTGCCTTCTAGTACTGGGGGAAAAGAAGATGAAGAGTAGAGATTAGCTGTATTTGTCACATGTTAATTGAAATATCGAAAAATCCTCAGACTGTGTTGGCCGTAGGTGCCAATGATGCATGTCACTGTATGTTCCCATAAGTTATTTTGGCTCTGCAACATGGGGCACTCCATAACTCACCATGCTTCTGGAGCCAAAAGAATATGCCCACAACTTGAGTACACAGGGCATCAAATCACAGCAGTCTGATGTCTGATCAGCACCTAATCAGCAATCGGGGATGATTGGAAAGAACAAATGGCAGGGGCAAGCGGAGTGGCCATTGTTGAAGTGGACGGTGTTAGAGTGGTTCTTTGAGGCTTTAGCTCTTCGAGGCCTGAGTGAGAGAAGGCGAAAAAGCTGCTGGTAACTTTTTTCCCCCAGTTTATTTATTGTTTCCTTCTTTATATTTTCAAAGTTAGAACAGTAGAGATGCCAGTCAGGATAGTTGAATGCTCCTCTTGTGGACAACCCAAGATTCATCTTCCCCACAGACAGTCACGAAACAAAGCAAACCATGGAACCAAACAGTTGAAGGAAAAACATCTGACCCGCTCCTCAACCCCCCACCAACGCATGAAAAAAATAGTGCAAATGGCAAGAAAAAAAAAATGAGTGAAAACACAGAACATAAAACACAAAATCAAAAAGACATATCTCAGCTCAGTTCGTTATCTGCAGGCTGCCCTGATCCAAAATCGCCCAAAATGGCAACAAAATTGGGAGCAAGCAGAAGATCTAGAAACACATCAAAGAACCTGAATTAAGAGTCCACAATCCACAAACCACCTCGATTAAACCTTGCTCCGGCACCATCTTCCAACAGCATCGAGAGAGAGGGAGAGGGAGATTTCATCCAAACACAAGGACCTTCCCTCGGGAGCAGCAAGCGAGAGGGAGAGACTGTTAAATGCAGGCACGTTCCTCGGGCAGCAGTGACTGAGAGGCGGGCAGACGGCATTTATACAACACCTTTAATGAACCTCAAGCACTTTAGAACCGAAGCCTATGGTATAATGTTGATGTTGTAATGTAGTCACTTACTTTTCTAGATATTAGATCTGGTAAACCAGCTCTATTTCCTGAAGACGAGCAAACCCAGTCTTGCTTCATTCTCATCCGCATCCCAGCAGGTGTTACTTGGAAATTTCAAAGCAGGACTCTTGCACAGCAACTGTGGATAAATCTTGGAGACACGGGAGATTCTGCAGGTGCTGGAAGTCTTGAGCCACACGGACAAAATGCCAGGTCATGCTTCATTTACGGAAATTTCAAGGATTCAAAGTATGTTTATTAGTAAAGAAGATTCAAATATGTTTATTATCAAAGAAGATTCAAAGTACATTTATTATCAAAAAATTCTACACCTTGAGATTTGTCTACTTACCTGCAGCCACAAAACAAGAAACCCAAAGAACCCAACTAAAATAAAGACCAAAACCAGTGCGCAGAGGGAGGAAAAGAAAAAAAACACAATTATCTAACCTCTCACGCAGCTGAGGTGGACGGGCATCAGAACCCTTCGGCATTGACTCCTCTCCAAATCATTCACTCCAACCGCAGCAGCGATACCAACCCCGTCTGCCATCCCCACATTGAACACGTTGGGCTTTGGCTTTGCAAGCGATGTGATGCATCCTTGGAATTAGCTTCGCATTGATTGCGTTGATAGTTCACCACAATTTTCTAATGTTTTTAGTTGAATTTCTCGCCTTTTCAACTGCAAATCAGCTGTTGCGCGCCTTCAGTAGCGCCGTCTTAAACCGGATACCGGAAGGGAGTAAACAGTTAACATTTCAGGCCCTCATCGGGACTAGAAAGGAAGGGAGCAGAAGCCCGAAGAGTAAGATGGGGTTGGGGGGGGGGGGTCAGGTGTTGCCACGCATTCCGGCGCCAACATAACATGCCCACGAAGTTGAGTTAGAGGAGAGAAGAAAAACCACAACATTGGCATATTGTTGCTTTTAAACAAAATCATCATTGTAGCTTACTTCCTTTTAGAGACTGGCTCTTTCCACCGCCAGCGGCTGAGAGATAAGATCAGGTTGAGGAGTAATACAGGAACGAGAATATTGCACGGGTCCCAAGACAGAGAGACCCTTTGTTTCCGTTCTCACCCTCGAAGCATGCCAGTGTGTCCACATACTGAGTGGTTTGCGAACTACACTGATGTACTTCACCTTTATTGGAGGAATGTGCTTCTAATATTTTCATAATTGCGAAGGTTGCGATCACAAGGGTTTGGTCCAATTTTAGTTGTTGAATAAGTAACACAAGCTCTGCTGGCTGCTGAGACTTAGGGGGAGTCTTGACAGCAAGTGCCCAGTCCAGTTTCCTGAGCAGAAAAGGGTATTTTACTTCATAATTTATATATACAATGGCTCTGCTTTGTCAGCAGATGTCAGTCCTGGATATCAGCCCAGAGTAACGCGGAATTCTTACTGAGTTCCAAATTAAAATTAAAAAATAAAATTACGAGGAAGTCTGCAAATGCTGGAAATCCATAGCAACATATACAAAATGCTGGAGGAGCTCAGCAGATCAGGAACGGAGTAAACAGTCGGCGTTTCGGGCCAAGACCATTCTTCAGGACTGAGAAGGAAAGGGAGAAGACGTCAGAGTAAAAAGGTGGGGGGAAAGGGGAGGAGGATAGCTGGAGGTTGATAGGTGGGGCCAGGTTGGTGGGAAAGGTCAATGGCTGGAGAGGAAGGAATCTGAGTGGAGAGGAGAGTGGACCATAGGAGAAAGGGAAGGAGGAGGGGACCCAGTGGGGAGTAATAGGCAGGTGAGAAGCGGTAGAAGGTCGGAGTGGGGAATAGCGGAAAAGGGGTGGAGGGAATTCATTTACCATGTTTACTGGATGTCTCTGGGAATGCAGCTAATCTGCCCCTTGCTAACAGCCACTGGATTCTGATGTTTGGTCTGAACAACAATGGAACCTCTTACAACATGCTGGAGGAACTCAGCAGGTCAGGTAGCATCCGTGGAAACGATCAGTCAACGTTTCGGGCCGGAACCCTTCGTCAGGACTGAAGAGGGAGGGGGCAGAGGCCCTATAAAGAAGGTGGGGGGAGGGTGGGAAGGAGAAGGCTGGTAGGTTCCAGGTGAAAAACCAGTAAGGGGAAAGATAAAGGGGTGGGGGAGGGGAAGCAGGGAGGGGATAGGCAGGAAAGGTGAAGAAGGAATAGGGGAAAGCACAATGGGTAGTAGAAGGAGGCAGAACCGTGAGGGAGGTGATAGGCAGCTGGGGGAGGGGGCAAAGTGAAGCTGGGTTAGGAGAAGGGAGGGGCAGGGAATTACCAGAAATTGGAGAATTCAATGTTCATGCCAAGGGGCTGGAGACTACCCAGACGGTATATGAGGTGTTGCTCCTCCAACCTGAGTTTAGCCTCATCATGGCTGTAGAGGAGGCCATGTATGGACATATCCGAATGGGAATGGGAAGCAGAGTTGAAATGGGTGGCAACCGGGAGATCCTGTCTGTTGTGGGTCTGGGTGAGGATCTGGTCGAAGAGGCGGAGATCACAGAGGGGGAGCAGTGAGAGAGGGTTTCAGTGGACTCCCATCGAAGGGAAGACTTAAACTTCTCCAGGGTAGGCATACCTCGAAGAGACTTCGCAACGGAGTAGCGAATCGTAAGCACAAAATACTGTGCGGATTCTGGGGTCAAAGCAACACTCACAACACGCTGGAGGAACTCACCAGGTCGGGCAGCATCCATGGAAACGTTGACTGATCGTTTCCACGGATGCTGCCCCACCTGCTGAGTTCCTCCAGCGTGTTGTGGGTGTTGGTATGACCCCAGCATCTGCAGATTATTTTGTGTAATGGAACCTCTTGACCATGTCTGCATGCTTTTATACATTGAGTTGCTGCCACGTGATTGGCTGATCAGATATTTGCATTATGAGCAAGTGTACTGGTGTACCTAATAAAATGGCCACTGACTGTTGCTGAATAGCAGTCTTGAAAGAAGGTGCTTTGGCTCCTCGCCTGTTGCTGGCGGACGACTAAGTTCCGCGGGGCTTTAAAAATTGGATTAAGAGGCACAGAGGGAGGGTGTGAGATGAGATTAGCAGGAAAAGTAAAAGGGTGACCATAAGTCTTTCGTAGAGCTATAAACAGTGAAAGGGTTGTTAGAGGAAGGGCAAGGTTGATTAAGGATCAAAAACCAGATCTTGTCGAGTCAGATAGAACAGAGCTGGGAGTGATGCCAAGGAAATGAAGGATTGAAAATATTCCCCACTTGAGAAATAAAAAGTAAATGAGGAACAGGTTTGTTCAACAAGCCCTTGAACTTGTTCTTTTATTCAGAAACCTCATGTTTTATACTTTACCTTATTGACTTCCTACATAGAACATAGAACAGTGCAGCACTGGGCCAGGCATTTCAGCTCACAAAATTATGCTCAAAGACTTAAATAAGCAATCAAATTCCTAATTAAACCAATTCCCTCTGCCTGCACAATTTACCCATCTTGCTCTCTCCTGCACGTTTATATGTCTATCTGAAGAGCCCTTTGACTGCTCAAATTTGCCTCCACCACCAACCCAGGCAGTTGGCGCCATGTCCTATGCAAAAAAAAAACACTTGCCCCACACAATGCACGCAAAATGCTGGGGGAAGTCGGCAGGTCAGGCACCACCTATGGAAAAGAGGAAACAGTGGACGTTTCAGGCCGAGAGGGAAGGGGGGAAGACACCAGAATGAAAAGGTGGGTGGAGGGGAAGGAGGGTAGCTGGAAGGTGATGCCGGGTGGGCGGAAAAAGTCGCGGGCTGGAGAAGAAGGAATATGATAGGAGACTAGAGTGGAGCGTAGGAGAAAGGGAAGGAGGAGACCCAGGGGGAAGTAATAGGCAGGTAAGAAGAAGTAAAAGGTCAGAGTGGAGAAGGGGGGGGGGCGGATTTTGTTCATGGGAAGGAGAAATCAATATTCACGCCTTCAGGTTGGAGTCTACCCCACACAAACCCTTTAAACATTCCTGTGAACTTGCCCTGCAAGTCTTTGCCCATTCTCCTAATCCGTCTGAATTCGTCTGAGGCTATCTGCTTCCTCAACACTACCTGCACCTCCACCAATCTTTGCATCATCTGCAAAACTGGCCACAAAGCCACCAATTCCACTATCCAACTCAATGACACCAACCCCTGTGGAACACCACTGGTCACTGGCAGGACTGAGAAGGAAGGGGGAAGATGCCAGAATAAAAAGGCCCCCTTTAATCCCACTATTTGCCTCCTGCCAGTCAGCCAAACTTCTATTGATGCTACTATTGTTCCTGTAGCACAGTGTCTCCCATCTCAGCCAGAGTTGTCATAGGTCTCTTGGTGGCCTCCCTCACTCGTCCCCTTCTTGCACGGTCACTCTGATTTTGAGGATGGCCTGCTCTAGGCAGATTTACAGCTGTGCCATATTTCTCGTTGATTGACTTTAACTGTACTCCAAGAGATATTCAGTGACTTGGAAATCTTCTTGTATCCATCTCCTGACTTGTGCTTTTCAGTAATCCTTTTGCGGAGTTGCTTGGAGTGTTCTTTTGTCTCCATGGTGTTGCTTTGCCAGGATACTGACTCACCAGCAGTTGGACCTTCCAGATTCAGGTGTATTTTTACTACAATCAATTGAAACACCTTGACTGCATACGGTGATCTCCATTTAACTAATTATGTGACCTCTAAAGCTAATTAGCTGCAACAGTGATGATTTGGTGTGTCGTATTAAAGGGGGTGAATACTTATACCAGCAATTATTTTGTGTTTTATATTTGTAATTAATTTAGATCACTTTGTAGAGATCTGTTTTCATTTTGACACAAAAGAGTCTTTTCTATTGATCAGTGTCAAAGAAGCCAAATTAATTCCACTGTGATTCAATGTTGTAAAACAATAAAACATGAAAATTTCGAAGGGTGGGGGTGAATACTTTTTCTAGGCACTGTAAGTCTACCTGGGTGTAGTTGGGAGGCACGGTCTTATTGGGCTGGATAAGCCTGTTACCATGGTGTATCTCTGAATTTTAAAAAATCATGAGAAGGATAGATAAGGTTCAAAAAAGTCAGAATCTTTTTTTCCCCAAGGGCAAATGTCAAATACTAGAGGGTATAGCTTTAAAGTGAAATGGGAAAGTGTAAGGGAGATTTATGAAAAAAGTTTATTTTGCACAGAGAGTAGAAGGTTCCCGCCGTCTATCAACCAGTGTATTCAGTACCCAGGTGCTGAGTGAGGTGACACTCCCAGAAACAGTGTCACCACACTGCTGCTAGCCCACATTTCTCTGCTGCACCATTAGGTGGTAGTCACTCTGGTCTACTCCAATACTTTCCACCACCCCCACCCCCCTGCCCGGCTATCCTCCTTCCCCTCACCCCACCTTTTTATTCTGGCGTTTTCTCCCTTCCTTCTCAGTCCCAAAGGAGTGCGTCAGCTTGAAACGTCGACTGTTTATTTATTTCCATGGAGGCTGCCTGACCTCCTGAGTTCCTCCAGCATTTTAGACCACAACGCCATAAGATATAGGAGCAGAATTAGGCCATTTGGCCCAGTGAGTCTGTCTGCCATTACGTCATGGCTGATCCATTCTTCCTCTCAGCCCCACTCTCCTGCCTTCCCCCGTATCACTTCATGCCCTGACTAACCAAGGATTTAGCAACCTCTGCCTTAAATATACCCAATGTCTTGGCCTCCACCGAATTCCACAGTTTCACCATTCTCTGGCTAAAATAATTCCTTGTCATCTCAGTTCTAAATGGACATGCCTCTTTTCTGAGACTCTGCCCTCTGGTCTTAGACTCCCCAACCACAGGAAACATCCTCTCTGCATTCACTCTATTGGGGCCTTTCAACATTCGACAGGTTACTAATTTTGTGAGTATTGCTCTGTAGTTCTAGCATCTCCAGACTTCCTTGTGTTTACGAATCGTGAGGTTGATTGGAAAAGAAGGTGTCGCAGGGCAGTATTTGTTACCGAGTTACCAATTTAAAACCAGTGGTTTCACTTACTCTCTGCAGTCTGAACAGTTCCAGTCTTGCGAAATCCTCTTCTTAATTCTCTGTCGCTGTCAGCCTCTGCAAGGCTGATCTTCCTGACTTTAATACACCACCAACTTGCCAACAATATCCTGAAGGATCTCACCCACCCCTGCTCAAGGAATGCTTATCCCACTCCCACCAGAGAAGAGGGTGACTACACAGCGTCCACGCCAGAGCCACCTAACAGTTACTTTCCCCAAGCTGAAAGGCTGATCAACACCCCCACCACCACCACTACTTCATCATCTTATGTACTGTACATAGGTGACAGTCAGTCTCTGAATAGAACTTAATCTTGTATATCTATGTTTATTGTGTCTTTTAATTGTGTTCTCTATGCTGATATCAGCCCATCACCCCTACTGAAGCACAGGGCGCCAACAGCAGCTCACCGGAGTCCTCTGTCTTCCAAGTTGTCCCCAGGTGTAGCCCTTTAACGTCTTCTCAACAAAGGCCCTTCCTCTCCCAGAGTTGAGGTCTTAAAAGTCATAGAAACAGGCCCTTTGGTCCATCTAGTCCATGCCAGATCATTTAAACTGCCTACTGCCATCAAACTGCACCCAGAATATAGACCTCCATCCCTGGACCTATCCAAGCTTCCCTTAAATGTTGAAATCGAGCTTGCATGCACCACTTGCACTGGCAGCCCGTTCCACACTCTCACCACCCTCTTGAGCAAAGAAGTCTCCCCTCATGTTCCCCTTAAACTTTTCACTATTCACCTTTAACCTATGACCCTGGTTGTAGTTCCACCCAACCTCGGTGGAAAAATCCTGCCTGCATTTACCCTATCTATACCCCTCAAAATTTCGTATACCTCTATCAAATCTCCTCTCAATCTTCTACGTTCTAGGGAATAAAATCCTAAGCTACTCAATCTTTCCTTATAACTCAGGTCCTCCAGACCTGGAAACATCCTTGTAAATTTTCTCTGTACTCTTTCAAACTTATTATTTACATCGTTCCTGGAGATAGGTGACAAGAACTGGGCACAGTTAAGCCTCACCACTGTCTCATACAAATTCAACATACACATCACATTTCCTGTACTCAGTCCTGAAGGCCAATGTGCCAAAAGCTTTCTTTACGACCCTATCTACCTGTGAAGCCACTTTCAATGAATTACGGATCTGTGTTCCCAAATCGCTCTGTTCTATCTCTGTCAAAGCCGGGCTTGGGCCCATCTATGGCGGAGATGTTCTAGGCGCTTATTGTGATTTTTTTCCGAATCTGAGTGGGATCTGGAGTTTTGATCATTTAGTTCTCCTTTTACACTTGTATACTGAAGAATGACTTTAAACAACACTCACAACACGCTGGAGGAACTCAGCAGGTCAGGCAGCATCCGTGGAAACGGTGAGTCAACGTTTCGGGCCGGAACCCTTCGTCAGGACTGTAGAGGGAGGGGGCAGAGGACCTATAAAGAAGGTGGCGGGAGGGTGGAAAGGAGAAGACTGGTAGGTTCCAGGTGAAAAACCAGTAAGGGGAAAGATAAAGGGGTGGGGCAGGGGAAGCAGGGGGGTGATAGGCAGGAAAGGTGAAGAAGGAATAGGGGAAAACACAATGGGTAGTAGAAGGAGGCGGAACCATGAGGGAGGTGATAGGCAGGTGGGGGATGGGGCAGAGTGACATAGGGATAGGGGAAAGGGAGGAGAAATTACAGGAAGTTGGAGAACTCTATGTTCATACCAAGGGGCTGGAGACTACCTAGACGGTATATGAGGTGTTGCTCCTCCAACCTGAGTTTAGCCTCATCATGGCAGTAGAGGAGGTCATGTATGGACATATCTGAATGGGAGTGGGAAGCAGAGTTGATGTAGGTGGCTACTGGGAGATCCTATCTGTTGTGGCAGACGGAGCGGAGGTGCTCGATGAAGCGGTCCCCCAATCTGCGTCGGGTTTCACCGATGTAGAGGAGGCCGCACTGGGAGCATCGGATGCAATAGATGACCCCAACAGACTCACAAGTGAAGTGTTGCCTCACCTGGAAGGACTGTTTGGGGCCCTGAATGGTGGCAAGAGAGGAGGTGTAGGGACAGGTGTAGCACTTGCGCTTACAGGGATAAGTGCTGGGTGGGAGATCCGTGGGGAGGGACGTGTGGACCAGGGAGTTCCGGAGGGACCGATCCCTGCGGAAAGCGGAGAGGGGCCTTTGGAGGAGCAACACCTCATATACCGTCTAGGTAGTCTCCAGCCCCTTGGTATGAACATAGAATTCTCCAACTTCTGGTAATTCCCTCCCCCTCCCTTCCCCTATCCCTATTTCACTCTGCCCCCTCCCCCAGCTGCCTACTACCTCCCTCATGGTTCTGCCTCCTTCCACTACCCATTGTGTTTTTCCCTATTCCTTCTTCACCTTTCCTGCCTATCACCTCCCTGCTTCCCCTCCCCCAGCCCTTTATCTTTCCCCTTACTGGTTTTTCACCTGGATCCCACCAGCCTTCTCCTTCCCACCCTCCCCCCACCTTCGTTATAGGGCCTCTGCCCCTTCCCTCTTCAGTCCTGACAAAGGGTTCCGGCCTGAAATGTCGACCGATCGTTTCCACGGATGCTGCCCGACCTGCTGAGTTCCTCCAGCATGTTGTAAGTATTGATTTGACCCCGGCATCTGCAGAGTATTTTGGGTTTGTGACTTTAAGCAATCTTCACTGGTCGTGTTGATAGTCACCACCCCTCCCAGCGGCAGACTCAGGATGTGTGTCCATCCCCACACCGGTGTTGGCTGCCGCGCCGCCTCACACCCCGTTCAGAAGGTGATGGAATTTCAGAGGGTTCGGTTTCAGATCTGGCGTTGTACCAGCTGGCTGTGGAACATAGACTTGGGTTGGGCAAGGAGGGAGTGAGAGAACAATGGGGAAGGCTCGAGTTGGAGCCTGTACCATGAGTTAAACTGCGCGTCGACTATAACCTCAGGCAAATGGAGATTAACAATAATGGGGGCTATTTATCACAGCCCCATTCAGGTGGTTGGCACATCAGAGCCAAGTCTATGCTAGCTGGTGTCTTGAGGAAGCAAAGCTTCTGACTCCACTGGGAATGACTGTAAACGAGTCTAGATAGTTCAGCCACAGCTATTTTCAGTATTAACGGCTTGTCAAAGTTCCAGCTGTGAATTAAGGGAGGGAGAGGGGGTGAAGGTGGGGTGGAGAGAGCAGAGGAGACATAGGAAGGAGAGGAAAAAGACCAGGAGAAGGGGAGGGACAGAGAATGCGCCAAACCTAAACTTTGAGAGGCGCCCAAGGAGTTGAATTACAAGCTACATATTAGTGAGGCCAGACTCGTTGAGGTTCCGGCCGGAAAGAAGTCGGAGTCCTGCCTGTCAGCGGAGCTGAGCTGAAGATCTGCCTGGTGTGCTTTCCCCAGAGCTGCTCGTGTAGTGACAGCGATAACCGTGCTGCGACGCACGGCTGACCGCCCTCGGTATGTGAGGAGCTGTGGAGTGGGTAATGAGGAGACAGGACCAAACGAGCTGCTGTTCTGTCCGTGTTAAATGTCGCCAGCATCTCACTGTCTGAAAGGTAATGCCTGATGCTCTATTATACTTGCATCTTTAGTTTTACAGACTTCTCTAAATTTTTTTTCAAGTGTACCTTTACCAATCACTAACACCCTTCACTGTTAACCAATCAGCATCCTGAATAGCAGCCTTTCTGAATATTAATCACTTTCTCCGGCAGTTTACTTCATAAAGAGTATAGGAAGAGAATTAAGCCATTCAACTCAGTGGGTCTGCTCTGCCATTCCAGCATGCTGATTTCTTATTCCTCTCAATCCCATTCTCCTGCCTTCTCCCTGTGACCTTTGACACCCTGACTAGTCAAGGACCTTATGGTGTCAAGTTAGGAAAAGGGGAAGTACAATGAGATCTAGGTGTCCTTGTTCATCAGTCACTGAAAGTAAGCATGCAAGTACAGCAGGCATTGAAGAAAGCTAATGGCATGCTGGCCTTCATAACAAGGGGAATTGAGTATAGGAGCAAAGAGGTCCTTCCGCAGCTGTACAGGGCCCTGGTGAGACCACACCTGGAGTATTGTGTGCAGTTTTAGTCTCCAAATTTGAGAAAGGATATTCTTGCTATTGAGGGAGTGCAGCGTAGGTTCATAAGGTTAATTCCTGGGATGGCAGGACTGTCATATGTTGAAAGGTTGGAGCAACTGGGCTTGTATACACTGGAATTTAGAAGGATGAGAGGGGATCTGATTGAAACATATAAGATTATTAAGGGATCGACACGCTAGAAGCAGGAAACATGTTCCCGATTTTGGGGGAGTCCAGAACCAGAGGCCACAGTTTGAGAATAAGGGGTAGACAATTTAGAACAGAGTTGAGGAAAAACTTTTTCACCCAGAGAGTGGTGGATATATGGAATGCTCTGCCCCAGAAGGCAGTGGAGGCCAATTCTCTGGATTCTTTCAAGAAAGCGTTAGATAGAGCTCTTAATGATAGTGGAGTCAAGGGATATGGGGAGAAGGCTGGAACAGGGTACTGATTGTGGATGGTCAGCCATGATCACAGTGAGTGGCGGTGCTGGCTCGAAGGGCCGAATGGCCTACTCCTGCACCGATCGTCTATTGTCTATTGACCTAAGAGTCTGGAGATGCTGGAAATCTAGAGTGACACACGCAAAATACTGGAGGAACTCAGCAGGTCAGGCAGCATCTGTGGTAAAGAGTAAACATTTGACATTTCAGGCCGAGACCCTTCTTCAGGACTGGAAAGGAAGGGGGAAGGAGTCAGACTAAGAAGGCAGGGCCCCTACCTACCCATCACCTCCCTCTGGTGCTGCTCCCCCTTCCCTTTCACCCACGGTCTTCTATCCTCTCCTGTCAGAATCCCCCTTCTCTAGCCCTTCACCTCTTTTACCAATCGATTTCCCAGCTCTTTAGTTCACCCCTCCCCCTCCCAGATTCACCTATCACCTGCCAACTTGTACTACTTCCTCTTCGTTCTTTTTGTAAATAAGACGGGAGTAGAATTAGGCAATTCCACCCAGCGAGTCTGTTCCGCCATTCATCATGGTACGTCTGTAGAAATCTGTGCGTGACTTTGGTGACATACCAAATCTCCTCAAACTCACGTTTGTTTGTTTGACTGTTTATTTATTTTGTATTTGCACTGTTTATCATCTTTTCCACACTGCTCGTTCGTCTGCCTTTGTGTGTAGTTTTTCTTTGATTCTATTGTGTTTCTTTGTGTCTACTGTGAACGTCTGCAAGAAAATGAATTTCAGGATGGTATATGGTGACACACCATCATCATCATTATGTGCTGTGTCCTTTGACATCATCATTATGTGCTGTGTCCTTTGACATCATTATTATGTGCCATGTTGTTTGACATGGGCAATCATGGTTTACAACCATGATTGTTCTTGGCGAATATTTTTACAGAAGTGCTTTGCCGTTGCCTTCTTTTGGACAGTGACCTTACAAGACGGGGTGACCCCAGCCGTTATCAATACTCTACAGAGATTGTCTCCCTGGCGTCAGTGGTCACAAAAGCTGGTGATATGCACCAGCTGCTCAGACGACCACCCACCCCCTGATAATAAATTTACTTGAACTTTGAAGTCAGGTAGCATCAATGGAGAGGAACGTACCAGGACTTGAAAAAGGGAGTTATGGGAGAGGATGAGCACATGGGATCAAACAGTACTGTGCAAAAGTCTTAGGCACATAGGTATAGCTAGAGTGCCTGATTTTTTTCACAGCACTGTAGTAATCTTATGTATTGCACTGTACTGCTGCCGCAAAAAAAAAAAACGAATTTTGTGATGAATGTGAGTGTGGATAAACCTGATTCTGATGTGGGTCTCTATTGTGGACTGGTGGGTCTCTATTGTGGACTGAAAGTGAGAAGGGGGCAGGGAGAGGGGAATCATGGTTGGGAAAAGGGGAAGGGAGAGGGGAGGGAGTGGGAAGCACCAGAGAGACATTCTGTAATGATCAATAGACCAATAGTTTGGAATCAAATGTCCTTGCCTGGTGTCTCAGGGCTGGATGTGTCTGCCCCGCCCCTGACACTTCTTCTCGGCCACCTGTCCCACACCCCACCTTGCGCACTCCACCCTCACCACTCCCAACCTCCTTTGCTCCCACCAGATTTACAAACTCGCTCCCCGCTCCACGTTGACAAGTGCAGTTCTGTGCAAAAAGTTGTAGTCATACTCGTTATATGTATGCACCTAAGAGTTTTGCACAGTACTGTATCTGTGCAAAATCAGGAATTGGAGGGGCTAGATTCAAGGTGAGAGACGAAAGGTTTATTTGGAACCTGGGGGCAACTTCTTCACCCAGTGGGCAGACTATACGTGGAATATATAGGAAGAGGAAATGCTTGACGCAGGTTCATGAACTCCATTTAAAAAGACAGTTGGACAGGTACTGGATAAACTTTAAGAAGGATATGGACGAAAGATACCAGCTTGGTTGTTGTGGACCAGTGAGACCATAACACCTGCTGTATGACTCTATGATTTAAAGAGAACTCCAGTGAAGCTGTTTTCTTGATTTGCACTCAGGGGCTACATTATTAGGTACACCTCTCCACCTGCTGGTTATTGCAAATATCTAATCAGCCAATCATGTGGCAGCAACTCAGTGCATAACAGCATGCGAGACGAGACGTGGTCAAGGAGTTCGGATGTTGTTCAGACCAAATTTCAGAATGGGGAAGAAGTATGGTCTAAGTGACTTTGACTGTGGAATGATTGTTGGTGCCAGACGGGGTGGCTTGAGTATCTCAGAAACTGTTATTCTCCTGGGATTTTGATGCACAACAGTCTCTAGAGTGGGGATTCCCAACCTGAGGTCTATGATAAGGCTTCATGGAACCCCTGCTCTCGAGTTTGGAGAGAATGGTGTGAAGAGCAAGATGCAGCCCGTGAGCAGTAGCTCTGCGGGTGAAAATGCCCTGTTAATGAGAGAGGTCAGAGGAGAATGGCCAGGCTGGTTCAAGCCAACAGAAACTCAAGTAAACACGCATTACAGCAGTGGTGAGCAGAAGGGTATCTCTGAACGCACAACATGTCGAACCTTGGAGTGGATGGGCTACAGCAGCAGAAGACCATGAACATGCACATAGTGGCCTCTGAGTGTATGTGTAAAGTGTAATTTGTGGGTAAGATACGCGGTACATTTCCTGTTCTTGTAAAGGAACGGTGAGTCTTTATGAATTCAGATGGGAGACAGAGTGGGTCCTGAGTTTAAGCTCTCAACATGATATTGGGAAAGTCTCACACCAGCAGCTTCAGGAACAGTTAGTATCCCTCAGCATCAGGCTCTTGAAACAGATGAAACATCAGGGCTCACTCCGTCACTGAGATGTCCCCACAACCTACGGACTCACTTTCTAAGACCCTTCATCTCATGTTCTCGATATTTATTGTTTATTTATTTATCATTATTATTATTTCTTCTTTTGCATTTGCACAATTTGTTGTCTTCTGCACACTGATTAAACACCCAAGTTGGGCAGTCTTTCACTAATTCTGTTATGGTTATTATTCTCTAGATTTATTGATAATGCCTTCAAGAAAATGGATCTCAGGGTTGTATATGGTGACGTACTGTACATGTACTTTGATAATAAATTTACTTTGAACTTTTTAAACTTTGAAGTCTTGCACAGAACTGTGTGTTCCACTCTGGTGCCGGACTGATGCTTCAGAGACAAGGGCTGTGAGCGACGGCTAACCAATGCGAGACCTGCCTCTTGTATCATTTGGTTGACTGGACTCTGCTTGTTGAGCCAGCAAATACCTCACCTCGGGAATTCTTTCAATTCACGCAGCTTTTTTTAAATGGAAATTAGACAAAGTGAACATCAACTGAGGGCAAAATTTATCAGTGTTGTGCGAACCGTGCACAGATCAGCGTGGGTCAGAGTCCAGCCGTTTCTAAGTGGATGGCTATGTAATTAATGTAAGAAATTTATGCTCACCTGGACCCATAATATCACCTCACTGAACCGTAAGGCACAGCAGCGCCTCACTTCCTCAGGAGATTGAGGGAAGCAAGGCAACCCCGCCATCCCCCCATCTTAACTGCGTTTTACAGGAGCATTACTGAGAGTGTCCTGACAAGTTGCATCTCCACCTGGTATGGGAGCAACCAAGCACTGGACCAGTCCTCCCAGCAAAGGACTGTGAGAACAGCCGAGAGGATCATAGGGGTCTCGCTACAGTTCATCAGGGACATTTATCAGTAGGCAGGGCCCTTAGTATTATCAAGGATCCCACCCATCCATCCGGCATCCTCTTTGACTTTCTACCATCAAGCAGGAGACTCTGATCCATAAAGACAAGAACGGTCAGGATGGGAAACAGCTTCTTCCCTCAGGCTGTTAGGCTTCTGAATTCCCTGCCACATCGCATTCGAAGTGTCACTGGTCAATCTGTTCTGTACCTGACAATATTTAATTTATGTACTTTAGTTTGCTGTTTATGTGTGATTCATTTATAGATTTTATCCTTACCTTCATAAGTTATTGTGTATTATGTGCACTACAGTGCTTAATACACGTTGTTTCTATATACATTATATGGCTGTCGGCGTCAATGATGCATTCCACTGTTTCAATGTACGTCATAGAAAAGCACAGCACAGAAACAGGCCCTTCGGCCCATCCAGTCTGCACTGAACCATTTAACCTTACTCCCATTGACCTGCACCCGGACCATAGCCGTACATACCCCTACTGTCCATGTATCTATACAAACTTCTCTTCAGCATTGAAATCAAACCTGCATCCACCACCCGCACTGGCAGCTCATACCACACTCTCACCACGCTCCGAGTGAAGAAATTTCCCCTCAGGTTCCCCTTAAACTTTTCACCTTTACCCTCATGACCTGTAGTTGTAGAGATGTTTCCAATCTCAGTGGGAAAAGCCTGCTTGCATTTACCTTGTATTTACCCCTCATAATTTTGTATACCTCTCTCAAATCTCCCTTCAGTCTTCTACGTTCCAAGGAATACAGTCCTAACCTACTCAACGTTTCCTTATAACTCAGGTCCTCCAATCCCAGCAGCATCCTTGTAAATTTTTGCTATAGTCTTTCAACTTTATTTACATCTTTCACGTAGGTAGGTGACCAAAACCGCACACAGTACTCAAAAATAGGCCTCACTGACGTCTTATACACCTTCAACATAACATCCCGTTTTCTATACTCTGACCTTCATTAGTTGAAAAACTATGAGCCAAAGGCTTTCTTAACAACCCTATCTACCTCTGACGCCACTTTCAATGTTTTATGGACCTGTATTCCCAGATCCCTTTGTTCTACCACACTCCTTAGTGCCCTGCCGTTCACTGTGTAAGACCTACACTGGCTGGTCCTCCCAAAGTGCAACTCTTCACACTTGTCTGCATTAAATTCCATCTGCCATTTATCAGCCCATTTTTCCAGCTGGTCCAGATCCTGCTGTAAGCTTTGGTAGTCTTCTGAGCTGACTGTGATAGATGAGCACTTTCTTGACCAATGCGCAAACATTTAACAGAAATCTTGGGCTCCTCAGGCTGGAAAGCCCTGTTACTGCCTGCAGATCGTGGTGAATTTAACCCAGTCCATCACAGGCAAAGCCCTCCCCACCATTGAGCACTGCCACAAGAAAGCAGCATCCTTCATCAAGAACCCCACCATCCAGACCATGCTGTCTACAGGAGCCTGAGGTCCCACACCACCACGTTCAGGAGCAGTTATTACCCGTCAACCATCAGGCTCCTGAGCCAGTGTGGATAACTTCACTCACCGCAACTTTGAACAGATTCCACAACGTACAGACTCATTTTCAAGGACACTACAACTCATGTTCTCTGTATTATTTTTCTTTGCATTAGTTGTCTTTTTTCACACTTTTTTTTTGTTTGTCAGTCATTGTTTATGTATGGCTTTTTTTTAATAGATCATATTTCTCTATATTTCCTATAAATGCCTGGAAGAAAATGAGTCTCAAGATAGGACATGGTAACATATACATACATTGACAATAAATTTACTATGAACTTTGAACTTTATTGTGGTACAGTGCAGAATTAGCTCTTTCCACCCTACGAGCCACTCTGCTCAGCAATCCCCCGATTTAACCGTCGCCTAACTATGGGACATTCTACAGTGGTACGTCTCTGGACTGTGGGTGGAAACCGGAGCACCCGGAGGAAACTCACGCAGTCACTGGAGAACATACCGACTCCTTACAGGCAGCGATGGGAATTGAACCCGAGTTGCCTGTACTGTAAAGCATTGTGCTAACCACTACACTACCATGCATCCCCATTAACTTGAACTTTGAGTTCCTCCAGCATTTTGTGTGTTTTGCCCAACAGATCAATTAAGTCCTCCTTGTTTGTATCTCCATGAGCATTTAATACAAGGTCTCTGCAGATCCAAAAGACGAACTAAGCCCTCGGACAAGACCAATGTGGTCTACAAAATCCAATGCAGGGACGGCAGCAAATGTTACAGCAGCCAAACTGGGAGAAAACTACCCACAAGAATCCATGAACATCAACTGGCTGTAAAGTGGCATGGCCAACTCTCCCTGGTCTCTGCCCATGAAAATCGAGAGGGGCACAAATTCCACTGGCATGAGTGAAAGTGATGGCACAGACAAACATGTGGCAGGCGAGAGAATTCCAAGAAGTGTAGTTTTCCACAAACAATTCTATAAACAGAGGTGTAGACCTCGACCCCATTTATAAACCAATGCTGGCAAAATTCCAGTCAACGCACAGAGTTCGCCATGCGACCAATCGGTGACAAGACCCCCTCCTACGTCACAATTGTGTTTCCATAATGATGGCCAATCAGCTGATTGATAAGTATATAAAGTCCAAGCATTCGGAGGACACACCACAAATGAACAGCGCACTGACGGTGTCTTTTCGTGTGGTGACGAAGCATTTGCAAATGAATTCCCAAGATCGGAGAACAACTCAACCAAACTGTCAGCCATCCGAGCTACACATTTTCTGAGTTATTTCCAACATTTAATGCAAATTACTACAATCCCAAGGCATTCTTATCTTCAATATCCAAGGTTCTGGTCAGCAATTATATAAATATATTTAAAAATATTTATTATATAAATATATCTCAGGCAAGGTTGGATAGATTTTTGCATCATAGGGGAATTAAGGGTTATGGGGAAAAGGCAGGTAGGTGGATATGAGTATTTGGCCAGATCAGCAGTGATCTTATTGAATGGTGGAACAGACTTGATGGGCCAAATAGCCTACTGCTGCTCTGATTTCTTATGTTATCATTAGTTATTACTTGTATTTTCAAGCCTACTGACTCAGTTTCAGGAATTAACTTGTTTAACAGGACAGAGACATTTGTTCTTTACGCCAGCCCTGGGAAGGAAGAGCCAGTGTCACTTCAATTTGGCAAGTGAATTTCCCAACAGATACTCCCCGAGGTCTTTGTAATGTTCGCCAGGGTTGTCAGAGTTCAGAACGATACTACCTTTCAGTATCTGCGGGGAAAATGTCAAGTTTCAAGTGATTTTTACTTTTAGTAACCTTTGTAAATGTATGAGGTGATGTTGCCAGAGGCAATGAGACTGTCTCAGTGGCACCGAACCATGCTCCGTTGCTTTGCAAACCCTGCTTTCGTCTCAGGCCCTATTACTTATGCTCATCCACCCATCCACACTAATGGGTGCAGTAAGTGAACCGGGTTCATGTTGAATTTTTCATCTGACAGCTTAATTGTGAACTAGATTCCCAAGTGGTTTGAAATGTTCTGCGATGAGGACAAATTATTCCATATGGTTCTGTTTGAACTCTTAATAGGTTATACATGGTTAGTTACAAGCTGTCTTGGAAAGTGTGTGTGTGTGTGTGTATGTATGTGTTTTTCTGTCTGTATGAATAAACTTGATTATTTCAGAATCAGGTTTATTATAACTGATATACAGGGCCTTGGAAAAAGTTTTCAGAATCAGAATGAGGTTTAATATCACTGGCATGTGTCATGAAATTTGTTGTCTTTGCAACAGCAGTACAATGCAATACATAATAATAGGAAAGAAACTGCAAATTACAGTTATATAATAGTTAAATTAAAGTGCAAAAATAGAAATAAAAAAGTAATGAGGTGGTGTTCATGGGTTCAATGTCCATTCAGGAATCGGATGGCAGAGGGGAAGAAGCTGTTCCTGAATCACTGAGTGTGAGCCTTCAGGCTCCTGTACCTCCTTCCTGATGAGAACAAGCTATAAGCTGGGAGATGTGGGTCCTCAGTGATGGATGCCGCCTTTCTGCGATGTCGCTCCTCGAAGATTGTCCCGGATACTATGGAAGCTAGTGCCAATCATGGAGCTGATTAAGTTTACAACTCTACAGCTTTTTTCCCGATCCTGTGGAGTAGCCTCCTACCAGACAGTGATGCAGCCAGTTAGAATGCTCTCCATGGTACATTTGTAGAAATTTGTGAGTGTTTGGTGACATACCAAATCTCCTCAAACTCCTAAGGAAATATAGCTACTGTCGTGCCACTTTATAACTGCATCGATATGTTGGGTCCCGGATTGATCCTCAGAGATGTTGACACCCAGGAACCTGAAATTGCTGGCTCTCTCCACTTCTGATGTGGCTATGAGGTATGTTCCCTCAAGGTCAGCCCTCCCACCCTTTGTTCACATAAATGAGTGTTATAACCAGAAATTTTGATGAATTTCACCGAGATTTTTTTACTTGTGAATCAGGCACTCCTCTTTTCACAGTGGAGCCCAAAAAACTGGGGAAGTTTTCAAGCATGAAACTTTTCAAGCATCAAACTTTTCAACTAAAAATTCAAAAACTGAAATGTCAGCAGTTTAAAAGTATTCATTCCCCCCCCCCCCACTTTGCTTAGTACTTCGTTGAACCAGCTATTACAGCCAGTAATCTTTTTGGATAAGTCTTTTAGCTTTACACAACATGATGGAGCAAGATTTGCCCGTTCCTCTTTGCTAGCTGGGGAGTGTTGGTGAACAGCAATCTCGAGAATCTTGACAGATTACAGTTAGGACTCTGACTGGGCCACTCAATGACATCAGGTTTCTAAATTTGAAGCCACTCCATGGTTGCTCTGGCAGTGTGCTCTGGGGTTGTTGGCATGCTGAAAGACGGACTTCTCCCCAGTTAAAGCTTTCTGGCAGAGACTAGCAGGTTTTTAATCCAGGATGTTTCTGTATTTAGCAGCATTCATCTTCCTATCAATCCTAATCAGATTTCCAGTCCCCATAGCTTGATGCTACCTCTGCCATACCTTACAGTAGATAAAGAGGTTCTCTTTCCTCAGTACGTGTCCCAGAAATTCCAGCTGCCGAATCCTGATTGATGACATCGGCTCTCCTTATTCCGGCTTTTGGCAACACTTCCTCTTTTTTTACACTGTCCTGCCACAATATCCTCACCATTCTCCTCAAAAAACTCATGTCTGCAGCTTTGAGTCTTCCCTCATTTTGCTTTGATATTGTCCAATATTCACCTTCATTTGTTGGTGGGGCAGCTAGCATCCTGACATTCCTGTTCTACACTCTCTCTGAAGTCTCCACATCCTTCCTGCAATGGGGCGACCAGAACTACTTGCAATACTCCAAGTGTGGCCTAGTAAAAGCTGTGTGTATCTTCATCTCCACAGTACTGTGCAAAACTCTTTGATATATATATATATAGCTATGATGGCAAAGACTTTTGCACACTGTACTGCTGCCAGAAAAAAAAACACACATTTCATGACGATAAGACTAATTCTGATGTGGGTCTCTATTGTGGACTGAGAAGGCGGCAGGGAGAGGGGAATCATGGTTGGGAAAGGGGGAAGGGAAGAGGGAACAGGAAGCACCGGAGAGACATTCTATATTGATCAATAAACTAATTGTTTGGAATATCTCTCTCTCTCTCTCTCTCTCTCTCTCTCTCTCTCTCTCTCTCTCTCTCTCTCTCTCTCTCTCTCTCTCTCTCTCTCTCTCTCTCTCTCTCTCTCTCTCTCTCTCTCTCTCTATCTCTCTATCTCTCTATCTATCTATATCTATAAATCTATAGACACCTAAGAATTTTACACTGTACTGTAAGTCCTGATGAAGGGTCTTGGCCCGAAACGTCAACTGTTCATTCATTTCCATAGGTGCTGCCTAACCCGCTGAGTTCCTGTAGCATTTTCGGTTGTTCTGGAAATCTGGCATCTGCAGAATCTCTTGTGCTTGTATATCTTTGTTTATTTTATTGAAAGGCTTTAGCCTGGAAATAACTAACTCTGTTTCTCTTCTCACGAAACCACCTGACCTGTTAGGTGTTTCTAGCACTTTTTATTTTGATTTCAGATTTCCAACTTCTGCAGTTTTGCTATTTCTATATATTTTTTTCTATTCAACTTATTCTTGTTTGTGTAAAATAACCAAATATTTTTTCGGAAGGTGGGTATCTAGTTAATACTTTCAGAGCCTCCAACCTCATAGTTGGCCAGCCCTCTTAGGCACATTGTTCCCGCCTGTTTCTGCCTTAACAAATTCATATCCTTGTGTATTGACTCTTGTCTTGTCCCCCCACCCCCACCCCACAACCCATATGGTGTGTTGGCACTTGTTAACCGTGCGATTGAGTTCAAGAACCATGAGGTAACGTTACAGTTATGTAAGACCTTGGTCAGACCCCACTTGGATTACTGTGTTCATTTCTGGTCACCTCACTACAGGAAGGATGTGGATACTATAGAGAGAGTGCAGAGGAGATTTACAAGGATGTTGCCTGGATTGGAGGGCGTACCTTAGGAGAATAGGTTGACTGTACTTGCCTTTTCTCCTTGGAGCGACAGAGGATGAGAAGTGACCTGATAGAGGTGTATAAGATGATGAGGGGCATTGATTGTGTGGATACCCAGAGGCTTTTCCCCAGGGCTGAAATGGATAACATAACGGGGCATAGTTTTAAAGTGTTTGGAAATAGATACACAGAGAGTGGTGAGTGCGTGGAATGTACTGCCGGTGACAGTGGTGGAGGCAGATACAATAGGGTCTTTTAAGAGACTCTTAGATAGGTACATGGAGCTTAGAAAAATAGAGGGCTATGCGGTAGAGAAATTCTAGCCAGTTTCTAGACTAGGTTACATGGTCTACTGTAGTGGGCCGAAGAGTCTGTAATGTGCTGTAGATTTCTATGTTCTATGTTCTCTAGGTTCTATGTAACCCACTTCAATCCCTTCCCACCCACCCCTGTGACATCCTGAGCGCTCTCCACAAACTCAACAGCTGTCATTACCCTGACCCCAACTGCTTTATTTTCACCATGGGGGTCCAGAATTTGTACACTTCTGTCCCCAATAAGGAAAGCCTCGGGACTTGAAGGAGCCAGGTATCTATTTTCTGTCTGTCTTTATAGTATTTTGCATTGTGAATTTATTGTGGGTAATCTGTCACATGGGTTAGGGCATGCTAGACGCAAATGAATATAGTTACGTGTTCATTCTTTGTCTTTAGGGTCAATTTAGGAGCAGCCAGAATGATATATTTTTGTTGACCGCAGAAGTTTTAGACTGTTTAAATACACTTATTTCATTATATTGTTTGTATTAGTTTCATTAATTTTCTTATGGTACAAGATTTTTTGTTTTAGCATTCATTTCAAGAGGACTAGAATGTAAAAACAAGGATGTAATGTTGAGGCTTTATAAGGCACTGACGAGGCCTCACTTGGAGTATTGTGAGCAGTTTTGGGCCCCTTATCTATGAAAGGATGTGCTGATGTTGGAGGGGGTTCAAAAGTGGTTCATGAAAGTGAGTCCTGACGAAGGGTCTCGTCCCGAAACGTCGACTGTGCTTGTTATGGATGCTGTCTGGCCTGCTGCATTCCACCAGCATTTTGTGTGTGTTTCACGAAAATGATTCTGAGATTGAAAGGCTTGTCGTACGAGAAGTGTTTACAGCTCTGGGCCTGTACTCACTGGAATTCAGAAGAATGAGGGGTGACCTCATTGAAACCTATCGAATGTTGAAAGGCTTCGATAGAGTGGAGGTGGAGAGGATGTTTCCTGTGGTGGGGGAGTCTAAGACCAGAAGGTACAGCCTCAGGATAGTGGGACGTCCATTGAGCATGGAGATAAAGATGAATTTCTTTCGCCAGAGAGTGGTGAATCTGTGGAATTTCTTACCACAGACAGCTGTGGAGGCCAAGTCATTGGGTATATTTAAGGCAGAAGTTGATAGAGTCTTGATTAGGGCATGAAGGGGTATGGGGAGAAGGCAGGAGATTGGGGCTGAGAGGGAAAATGGGTCAGACATGTGAAATGCCATAATTCTGCTCCTATATCTTATGGTATTTACTGGTTCCTTAATAAAGGATCGAACATACCTTCTTCTACTTAGAACTTTGTTACTATTGGAGTGTGTCAAACCCCCTCACCCCCGTCCCCAACCCGTGCCTAGTCTCTGAGTGATGTTGGTGTGTTACAACAGGGCTTTTTGTTTCTTTCTGGATAACAGACCCAACCAGTTCTTTGCCACATCCACCCTCTTCTGTCCAATGAAGCAAAGGATCTTCGTTACAATTAGACAGACAGTCAGAGAAGCACGTGCACCCTGATACATAGGTACAACAAAGACATATTGTATACTGAGACTATTAAAGATTACTCTGAAGAAGTTTAAATCTTCCCATTCGACGGGAGTTCAGTGAAACCCTCTCTCACTACTCCTCCCATGACCTCTGCTGCCCTCTGACTCTTCGAGCATGTCCTCACCCAGACCCACGACCACAGCCACGTATCCTTCCTGGGAACTTGCCTTCACGAATTTCACTTGTCTTACGAATTGACAATAAACTGGACTGGTCAAAGAACACTGAGGCTGTCTACAAAAAGGGTCAGAGCTGTCTCTATTTCCTGAGGAGACTGAGGTCCTTTAACATCTGCCGGACAATGCTGAGGATGTTCTACGAGTCTGTGGTGGCCAGTGCTATCATGTCTGCTGTTGTGTGCTGGGGCAGCAGGCTGAGGGTAGCAGACACCAACAGAATCAACAAACTCATTCATAAGGCCAGTGATATTGTGGGGATGGAACTGGACTCTCTGACGGTGGTGTCTGAAAAGAGGATGCTGTCTAAGTTGCATGCCATCTTGGACAATGTCTCCCATCCACTACATAATGTACTGGTTGGGCACAGGAGTACATTCTGCCAGAGACTCATTCCACAGAGATGCAACACAGAGCATCATAGGAAGTCATTCCTGCCTGTGGCCATCAAACTTTACAACTCCTCCCTTGGAGGGTCAGACACCCTGAGCCAATAGGCTGGTCCTGGACTTATTTCATAATTTACTGGCATAGTTTACATATTACTATTTAACTACTTATGGTTTTATTACTATTTATTATTTATGGTGCAACTGTAACGAAAACCAATTTCCCCCAGGATCAATGAAGTATGACTATGACTATGACTATTCACAGCCATCTTGTGCCACATGACTTCCAGATCCATTTTCGGGCTTCTTAGTTCAGACCCAGTGAGGACCCCTCACGTTTGATAGATGCTGCCTGGCCTGCTGAGTTCCTCCAGCATTTTGTGTGTCTTGCCATGTAATGCTAAGGCTTTATAAAACATCGGTCTGATTAAATTCAAAATAACTTCTCTTTTGCCTCCTCTCACTTTCTCCATTTCAAAGGCCATGCTCTTTTCTCCTGCCATCCAGTAGAAAGTACAAGAGCCTCAGGACTCACACTACCAGTTTCAAGAACAGTTGCTACCCCTCAACCATAAAGTTCTTGAACAAAAGGGGATAACTGCACTCATTCTATTTCTGGTGTTCCCACAACAGATGGTCTCACTTTAAGGACTCTTTATCTTTTTATTTCGTGCTTGTTATTTATAGCTATTTATTCATTTATATTTGATTTGCACAGTTTATTGTTCAGTGATCCTGTTTAGAGTTACTGTTCTGTGGATTTGCTAAGTTTGCCCGCAGGATAAAGAATATCAGGGTTGTATGTGGTGACATGTATGTACTCTGATAGTAAGTTTTAATTTGAAGTTTGAAAGGAGTAGATATGGCCACTTTTCCTTGGCAAGAATCAGGTTTAATATCACCGGCATATGCTGTGAAATTTGTTGTCTTTGTGGCAACAGTATAGACATGTCGTGGGGTAGTGTTCATGGGTTCAATGTCCATTCAGAAATCGGATGGCAAAGGGGAAGAAGCTGGTTCCTGAATTGTTGAGTGTGTGTCTTCAGGCTCCTGTACCTCCTCCCTGATGGTAGAAATGAGAAGAGGGCAGGTTGTTGGTGGTGGGGATCCTTAACAATGGACGCCATCTTTTTGAGGCATCGCTCCTTGAAGATGTCCTGGATACTACGGAGGCTGGTCCCCATGATGGAGCTGACTGAGTTTACAACCCTCTGCAATCCATCTTCCAAAGCTACACCAGCACCATCTCCCAACTAGAGGTAGATAGATTAGTGTCATTTAAGAGACTTTTATATAGGCACATGGATGAAAATGTGGGAGGGAAGGATTAGTTAATCTTGGAGCAGATTAAAAGGACGGCACAGTTTTGTGGGCCGAAGGGTCTGCAATATGCTGTGAGGTACTTCTCTGCTTACTGCCTGCCCGCTGAGTTCCTCCATCTCCACTGTCATAGAGTCATAGAAAAGTACAGCACAGGAACAGGCCCTTCAGCCCATCTAGTTTAAGCTGCCTCGTCCCATTGACATGCACCCAGACCATTACCCTCCATACCACTGCCATCCATGTACCCATCCAAAATTCTCCTAAACATTGAAATCGAGCTTGCATGTACCACTTGCGCTGGCAGCTCACTCTCACAGCCCTCTGAGTGAAGAAGTTTCCACTCGGGTTCCCCTCAAACTTTTCACCTTTCACCCTTAACCCATGACCTCTAGTTGTAGTCCCACCCAACCTCAGTGGAAATTTACCCTATCTATCCCCCTCATAATTTTGTATGCTTCTATCAAGTCTTCCCTCAATCTTCTATGTTCCAAGGAATGAAGTCCTAACCTATTCAGTGGTCTCACTTTAAGGACTCTGTCTTGTTATTTCATGCTTATTATTTATAGCTATTTATTCATTTATATTTGCATTTGCACAGTTTATTGTTCATTGATCCTATTTGAAGAGCTTAGAAAAATAGAGGGCTATGGGTAACCCTAGGTAATTCCTAAAGTACATGCATGTTCAGCACAGCATTGTGGGCTGAAGGGCCTGTGTTGTGTTACAGGTTTTCCATGTTCTAATTTTTCCTTATAACTGAGGTCCTCCAGTCCTGGCAACATCCTTATAAATTTTTGCTATAGCCTTTCAACTTCATTTACAAATTTCCTGTAGGTCGGTGACCAGAACTACACACAATACTCCAAATTAGGCCTCACCAACATCTTAAGCACTTTCAACATAACGTCCCACCTTTTGTACTCAATACTTTGATATACGAAGGTCAATGTGCCAAAAAACTGTCTTTATGACCTGTCAACCTGTGACTCCACTTGTAATGAATCATGCACCTGTATTTCCAGTTCCCTTTGTTCTACTGCACTCCTCAGGGCCCTGCCGTTCACTGTGTAAAGGCTGATTTCTACTTGTGCGTACCAGCTTACACCGTAGCCTACGCAAGTGGGCTACGCCGTTGTGAGCATGTGTACTTGTGTGTTGGTGTGTCTGCGTCGCTCTGTGATTCACTGCCAAAATGCTAGTTGGCGGTGGGGGTTTCTACGCCACTGTGTTGAGTTTTTCGTGTTGAAACTCAACACGAAGAAACTCAAGCTTCAAACAATGGTGACTGAAACTGAAGGAGGGTGAATCTTCTGTGCTTGTCCGGCCACTGAGAGACATGGACGAGGAAATGCATTTCAAATATTTTCAGATGTCGGCAGGTAGATTTGACAATTTGGTTCATCGTCTCCAACCATTTATTTCGCATCAGTGTACGCACAGTATACTCAGAGACTGGCAATCACCATTCGAGTTTTAGCTTCAGGTGGAAGTCAACAGGCTGTAGCAGCCAGCTACAAACTGGTGATAAGCAAGGGTCCTCCATAATTTCGGAGGTCTGTATGGAAAGCATTGCAGCCAGAGTTCCTTCCCTGCCCTTCGGTCGCCCAATGGGAATCCATTGCAGAGTAGGAGGAAATGCGATGCTACCAAGCGGACCAATCACAGTTGTTTTGGTCTGCGTCGCCGCGACGCATAGTTACATTTTGGGAGAGGTGCGACAGTCAACACTAGAGGGTGCTCTAATCACCGGCTGCCGAGGCAGGGACCAAGACTGGAATGAAGTTACCAGGGTAATAATCCATAAACTCATGTTCAAATCCTACCATGTCTGTTGGGGAATGTAAATTTTAAATAACTGCACCTATTAAAAAATGGGTAGCAGGAGGGAGACACGTCTCTACCAAAGTAGTTATTAGGCCCTCCTTCCCTCCGCTGGCAAGTAGGTCACCCTCGGGCAAGTTGGTAGCATCTGCCTAGCCCCCAGATCAGGGTCACGTGACCTTGAAGCCAAGTCATTGAGTTCATAGCCAATAGATTTCTTGGCATGAACAAGAGGAAGATGGACTTCAGAGTTAGAATCAGCCATGATCTGAGTGGTTAGGAGAAGTAAACATGAAGACATTTATCAAAGTACTGTATGTATGCAGTATACAACCCTGAAATTCATCTTCCTCACAGACAGCCACAAAACAAAGAAACACCATGGAATCCGCTCAAGAAAACATCAAACACCCAATGCACGAGGATAAGAACAAATTGTGCAAATGGCAAAAAGTGAGCGAGCAACATATGGAATATCAAACATCAAGTGGTATTCAGTTTTGTTCAGTTCAGCGCCGCGCCGCTAGCCCACTGCAGACCGCGGGGCCTTTCTTCGGCAAAGCGCCACGATCCGCTTCGATCAAACCGCTCAAAAACAGCAAAAAAAAAGAGCAACCAGAATCCAGGAACACATGCAACATGAACCTCAACGTCCTCCAAAATGAGTTCACAGTCTCACCGATCAATCCTGACAATGTGGATCCCAAGACTCCTGCGCTCTTGCACTTTCCTCCAATAGCAGTTAGCGAGATGGAGAGAAAGCCTGGACAAATGCAGGCACTTGCTGCCAAACACCCTCCTATCCTCCCGGGAAGCAATGGAGTCGACCATGGGCTGTAGTCGTGTTGTTCGCTGGCGCCATCTTGACATCGGGTTATAGTACCCTTCTTGAGCCGGTGAAAGGCTGATGTGGTCATTCCTGAGGAGACCCTCAATCTGAAGTTCCTGTAGAAGTCCAGGACGAAGTTCTTTGTCTTCCTCGGATCATAATGGAGGTTCAGCACAACCTCCACCAGCTTATGTGGTAATAACACGTACGCGTTGGCCAAATCTAGCCATAGTATGACAGGGTCTCCCTCTCCTTCAAGCACTTCTCTGATCAGCAGGGAAACCACGTCCCTGTGGCTATT
Source organism: Mobula birostris (assembly GCF_030028105.1). Lineage (NCBI taxonomy): Eukaryota > Metazoa > Chordata > Chondrichthyes > Myliobatiformes > Myliobatidae > Mobula > Mobula birostris. The sequence goes on from NC_092398.1 coordinate 5,212,728, forward strand.
CAGCCCATTAAGTCTTCTCCAGTATTCAACTATAGCTGATTTATTATCTCTCTCTCTCAACCCCTTTTTCCTGTCTTCTCCCCATAACCTTTAAAGCCCTTACTAATCAAGAACCTATTAATCTCGCTTTAAATAAACTCAATGACTTGGCCTCCACAGCCGCCTGTGGCAACAAATTCCACAGATGCACCACTCTCTGGCTAAAAAAATTCCTCATCTCTATTCTAAAGAGACATCCTCATACACCGAAGCTATGCAGTCTGGTCCGCAACTCTCCCGCTATAGAAAACATCCTCTCAACATCCACTCAACTGAGGTCATTTGATATTTGGCAAATATCAATGAGGTCATCTCTCTTTCTTCTAAACTCCAGCAAGTACAGGCCCAGAGCCATCAAACACTCCTCATACATTAACCTGTTCATTCCCGGAATCATTCTCATGAACCTCCTGTGGACCCTCTCCAACGTCAGCACATCCTTTCTTAGATAAGGGGCCTAAAGCTGCTCACAATACTCCAAGTGAGGCCTCACCGGTCCCTCATAAAACCTCATTGTTACTTATTTATCGAGAGAAACACTGCTAAATAGGCCCTTCTGGCTCTTTGTGCTCTTTGTGACTTTGGACTGTGGGAGGAAACCAGAGCACCCGGAGGAAACCCACGCAGTCACAGGAAAAAATGTACAAACTCCTTACAGGCAGCGAATGGGAATTGACCCCAGATCGCTGGTACTGTAAAATGCTGGGCTAACCACTATGCTACCATTATTTGTTGCTGAAGCTTTGCTTGTTGGCATATCTGTGTTGTATGTATGTACTGGGGTGCACACGCCTCTCTGAATATGTTTTATTGTAAAGCAGATCCTTTGTTTTAAAGGCACCGTTCTTGCCAAAGATCTGTCGGTATGAGAGTGCACTGATTATGTTTTAACATCATTGTGATGTAAACAGCAATTTTTCACCCTTGCCGGTTTTGATCTCTTCACTTCAGTTAATTTTGTATTCTGTCCGTGTGGAGCTTCTCACGGTTCAGGGGGATGGGAGGGTTTCATGACCGGCGCTCAGGGCTGGATTCTGTTGACCAATAGCAACGTTGTCCTTTAAAGCACCACGCCGCAGTGCTGTACAGTGGCACAGCGTAGAGCGTAACGCTTTACAGTGCCACCGATCGAGGTGCAATTTCTGTCTGTGAGGAGTTTGTACGTTCTCGCCTTGGCCGCAGGGGTTTCCTCTGAGTGCTCCAGGTTCCTCCCATATCCCAAGGACATACGAGTAAGTTGTAGACATGCTATATTAGTAACAGAACAATGGTAACACTGATGGGCTGCCCACAGCACATCCTCGGTCATTGATACAAAATGATGCATTTTCCTGTGTTTTGATGTTCTGATTTACAAAGTTAATCTCTGATCTCCCATCGCCATCATCATCATTATGTGCTGTGTGTCGCATGACGTGGGCGATCACGGTCTGTCTGTGACCATGATTGTTCTTGGCAAATGTTTCTACAGAAGTGGTTTTCCATTGCCTTATTCTGGGCAGTATCTTTACAAGACAGGTGACCCCAGCCATTGTCAATACTCTTCAGAGATTGTCTGCCTGGTGTCAGTGGTCGCATAACCAGGACTTGTGATGTGCACCAGCTGCTCGTACGACCATCCATCACATGGCTTCACGCGACCCTGATCGGGGGGCTAAGCAGATGCTACCAACTTGCCCGAGGGTGACCTACATGCCAGCAGAGGGGAGGACAGTCTAATAACTACTTTGGTAGAGACGTGTCTCCCCCCGCCACCCATTTTTTAATAGGTGCAGTTATTTAAAATTTACATTCCCCAACAGACATGGTAGGATTTGAATATGAGTTTATGGATTATTACTCTGCTAACTTCATTCCAGTCTACGTCCCTGCCTCGGCCGGTGATTAGAGCACCCTCTAGTGTTGACTGTCTGCAGTGCAAGAGGTTCGCCATAACCCAGGCCTGACAGAACCTGACCGGAGGCCTGAACCATCAGCTCTTCATTCCTCACCATAGACGCTGCCTGACCTGCTGAGCGCCTCCAGCGTTTTGTGTGTGCTCCACCAGCTCGGGACAGGATAGTTTGCTCAGCCTGGGAGAGCAGTAGAAGTTTATAAGAATTATGAGAGTCATAGATGGAAGAGTCAGCTGGTATCCTTTGCCCAGGATCAGAGTGTTTAATACTGGAAGATACAAGTTCAAAAGCGACGTGCGGGACAAGTATTTAGAAAGAGTGGTGGGTGCCTGGAATGTGCTCCTGTGTCTGGTGATGGATACAATAGAGGTGTTTAAGAGAATCAAAATCAGAATCAGGTTTAATATTACCGGCATATGTCAGGAAATTCCTTTTTTTGCAGCAGCAGCAGTGCAATGCAATGGGTAATAATAGAAAAAATGTGAATTATAGTCAGCAAATATATATATTAAATTAGTTAGATTAAATAAGAGTGCTAAAACAGAAATTTAAGAAGTGGTGATGTAGTCTTCACGGGTTCAATGTCCATTCAGAAATCTGATAGCAGAGGGGAAGAAGCTGTTCTTGAATCGTTGAGTGTGTGCCTTCAGGCTTCTGTACCTCCTCCATGATAGTAACAATGAGAACAAGCTCTTAGATAAAGACATGAATGTGCAGAAAATGAATGGATGTGGACCATGTGCAGACAGATTTGATTGTGTGCCATTAGCTGTTAACTGTTCAGCACAACATTGTGTTCCTGGGCAGTGTGGCAGCTACTGCCATGTGTCCTCCATTGCCAGTCAATAACAATTTACTTCAGAGTTCAAAGTGAATTTATTATCAAGGTATGTATAAGTCACCATATACCACCCTGAGATTCTATCTATCTTTATCTGTCTATCTATCTATCTGTCTTTATGTCTATCTCTCTGTCTATCTATCTATTTTATCCGTCTGTCTATCTCTATCTATCTATCTTTGTCTTTCTCTGTTTGTCTGGCTACCTACCTCTGTCTGTCTGTCCGTCCGGCTATTAATCTGTTTGTTTATTTATTTATCTGTTTATTCATTTAGAGTTACAGCACGGAATGGGCACTTAGAGCCGCCCTGCCCAACAGTCCCCTGATTTAATCCTAGTTTAATCATAGGACAATTTACAATCACCAACTTACCTACTAATCAGTTTGTCTTTGGTCTGTAGGAGGAAACCAGAGCACCCAGAGGAAACCCACACGGTCACGGGGAGAACGTACAAACTCCTTACAGGCAGTGGTGGGAATTGAACCCGGATCGCCGGTACTGTGGGGCATTGTGCTAACCACCATGCCACCAGGGCATCCTGATCCCAGGGGAGTGTATGGTGACTTATATATACTTTGATAATAAATTAATATAGAACATAGAATAGTACAGCACATTACAGGCCCTTCGGCCCACAATGTAGTGCCGACCCTCAAACCCTGCCTCCCATATAACCCCTCCACCTTAAGTTCCTCCATATATCTGTCTAGTAGTCTCTTAAACTTCACTAGTGTATCTGCCTCCACCACTGACTCAGGCACTGCATTCCATGTACCAACTACTCTCTGAGTAAAAAACCTTCCTCTAATATCCCCCTTGAACTTCCCACCCCTTACCTTTAACTTTGAACTTTGGCGTTCTTGCGGTCACTGTTAGTGATACAAGGTTTTCATTCCAGATTGATTTAATTACCAGAAATGAAAGGCTCAGCATGATTGAACGGGATTGGCCTTGTGGCCCGTTTCTGTGTTTTTGTACTCTATGACTGTATGAGAGGAGTGTTTAATGTCTCTGGGCCTGTACTCGGTGAGGTTCAGAAATATGTGGGGGGGGGGGGCGGGGGGCAGGGAGCGGTTCTCATTGAAACCTACCAAATACCAAAAGAAATGGGACATTTAAGAGTTACCTAAGTGAAAGAAAAAGTGGAGAGCATTGTAGGAGGGAAGGGTTAGATTGATCTTGGAGTAGGTTGGCACATCTTGAGTTCCCACAACCAATGGACTGGATTTCAAGGACTCTTCATCTCATGTTTTTGATATTTATTGCTTATTTATTTATTATTATTTTTTCTTTTGCATTTGCACAGCTTGTTGTCTTCTGCACCCTGGTCGAACGTCCTAGTTGGACAGTCTTTCATTGATTCTGTTATGGTTATTATTCTACAGATTTGTCAATTATGCCTGCAAGAAAATCAATCTCAGGGTTGTATATGGTGACATAAGACAGTATGTACTTTGAAAATAAAATTTACTTTGAACTTTGAATATCGTGGGCCAAAAGACCTGTACTGTGCTGTCCAGTTCTATCTTGGATAGAAAGGACACAGAGAGAGTGTTTCCATCAGAATCAGGTTTAATATCACCAGCGTATATCGTGAAATTTGTTGTTGTGAAGCAGCAGTACATTGCAATATATAATAATAGAAACTGTAAATTACGGTAAGTATATGTATATCAAAAAGTTTAATTAAGTAGTGCAAAAAAATAGAAATAAAAAAGTAGTGAGGTAGTGTTCATGGGTTCAATGTCCATTCAGAAATCGGATGGCAGAGGGGAAGAAGCTGTTCCTGAATCATTGTGTGCCTTGAGGCATCTATTTTCTCCAGTCCTGCCGAAGGATCTCAGCCTAAAATGTCGACTGTACTTTTTTCTATAGATGCTGCCTGGCCTGCTGAGTTCCTCCAGCACTCCAGCGTTTTGTGTGCTGCCGGAGGAACTCAGCAGGCAGGCAGCATCTGTGGAAAAAAGTACAGTCGACATTTTGGGCTGAGATCCTTCGGCAGGACTGGAGGAAAAAGATGAGTAGATTTAAAAGGTGAAGGAGGGGAAAGAGAAACACAGGCGAAACTGGGAACGGGAAGGATGATTTAGGGATAGGCCTCCTCCTGTCCTCACCTACCACCCCACCAGCCTCTGCGTCCGGCACATAATTTTCCGGAACTCTGCCATCTCCAATGGGATCCCACTACCAAGCACAATTCCACCCCACCCCCCCCACATTCTGCTTTCCACAGGGATCACTCCCTACGTGACTCCCTTGTCTATTTGCCCCTACCCACTGATCTCCCTCCTGGCACTTACCCTTGCAAACAGAACAAGTGCCACACCTGCCCCTACACCTCCTCCCTCACTACCATTCAGGGCCCCAGACAGTCCTTCCAGGTGAGGCGACACGTCACCTGTGAGTCTGTTGGGGGTTATACACTGTGTCTGGTGCTCCCAGTGTGTATATCGGTGAGACCCGACGTAAACTGAGAGACTGTTTTGTCGAGCACCTCTGCTCCGTTCGCCAGAACATGCAGGATTCCCAGTGCCCCCCCCATTTAAATTCCACTTTCCATTCCCATTCTGTTATGTCTATCCACGGCTTCCTCTACTGTTGCGATGAGGCCACACTCAGGTTGAACACCTTGTATTCTGTCTGGGTAGCCAACACCCTGATGGCCTGAACATCGATTTCTTGAACTCCTGGTAAACTCTCCTATCAGCCCTGAGCCTCTTTCACCGATCAACTTCCCAGCTCTTTGCTTCATTCCTCCCCATCATAGTTTCACCTACCACCTTGTGTTTCTCTCTCCACTCCCCCTTCCCCATCCACCTTTTAAATCTCCTTTTTTCCCCCCAGTCCTGCCGAAGGGTCTCGACCCGAAACATCGACTGTACTTTTTCCCCATGGATGCTGCCGGGCCTGCTGAGTTCCTCCAACATTTTGTGTGCGTTCCTATGTCTAATTTATTGACATTAACTCCTCCAAATTCTGTGCTAGGATTTGAACCGTGTCCTTGGACATCGCTACCAGGATGTAATGCCTATATTTTAAATGTTTCTTTCAAAGTAATCTCTTCTTCTAAGGAACAATCTAATTATTTCATAGAAGCATTCGCATGAAGCAACTTATGTAAAAGAGCGTATAATTTGTGTTTTCATAGTGGTTTAAGTCAAAGAAGCTTTGAGCTGAGTTGAATTATTTCATTCAGTGCAATTAGCATTAATGTGGTTCATTAAATTGGAAATTGAATTTACATCCAGTGGTCTGGATGGAAAACAACTGGGCACTTTTCACAAGGGTGGCTTCTGTTAAAAAGAGACCCCGCCCCAAAATGAAGAATTCCTGGGACGGATGTCTGGTTGGAAATGACATTTTAAAGCTCATCTTAAAGAAAGATTAAGCCCTGATAAGACACATATGGAGAAAATGTCATTAGAATATGATATTATCAAGTGCTCTGGCACAGAATCAGGCCCTTCAGCCCATCTAGTCTATGCCGAGTTGATCTTCGGCCTACTCCCATCCACCTGCACCTAGACCCCTCCGTAACGCTCCCATCCATGTGCCTGTACAAACTTATCTTAGTGTGGTTGGGTTGAGTTGTTCTCCAATCTTGGCAATCCATTTACAAATATTTCATCACCATAGGAGGAGACATCATCAGTGTGCTGTTGATTTGTGGTGTGTCCTCCAAATGCTTGGCCTTTATATACTTATCAATCAGTTGATCAGTTGTCAGTATGGAAACTCAATCCATTTCTTTGGCTCTTATGGGTTCGTAGATGGTGTCTGTATCACCTCTAAGGGCCAAAGAAACGCGAGCCAATGGAATTCAAAGGTCACCTGAAGGGGTAGCCAATCAGGGCTGGGGCAAGCGACCAGGTGCTGATATAAACATGAGCATTCCCAGAGAGAAACACCATCAACTGCGCACTGAGGATGTCAACTTGACTGGCGATGAAATGCCTGGAATCTAATTGCCAAGCTACAACATCAAACGCCTCAACCTGAGCTCCAAATATTCACCACCGTCCCAAAAACTTTTGGATAACAGTGGAGTGCTCTAAAGCCTTTCTACAGAGAAGGAACCTGAACTGATCACAGCTTCAGTCAGCCTCTCCCTGCTGCCAGTCTGTGATTTTGGAAACACGTGGCATAGAAACAGATCGTTGGGCCCCACTGGGCTCATGCCAGCATTAGTCGAGTTGAGTCAAGTCAACATTGTGTTTATTGTCAGATGCACAAGTCCATACAGGCAGAAGTGCAATGGAACAAGTTAAATATCAGCAAAAAAGTTAAGAAAAACTTAGCATCATGTAAGAAGCACTCAAAAGCAAAAAACGCATATACGTAAATTATATGTATAGAACTGTGCAAAAGTCTGAGGCACATGTATACAGTTAGGGTGCCAAAGACTTTTACACCGTACTGTAGTAATTTTATGTATTGCAATATACAGCTGCCTTAAAAAAATCATGACGTGAGTTCAAAGTAAATTTTTTATTGAAGTACGTTATCAAAGGGGATTGCGAGTTTTGTTTCTTTTTCTTTTTCATGTGGGGGCGGGGGGGTTGGCGTTTTCCCTTTCATTGGCTCCATGGTTTTTCTGTATTTCGTGGCTATCTGGAGAAGATGAATATCAGAGTTGTATCGTACACGCATACTTTGACAATAAGACGAACCTTTGAACATGTATATCATCATATACAACCCTGAGACTCATTTTCTTGTGGGCATACTTAACAAATCTATAGAATAATAACTATAACAAAATCAAAGAATGATCGTCCAACTAGAGTGTTCAACCAGAGTGCAGATGACAACAAACCGTGTAGTAACAAATGAAGAATCAATAATATAAATAAGTAAGCAATGAATATTGAGTACATGAGATGAGTCCTTGATGGAATGACGAAGCAGACTGGATGGGCCAAGTGCCTGATTCTGCCCCTGTGCCATATGGTCTGTGACGGTGTGAAAGTCCGGAAGATGAGTCTCAACCTCAAGCGTCGACTGTTCGCTCCCTCCACAGATTGCTCCCTGACTCTCCTGAGTTCCCTTTTCTTTACGGCTCCCGATTCCAGCACCTGCAGGCTCCTGTGTCGCCAAGGGAATGGACAAGCTGGCGTGCAGCCGAAGAAAGTTCTGTTCTTTCAGGACTGTGTTCGGGTTTGTCGGAGCTCGCTTTGATCTACAGTAGCAGCTCTTATAAATCTGAGCGCTTTCTTATGTTTGTTGCCCTCCGCAGATGCTGACTACCTCCAGCCGTACTCCAGCGACAGGAAATTGCTGGTCATGTCGTCTTAGCAAGGGCATTTTCCAAGCATTCATTTGCTCATTACATGCCGTGGGCGATCATGGTCTTCCCATGATCATGATTGTTCTTTGCAAATGTTTCTTCAAGTTATCCAGTTTTTTCCCCACAGTCCAAACAACTGGTCGTTGTTATTCTTAAGGCCAGTGATGTTGTGGGGATGGAACTGGACTTTCTCACAGTGGTGTCTGAAAAGAGGATGCTGTCCAAGTTGCATGCCATCTTGGTCAATGTCTCCCACCCACTGCATAATGGACTGGGTGGGCACAGGAGTACATTCAGCCAGAGACTCATTCCACCGAGATGCAACACAGAGCATCATAGGAAGTCATTCATGCCTGTGGCCATCAAACTTTACAACTCCTCCCTTGGAGGGTCAGACACCCTGAGTCAATAGGCTGGTCCTGGATTTATTTCATAATTTACTGGCATAATTTACGTATTACTATTTAACTATTTATGGTTCTATTACTATTTATTATTTATGGTGCAACTGTAACGAAAACCAATTTCCCCCGGGATCAATGAAGTATGACTATGACTATTAATTGTCCTGTGATTAGGCTAGGATTAAATCAAGGGATTGCAGGGCAGAGCAGCTCTACGGGCCAGAATGACCTGTTCAGTATTATATGTCTATAAATAAGTGAGTAAATATCCTGCAACACACATCAAAGTTGCTGGTGAACGCAGCAGGCCAGGCAGCATCTGTAGGAAGAGGTGCAGTCGACGTTTCAGGCCGAGACCCTTCGTCAGGACTAGAGTCCTGGCCTAGTCCTGACGAAGGGTCTCGGCCTGAAACGTCGACTGCACCTCTTCCTACAGATGCTGCCTGGCCTGCTGCGTTCACCAGCAACTTTGATGTGTGTTGCTTGAATTTCCAGCATCTGCAGAATTCCTGTTGTTTGAGTAAATATCCTGTTGTATAGCATCCTTATAATCTTCTGATGTCCTACTGTTAAATGCAGTGAAATAGCTTAAGGTAATAAGAAATAGTAACTTATTGTGAGTGTTGCTTTGGATTTCCAGCATCTGCAGAAACTCTTGCTTATTTCGTTCAGAGGGATTCTGGCACTCGTTTGACAGCAGACTTTCAAAAAATCCTGCAGCAGTTTATGTTCAGTGTACTCTTTAGTGTGTTACGCTCCAATAGATTTTATTACCTTTTGGGAATTAATTTAGTTAAAAGGCACTCTCACCGTGCAGAGGGGAGTGGAATCTTCATTTTCACGGTGTTTCCAAGGCGACGCAGAATTTTGTAAGAGTAAATAGTCTGTCGTCCTGGTAACTCGGAGCAAGGTAGGGAAGCACTGCTATAGGCCCGTCCTGGCACTCTGTAGTGACAGTGCAGCTGATTTACGCAGAAGTCTGCTCGTTTTCGGATGATTACCCGGTGGCACCGATCTGCTAAAAGTGAACCAGGATCTGGGATTGCTTCGCGATGCGCAGAACAAGTTTTAGGTGAGTATTCTGACACACCAAATTTCGACTAGTTTGCTTCTCACTGTCAGGGAGGAGTTACAGGAGCCTGAAGGCACACACTCAATGATTCAGGAACAGTTTCTTCCCCTCTGCCATCCGATTTCTGAATGGACATTGAACCCATGAACACTACCTCACTACTTTTTTATTTCTATTTTTGCCCTGCTTATTTTCACTGAGGCAGCGTGTTGTGTCCTTGAGCAAGGCACTTAGCCACACACACTGCTCCAGTCCACCCGGCTGAAAGTGGGTACTGGCAAAATGCTGGGGGTTAACCTCGCGATAGACTGGCGTCCTATCCGAAGGTGGGGTGGGGGGGGGAAGTCTCATGCTCTCAGTCGCTTCACGCCACGGAAACTGGCATAGGTACCGGCCTGATGAGCCTATAAGGCTCGAGACAGACTTTAACTTTAATTTAATACATACATATACACACATGTAATATACCTCTTGTTTTCTATATTTATTTATCATGGATTTCATTGTACTGCTGCTGTAAAGTTAACAAACTTCATGACATATGCTAGCAATACTAAACCTGATATTAAATATCTAAATATGCTTTTTAAAAAGATTCAGATGTTTTTAAAGTGTTCTGAATCTATTGCACTAAACAAAAAGGAACTGTCTTCCTATAGGGATATTTAAAAAGAAATTCAGATTCAGATCTGAATTGAAATTTTAACTAATTTGCTTTTTAACTGTGTATTTCTTTTTGCTGATTTACAGTATGTAAGATGTGAAGTTACCAGCTGTTATTACCTTGAACTATTTCATTGCATTTAAGTTTAGCACACTAGAAGATTTTAAGAATGCTGTACCACAGAATATTTCTTTCCTTGGAAGTAATGAAATTATAATTACAAATTAACCACTTTAAGTATTAGAAGAGTGGGCACGTGGCCAAATGGTTAAGGCATTCGACTAGCGATCTGAAGGTCACGAATTCGAGCCTTGGCTGAGGCAGCGTGTTGTGTCCTTGAGCAAGGCACGTAACCACACATTGCCCTGCGACGACACTGGTGCCAAGCTGTATCGGCCCTTGCCCTTCCCTTGGACAACATCAGTGTCGTGGAGAGGGGAGACTTGCAGCATGGGCAACTGCCGGTCCCAGGCCTGCGCCCTGGAGAGTGAAGACTTTCCAGGCGCAGATCCATGGTCTTGCAAGACTAATGGATGCCTTATATTAAGATATTAGACCATAAGATATAGGAGCAGAATTAGGATGTTTGGCTCATCTGCTCTGCCCTTTCATCATGGCTAATCTATTTTCCTCTGAACCCGAATCTCATGACTTCTCCCCATAACCTTTCGTGCCCTGACTAATCGAGAACCTATCAACCTGCACCTTAAATATACCCAGTGACTTGGCCTCCACAGCTGCCTGTGGCAACGAATTCCACAGACTCACCACCCTGTAGCTAAAGAAGGCTATGGTCTTTTATTCATGTGATTCAGTACCAGACTAGTTAGAGAGTATTAATTAAATTAAATTTGATTCTTCTGTTTGGAAAATGCTCTTGGTAAGATGACATGATCTGTAATTTCCCCTCTCTATCTCCTGTTGAACAAAGTTATTTATTTACATATTTATTAAGGGTCAACATGGAGTAGGCCCTTCCGGAAAGAAAAGACAAATTGTGCAATTAAGTATGGGTAGTGGTATGGAGATACAGCTCCATCAAAGGAGGTGTAAGGTGCTCCTTCCTTCCACTAACCTGCAGGTCACCCTTGAGCAAGGTGTAGCACCTGCTTAGCCCCCAGTCAGAGTCACATGAAGCCATGGGGGCTGGAGGTGGTTGGTCGTACGAGCAGCCGGTGCACATCACAAGTCCTGATTATGCGACCACTGACGCCAGGCAGACAATCTCTGAAGAGTATTGATAATGGCTGGGGTCACCCGTCTTGTAAAGACACTGCCCAGAAGAAGGCAATGGCAAACCACTTCTGTAGAAATATTTGCCAAGAAATAATTATGGTCATGGAAAGACCATGATTGCCTATGTCATACGACACAGCAGATAATGATGATGTCATATGGCACAACACATAATGATGTCATATGACACAGCACCTAACGAACAAACGAAATAAATAACAATAATGAGGGCATGAGTACTGAGGTCCTTGAAAGTGAGTCTGTAGGTTGTGGAATCAGTTCAGAGTTGAGGTGCGTGATGGTATCCATGCTGGTTCAGGAGCCTGATGGTCAAAGGGTAGTGATAATCAGGCCGTGATGCAACTCATTAGGATACCGGTTAGTAAATGAGCCAAATGCCTGCAACTGAGACCAGCTTATTGGGTGCCTTTGTCAGTTGGACAGTTTGGTCCGAAGGGCCTGTTTCCAGGTGTGTAGGTGAAGGTTTTTTTTCGAGGGCGCAGACACATCTGGTACGAGGGGTTGGTGGGGTGGGAGCAGGGCTACTGCACTGGATCGAAGTAAGCTGCAGAAAGTTGTGAGCTGATTCAGCTCCATCATGGGCACTGGACTCCGTAGTCTCCAGGACAGCTTCGAGGAGCAATGCCTCAGAAAGGTGGCATCCACCCACCACCCAGAACATGTCAGGAAGGAGGTACAGGAGCCTGAAGATACACACTCAATGATTCAGGAACCACGTCTTCCCCTCTGCCGCCCCATTTCTGAATGGACATTGAACCCGTGAACACTACCTCACTATTTTTTGTTCTACTTTTGCTGTTCTTATTTAATTTAACTTTTAAAATATATACATACTTATTACTGTAATTTACAGTTTTTATTATTATGGATTGCATTGTACTGCTGCCACATAAGGAATTTCACGACATGTGCTGGTGATATTAATTTTGATTCCGATATATTTTCCTTCTCAAAGCTGAGAGGTATTTACTCAGCACTGATACGTGGACCAAAAGCAACACTTTGTCCTGTTACACAAGAGATTCTGCAGATACTGGGAATCTTGCACAACACACACACACACACACACACACACAAAATGCTGGAAGATCTCAGCAGGTCAGACAGCATCTGTGGAGAGGAATAAGCTGTTTACAAGAGGTTCTGCAGATGCAAGAAATCCAAGCAACAAGCACAAAATTCTGGAAGGACTCAGCAAATCAGGCATCATCTGTGGAGGGGGATGAGCAGTTGATGTTTCAGGCTGAGGCCCTTCATCAGGACTGGGAAGGAAGGATGCAGAAGCCAGGATGAGAAAATGGGATGGGAAGGAGGATAGGTTGGCAGGTGATAGGTGAGATCAGGTGAGGGGAAAGGTGGGTGTGTGGGGAGGGGGGATGAGGTAAGAATCTGGAAGGGGATAGGAGGAACAGGTAAAGGGCTGAAGGAGAGGAGAATGGACCATGGAAGAAAAGGAGAAGGGACACCAGAGGGAGTTGATGGGGAGGGGAGAAGAGTAGGGGTGAATGAGGAATGGAAAAAAAAATGAAGAAGGAGGGGGGATTAATTGCTGGATGTTGGAGAAAGTGGTGTCCATGTCATCAGGTTGAAGGCTATGCAGACAGAGTATGAGGTTTTGACCCTCCAGCCCAAGTGTGGCCTCATTGTGGCAGTAGAGGAGGCCATCGATAGATATGTCAGAGTGGGAAGTTGAATTGAAATGGGTGGCTACCGGGAAATCCTGCTTTTTGTGATGGATGGGACAAAGGTGCTCGACAAAGTGGTCCTAATTATCCTGCATTTGTTCTGTGTTTATTTTTTCCATCTCCGGAATCCTGCTTAGTAGGATCCTGCTGGTTGACTGGAGTAAAAGGCTTAATTAAGATTAATCCCTAATGAAATTCTGTGTGTTTTGTCTCACCTCAGCCATCATTCCGAAGAACCTGCCGGCACCTCAGGAAGGGGACCCCGAGAAGCATAGCATGCAGACTTCAGTGAAGAGCACGCCGGAACAGCTGGCCATTCACCGCGGCCGGAAGCCGGGCAGGAAGCGGAGCCGAGTGGGGCAGGTGGGCGACAGCAAGCCGGAAATGCAGCGCGCCGTCTCGTCCACTGCCAAGCCTGTGGAACCGCTGAAGATCCCAAAGAAGCGAGGCCCAAAACCAGGGAGCAAGGTGGGTCACGTTAACAGACCTGCCCAGCCTGTTATATTCAAAGCAGCCTTGTGTCAATGTTCAAAGTTCAAAGTAACTATTATTACTAGAGTACGTATCTGTCACCACCTAAAACCGTGGGATTCATTTTTCTGTGGGCATACTCAGCAAATCAATAGAATAGTAACTATAACAAGATCAATGAAAGATCAACCGGAGTGCAGAAGACAACAAACTGTGCAAATGAAAATGTAAATAAATAGCAATAAGTAATGAGAACATGAGATATAGAGTCCTTAAAATGAGATCATTGGTTGTAAGAACAGTTCAGTGGATGGGCAAGTGAGTGTAGTTATCTCCTTTTGTTCGAGAGCTTGATGGTTGAGGGATAGTAACTGTTCTTGAACCTGGTGGCACGAGTCCTGAGCTCTTGTACCTTTTACCTGATGGCAGCAGCGAGAAAAGATCATCCAGCAATTATTGTGTGTGTTAATCTGGATTTCCTGCATTTGCAGGATCTCTTGTGCCCGTAAGGTATTCTCGTCCTCTTGAAATGAATGCTAACATCGCATTTGCTTTCCTCACCACAGACTCAACCTGCATGTTAACTGTTGGGGCAAGGCTTCCCAACCTTCTTTATGCCATGGGACCAGTACCATTAAGCGTTGGGTCCGTCAACCCCTGCCTCAGGGGATCCTGGACAAGGACTCCCAAGAGCACTTTACACTGCGAGGTTCCGACATTTCAAGCATTGCAGAAGATTGTCCAAATGGTTGAGTCTTCCAAGCTCAGCTGACCATCTTTCTGGTGGTAGGTTAGACCCACTGCTCTCTCTGGCTTGGTTCATCTTGTCACAACCCAGGATCGTTTTTAAGCCTGTTAGTATGTGGACTGTATTTTCTCAGTGGCACCTTGTTGGTATGAGTTGTCCTTGGATTGTTTACCTTTTATGTCTAATTGTTTGTTTGGGTTTTTATTTTGTTTTACATGTGGGATCATTGAGATTATTAAGCTCTCTTTGTATTTATCACTTTTATTCAATTTGGGATACTTTAATTAGCACAGTAATGTTAATGTCCAGAGTTCCTACGTGCTCCAGGGTGTATTTCAGGGTAGTATGCCAACCCTTCTTTGTTGGGTCGTCGTGGGTCCTATTGAGTGAAACTCGGACCGAGTTCTTCTGGGTATCAAATGTGATTTCTGTTGATCAAGATTCCGTATAGCTTGCTTGGGTTCTTGTTAGTTTTTCTGGTTAATATATGTAATAAATATTTTACTAACATACTAACTGGGAAAAAAAATTAGGAACGATCGCTCTGGCAAGATGAATCAAGCCAGAGAAGAGCAATGCGACTAGCATACCACCAGAAAGATGGTTAACTGAGTTTGGGTAAACTCAAACATTCCGACAATCTTCTGCCACACTCTGATTGGAGGAGCACCACCTTATATTCTGTCTGAGTTGCCTCCAAACTGATGGCATGAACGTCGATTTCTTGAAGTTCCGGTAATCCACCCCCTCCCCACTGCTTCACCATTCCTCCATTCCTGTTTCCCTTTCTCACCTTATCTCCTTACCTGCCCATCACCTCCTTCTGGTGCTCCTCCCCATTCCCCTTCTTCCATGGTCTTCCCTCCTCTGCTATCAGATTCCTCCCTCTCCATTCCTTTGTCTCTTCCACAAATCAACTTCCCAACTCTTTACTACACACCCCTCCCTCTCTCTGGGTTTCGCCTATCACCTATTACCTTGTACTTTTTCGTCCCACCCCCCATCTTCTTGCTTTGACTTTTCATGTCTTTTTTCCAGTCCTGATGAAAGGAATCGGCCTGAAACGTTGATTGTTTACTTTTGTCCCCATAGGTGCTGCCTGGTCTGCTGAGTTCCTCCAGCATTTTGTGTGCGTTGCTTTGGATTTCTGGCATCTGCAGATTTTCTTGTGTTTGTAATAAGTCTTTAGTTTTGTTTGAATTGCGATTCCTGCGCTGGAGTTCACTAGTGACCCTTGCGCGTCTCTAATGGACTTTTTGCTCTTGCAGCGGAAACCACGTGCCCTGCAGAACCCAGTCCCGACCTCCCCTACCACCAGCACCCCAGAGCCCGACACCAGCACAGTCCCCCAAGATGCAGCCACAATCCCCAGCACAGCCATCATGCAGTCTCCAACAGGTACGTGAAGCAAAGCCCCAGGGGCTCAACAGGTCAGGCAGCGTCCACGGGGAGAGAAACGGAGATGGAATTTTGGAGCAAGGATCCTGGAACTAAAAAGGGAAGGGGAGATAAAGAGAAAAGAAGGCGTGTGTGAGAGTGGGGATCTAAATTGTCAATGTAATGCACAGCAAACACCAGAGGAACTCAGCAGGTCAGGCAGTATCCACGGGGAGAGAAATAGTCAACGTATCGGGCCAAGACCCCTTCATCAGGACTCAAGAGAGACTGTGCTATTGAAGGGTCTCGGACCAAACTGTCAACTCTTTATTCCTCTCTACAGATGCTGCCTGATTTGCTGAGTTCCTCCAGCATTGTGTGTGTGTGTGTGTGTTGCTCTGGATTTCTAGTATCTGCAGAATCTCTTGTGTTTAAAATTAATGTGCGTTATATTGTACTGTCTCACAACATTAACCATTCAAATTGAAGGAAAATGCTTATGATTTGGATCTGCCTCAAAAATATCCTTGATTACAAGTTCTTTGAAATGTGTTATCGGGTTTCTACACTGCAGTTGTCTGAGGCAGCATCAGTAGCTTGGTTCAATGCCCCTCAGATAAGCGACAGTTAGTAAGTCTGTTTTAGTGTTATCCATGCTGAAAGCAAAGTTGAGTGGACAAAGGAGTCAGTGTGTCAGTAACACACACAAAATGCTGGAGGAACTCAGCAGGTCAAGCAGCACGTATGGAGAAGAATAAACAGTCGACATTTCAGACTGAGATCCTTCATCAGGACTCATAAGGGACAGTCCTACTGCCCGACCTACTGAGTTCCTCCAACTTATTTCGATGCTCTGCAGCACTCTGCCCCCCCCCCATACCAGATGATGATGCAGCCAGTTGTAATGCTCACCATGGAACATCTGGAGAAATCTGCGAGTGTTGTTGGTGACGTAAAAACCTCAAACTCTTAATGAAATATAGCTGCTGTCGTGCCTTCTTTGTAGCTGCATCGATATGTTGGGTCCAGGATAGACCCTTAGAGATGTTGACACCCAGAAACTTGAAATTGCTCACTCTCTCCACTTCTGATCCCATTATGAGGACCAGTGTGTGCTCTGTTATCTTACTCTTTCTGAAATCCTCAGTCACTTCTTTAGTCTTCCTGACGATGAGTGCAAGTTTGTTGCTGTGACACCACTCAACCAGCTGATGTATCTCTCTCCTGTACGCCCTCTCGTCACCATCTGAAATTCTGCCAACGGTAGTTGTATCATCAGCAAATTTATAGATCGCATTTTGAGCATCCTTGGGTATGTTAGTCGTTAATGCAAATGATGCATTTCACTGTATTTTCAATGGCATTATCATCATGTTTCGTGTCGAATGACCTGGGCGATCATGGTCTTTGACCATGATTTATCTTGGCAAATTTTCCGACGGTACTAGGTTTCCATGCCTTCTTCTGGGCAGTGTCTTTACAAGACAGGTGACCCCACCCAATCTTCGATGTACACACGATAAATAAATCTGAATCCTGAATTGTTCATGAACACTACCTTCTTATTTTTTTTGCACTATTGATTTCTGTAGTTTAAAATAGTTTTATGACTTTGCACTGCACCACTGCCATAGAAGAGCAAATTTTACATCATCCGAGTGATCAACATTACTAAATCTGATGTTGAGTCACGTTAAGGTTATTTATTGACGTGTGTTTTGAGCTTTGGAGTAAAGCTCTTCAAAAGTTTATTCCAATCACTTCACTGCTGTTGGATCCCCATTTCATTTCCGTTCCTTGGGGTTCTTCTGTGAGTCAAAAATGGCGAGCAGTTTGAATTCCAAGATTTCAGTTTATTTTAGAGTACAAACAAACATACAAATACTGAACAAACTAAATAAAGAGCTGAAAAATTATGCTAAGAGGGAAATTAATGCTAAGGCAGAAGATTAAAGATGGTGCTTCTGAAAAATCCATCACTTTTATAGGTAAAAGGGAATTTCCTTTGGTAGATATGAAGTAGTTAATAGGCTACATAATTAAAGCAATTACATCATATGGGAAATAAGACTATAAAATATAGGAACAGAAGTAGGCCATTTGGCCCGTTGAGTCCGTTCCGCCATTCAATCATGGGCTGATCCAATTCTTGCAGTCGTTCCCACTCCCCTGCCTTCTCCCCATACCCTTTGATGCCCTGGCTAATCAAGAACCGATCTATCTCTGCCTTAAATGCAGCCAATGACTTGGCCTCCACAGCTGCTCATGGCAACAAATTCCACAGATTTACCACTCTCTGACTAAAGTAATTTCTGTGCCGATACCTAGCCAATGAAAAATGAGAAAGGTGATAAACCGTTAATTTAGCTGCTATACTGCCAGTCAGTGTGAAAAGTACATGAATTTGTTCAAAAGTACAAATCTTATAAAAAGTATAGTTTAAAAATATGGTTTCTAACACTGCCTTCCCCTTTGCTTTGTTACCTGTTCTAGCCTTGAATCTTTAATCCAACCCACTCCTTAGCCATTACATACTCTGGAACAAAGGAAGATAGAAATCACAGGGCCTTCTTCAGAAGATTGAAGGCTATTCTCACTAACACATTACCAACCCGAGGTGGCTGACATTTCCTCAGACTGGAATGAATTATTGAAAAATATTATAGAACATTATCTTCAGGATATATGTATAAGCTGTGTGTGTAACGTAAATAGATTTTGTCTATAGATTTGGGTCCTCTCCCTAAGGTATCTCATTATGTAGATGTAGATGTACATATTCCAGAATCTGAAATGTGTTTATTTATTCAGATACAGCATGGAGTGGGACGCTTCCAGCCCTTCGAGCCATGCTGCCCAGCAATCCCCTGATTTAACCCTAGTCTAATCATGGGGCAGTATACAATGATCAATTAACCTGCCAACTGGTGCAACCTTGGACCATGGGAGGAAATCCATAGGGTCACGGGAAAACATACAAAACCCTTACAGGCAGCAACAGGAATTGAACCGGGGTCACTGGTACTGTATTGTGCTAACCACTATGTTACCGTGCAGTCCTGACTGTTTTGAAATCTGGATTTCAGAGCAAAAAGGATCGTTAAACCACTTCAGAGACTGATTGAAAGTTGATGTGGATGTGGGACTGTAGTTGCTCATTACAATTTAAGTTGAAAATTCGAGGAAGAGAAAGAAAAGAGACCAGCTACAGTATGTAGATCTCTTTGTTGGAAAGGATCATTGTTCCTTGCAGGTTTATGAGGACATGGTATTGTGTTTGTTTTTCTTTCAAGGGGGAGGATGTCATTAAGTGTGTATAATAAAGAACTTCAGTTCCCAGTGGGCAATGCAAGTGGTTCAGATGGAACCGGAAGCTACAATGGTTAATGGGTCGCACGTGTTCACTATTGAACGGCAGTTCAGTATTAAAATGTTCTAATGTAAGCCCATGCCAAGTTTGTCTTTATTAAGAAGAAACATAACATTTCGGGTAAGGGGTGTCTGTAACTGTATATTTTCATGCTATCGTAATTATCTGTGCCTTGTGCTGTGTGTGACTGCGGTATTGTGTTTTGGACCTTGGCTCCAGAGGACTGTTGTTTCGTGTGTACGGTTGAATGACAAGTAAACTTGAACTTGAGCTAAGTGAAGATACGGAAGCTCCTTCCGTATGATTGCACCTCCGTGCTGATATGGAATTTCCATTTATACCTGTACTTCCACATTTTAACACCAGAGGGCATAGCCTCAGAGCAGAGGGACATACATTTAGAACAGTGATGAAGAGGAATTTATTTTTTTAGTTTATGAGAACACTCAGTTCTCTTTTATTGTCACTTAGAAATGCATATATGTATTAAGAAATGATGCAATGTTTCTCCGGAGTGATATCACAGAAAACAGGACAAACCAAAGACTAACACTGACAGAACCACTTAATTATAACATATAGTTACAGCAGTGCTAAGCAATACCATAATTTGATGAAGAACAAACCATGGGCACAGTAAAAAAAATAATCTCTAAAAGTCCCCGAGTCGATTGACTCCCAAGTCCCCGATAGCAGGCGGCAAAAGGGAGAAACTCCCTGCCGTAAACCTCCAGATACCGTCAATTTGCCGATGCCTTGGAAGCAGCCGACCACAGCCGACACTAAGTCCATCCGTCCGAAAACTCTGAGCTTCCGACCAGCCTTTCCGATACAGCCTCCCGAGCACCATCCTCTGCCAAGCGCCTTTGACCTCACCCCGGCTGCTGAAACACGCAAAGCCGAGGATTTTGGGGCCTTCAGCTCCGGAGATTCCGGTTACCACACAGTAGCAGCGGCAGCGAAGCGGGAATTTCAGAAGTTTTCCAGATGTTCCTCCGTACTCTCACGTCCGTCTCCATCAAATCAGAATTGTGCACGGTCCCCTTAACCAGAGAGTGTTGAATTTGTTGCCACAGGCAGCGGTGGAGGTCAGGTCATTGGGCATTGGTTAAGGTAGAGGTCGATAGGTTCTTGACTGGTCAGGGCGCGAAGGGTTACGAGGAGAAGGCAGGAGATTGGGGCTGAGAGGGAAATGGATCAGCCTTGATGAAATGGAACATACAAATGGCCTAATTCTCCTATATATAATGGTCTTAAGTACAATATAATTGTGCTCTTACCAATAAGCTGTAAATACCAGGATCCCTACTTCACCCAGGGGTGGTGAACCCTGAATTTCCTGCAGTTTTGTTGACAGCACTAACTGTATGCTATGTAACATAACCAGCCATTTTCTGTTGTTCTATCCCCATCCAGTATGTGTTTACTTGAACAAAAGCGGCAACCCAGGACCCCACCTCGACAGGAAAAAACTGCAGCAACTACCAGATCACTTTGGACCGGCTCGGGCTTCTGTCGTCTTGCAGCAGGCAGTCCAGGCCTGCATAGACTGTGCACACAATCAGAAAGTGGTCTTCTCCTTCCTGAAGCAAGGTCACGGCGGGGAGGTCATATCTGGTGAGGAAACGTTGTCTGGTCTGTGTATCTCTAAGGTCCCACACCACCAGGTTCAGGAGCAGTTATTACTCTACAACCATCAGGTTCCTGAACCGGTGTGGATAAATTCACTCACCCCAACACTGAACTGATTCCACAATCTGCAGACTCACTTTCAAGGACTCTTTTACAACTCATATTCTCAGTATTCTTTTGGCACAGTGTGTCTTTTTCACGTTGGTTGTATTTCAGTCTTAATTTATATATAGTTTTTCATAAAATTCTTTTGTATTTTATTTTTCATTATAAATGCCTGCAAGAAAACCATTCTGAAGGTTGGAAATGGTAGCACTGCTCCTGCTTTATTTACACAGTTTGTCTTTTGCACATTGGTTGGTTGTCAGTCATAGAGTCTACAGCACAGAAATAGGCCCTTCGGCCCATCTAGTCCATGCTGAACTATGGTCTTGCCTAATTCCATTTACCCATACCTGACCATAGCCTTCCATCCATGTACTTATCCAAATTTTTCTTCAGTGTTGAAGTCGGGCCTGCATCCATCACTGGCGCTGGCAGCTCGTTCCACACTCTCACCACCCTCTTGAGTGAAGAAATCCTCCCTCAGGTTCCCCCTTAAACACCTAACCCCTGAGGCTGTGACCCTGCTGAACCTCACATCACAGCACTCAGCAGTATTGCACCCATATTGTACTCTCTCAGTACTTTTATATTTGTGTGCTGTAGCACTTTTTATTCGCAGTTATTTTTGTAAATAACACTATTCTTTGCATTTCTGGTCAGATGCTAACTGCATTTCATTGGCTTTGTATCTGTACTCAGCCCAATGACAGTAAAGTTGAATCTAATAACCTTTCACTCTTTACCCATGACCTCTTGTTCTAATCACACCCAATCTCAGTGAAGAAAGCCTGCTTGCATTTACCCTATCTATTATCAACACCATTATCATGTCGTGTCGTATGACGTGGGCGATCATGGTCTTTCTACAGCAACCAGGGTTGAGGAAAGACCATGATTGTTCTTGGCAAATATTTCTACAGAAGTGGTTTGCCATTGCCTTCTTCTGGGCAGTGTCTTCACAAGACAGGTGATCCCCCTCAACCATTATCAGTACTCTTCAGAGATTATCTGCCTGGTGTCAGTGGTCATGTAATTAGGACTTGTGATATGCACCATCTGCTCATATGACCATCTACCACCTGCTCCCATGGCTTCACATGACCCTGATTCGGTGGGGGCGGGGGGGGGGGCGGTACGCGGCTAAGCAGGTGCTACACCTTGGCCCAAGGGACCTGCAAGCTAGCGGAGGGGAGGAGCGCCTTACACCTCCTTTGGTAGAGACGTACCTCCACCCGGCCACCCAACTATCTGTATCATTTATGTTTTTGTATATCTCTATCAAATCTCCCCTCATTCTCGTGGGCTTTGTTGTTTGAGCTGATGGAGAGGGATAACAGCATGCTGTGTTGCAGTGGGATCTGGGGACCACAACGTCATACAGCACAGAAACAGGCCTTTTGGCCCATCAAGACTGTGCCAGCCAAGAGGCACCCACTTACATTAATGCAAAGTTCAAAGTAAATTTATGATCAAAGTACATATATACTGTATCACCACATACAATGCCGAGATTCATTTTCTTGTTACTTGATTCATTTATTACTTGATGAATCTATAGAATTATAACCATAATAGAATCAGTGAAAGACCGCACCAACTTGGGCATTGAAGCAGTGTGCAAAAGACAACAAACTGCAAATACAAAAAGAAAGAAATAATAATAATAAATAATTAAGCAATAAATATTGAAAACATGAGATGAAGAGTCCTTGAAAGTGGGTCCATTTGTCGTGGGAACATTTTAATCTTGAGGTTGAGTGAAGAACCCTTTTTGTTCACGACCCTGATGGTTGAGGGATAATAACTGTTCCTGAACCTGGTGGTGTGAGTCCTGTGGTTTCTTCCTGATGGCAGCAGTGAGAAGAATGTTCTAGATGGTGGCGGTCCCTGATGATGGTTGCTGCTTTCCTGCGACAGCATTTCGTGCAGATGTGCTCAATGGTGGGGAGGGCTTTACCCGTGATGGACTGGGCCGTATGACATATTGTGGGATTTTTGATTCCAGGCTGTGATGCAGTCAGTCAATACACTCTCCACTACACCTCTATAGAAGCTTGTCAAAGTTTTAGATGTCATGCTGAATCTTCGCAAATTCCTGCTGTGTTTTCATAATTGCACTTACATGCTTGGCCTGGGACAGGTCATCTGAATTAATAAGACTGAGGAGTTTAAAGTTGCTGACCCTCTCCACCCCTGATCCACTGATGAGGACTGGTTCGTGGACCGTCTGAATGCATACCCTAATCCCATGCATGCATGTTCTAGTCTACATACATCTGTAGTTCCTGCCCCCACCACTAGAGGGCCAACTAACCTGTCAACTCGTACACCTTTAGAACGTGGAGGAGGCCAAATCACCAGAAGAAATCCAACACAGGATGTGGGGAGAACATGCGGACTCCGCACAGACAGCTCCAGAGGTCAGATTGAACCCAGGCTGTCGGAGCTGTGACGCACCACTCTCCGTGGCAGCCCTTTCTTTTCCTCGTACCCTCTGGTAGAGTTAGCACTAAGTTTGTTATCGAGGTTCAAATATGTTAGAGACTAAAGATCAGCAATGCAATGTGTCACTTGCGTCAATGATCAACACAGCCCGAGGATGTGCTGGGGGCAGCCCACAAGTGTCGCCATGCTTCCGGCGCCAACGCAGCAAGCCCACAACTCACTAATCCAAACCCGTACACTTTCAGAATGTCAAAGAGTCATAGAAAAGTACAGCTCAGAAACAGGCCCATGTAGTCCATACCGAGCCATCTAAACTGCTTACTCCCACTGACCTACATCGGGGCCGTAACCCTCCATACCCCTACCGTCCATGGACCGATCCAAACTTTTCTGAAACATTGAAATCGAGCTCGCAGGTGCCACTTGGTGCTGGCAGCTCGTTCCACCCTCTCACCAATCTCTGAGTGAAGAAGTTTCCCCTCATGCTCCCCTTAAACTTTTCACCTTTCACCCTTGACCCATGACCTCCAGTTCTAGTCCTATCCGACCTCCAGTTCTAGTCCTATCCAACCTCAGTGCAAAAAGCCTGTTTGCATTTACCTTATCTATACCCCACATAATTTTGTATACCTCTATGTTTCAAGGAATAAAGCCCTAGCATATTCAGTCTTTCATTATAATTTAGGTCCTCCAGACCTGGTACATGGGAGGAAACCAGAGCACTGGGGGGAGATCCACACGGTCGTGAGGAGAATATACAAACTCCTTACAGACAGCAGCAAGTATATTGCCATGAACTAGCTTGAGATTCATTTTCTTGTGCAATTTTTGTGCAAATTTTTTGCAGTCTTCAATACTGATCAGCTATAGTCTGTTCTAGTTAAGTGGATGATAAATGGGGAAATGTCACAGCCTTCCTCAGGAATCTGATTACATTTGGTAATGCATACATTTCCTTGCTCCTGTTATCAAAGTTCAGTACATTTATTATTAAAGTATATATAAATTATACAACCTTGAGCTTCTTTTGCTGACAGCTGCGAAACAAAAAACTCGAAAGAACCCAATTTTAAAAAAAGACCAACACCCAATGTGCAGATAAACAGAAAAAAAAAACAAATCATGCTAACAATAAAGCAAACATCAGGATTCAGAATGAAAGTTAGTCCATAAATCTGAAGCCCAGAGCAGCCAGAATAGGCCCACAGTCTCAGTTCATCACACAGAGGGGAATATCGCTGTGTAGCTCACAGACACTAGGCCCATAGTCTCAGTTTATCACGCAGAGGGGAATATCGCTGTGTAGCTCACAGACACTAGGCCCGAAGCAGCCGGGACATGACACAGCCTCAGTGCTGAGGACAGTGGAGTAAAATGTCGGCGGAGCAGAACTTTTAAGATGGAGGTTCTTGAAAATTAATTGCATTTTTGCTTTCCCTTAGCCACATTTGACCACGAACAGCACACGCTAAACCTGCCAGCGGTGAACAGTGTCGTGTATGCACTGCGTTTCCTGGAGAAGCTCTGCCACAGCCTCCGGTGCGACAATCTCTTTGGGAACCAGCCTTTCAGCCAGTGCAATCCAGGCAACCACAACTCTTCCGTCTACGAAAGTGACCGCTTCATGCCAGGTAACTGAGAAACCGGCAAAGATATAGGATCTTTCAGGCTACGTTTTGATTCCAAACACGAGTGGGCTGCCAGAGTAGCATAGCGGTTAGCGTGACGCTATTATAGCTCGGGATGTCGGAGTTCAATTCCGGTGGGGTGGGGATAAGTCTCTACCAAAGGAGGTGTAAGGCCCTCCTTCCCTCTGCTAGCCTGCAGGTCACCCTTGGGCAAGGTGTAGCACCTGCTTAGCCCCAGATCAGGGTCAGGTGAAGCCGTTGGAGTGGCAGTGGATGGTCGTACGAGCAGTTGGTGCACATCACAAGTCCTGGTTATGCGACCACTGACACCAGACAGACAGTCTCTGAAGAGTATTGATAATGTCCTGTGACTAGGCTAGTGTTAACTAGGTGTGTTGCTGGGCGGCATGGCTCATTGGGACTGAAGGGCCTGTTCCGTGCCGTATCTCTAAATAAAATTTTAAAATAAACTTCGCGGAATACAAACAGGATGCAGAACTGGATGGAGAAGAGGCAGGTGGAATTCGGTCAAGCCAGCCTAGCCAGCCACAACACCGACTACGAAAGTGACCACTTCGTGCCAGCTACCTGTGCAACTTGCAACGAGACAGACGGACAGAGTTTTCCAGGCTGGGTTTTGATTCTGTTTGTGCATGTAAATGCTTTTGGAAATTCATTAAATATTAAGAAAATTTTTGCAAGATTTGGTTTAATGCCAATTCAAAAAAAAAAGGCAGCTGTCCGTAGTTTCAGTAAACAGCCATTCAACTTTCCCCAGGGAAGTATGGGTCAGCCAAGAAAGGTGTTCAGGGACCCGACAGAGAAATTAAAAGGTACACATGAAATACCCCACCATCCAGTTGCATCACTTACACCCTAATTACCAAAACCTGATCAGCATCCGTTCAAACATTTGTAAAATCAAGATTGAACAAGACAGCAAATATTATTTAGGAAGCTTCATTTGTTCCAGTTTAGCTTACTAGTTTCCTGCTTTTCAGAGTTCAAAGTAAATGTTATTATTAGAGTACATATATGTCACCATATACAACCCCGAGATTCATTTTCCTGCGGGGTATACACAGCAAATCTAATAAATAGTAACTACAACAGGATCAATGAAAGATCAACCAGAGTGCAGAAGACAACAAACTGTGCAAATGCAAATATAAATAAATAGAAATAAATAATGAGAACATGAGATAATAAGATAGAGTTCTTAAAGTGAGACCATTGATTGTGGGAACATCTCAAAGGATGGACCAGTGAGTGTAGTTATCTCCCTTTGTTCAAGAGCCTGGTGGTTGAGGGGTAGTAACTGGTCTTGAACCTGGTGGTGAGAGTACTGAGGCTCTTGCACCTTCTTCCTGATGGCAGCAGTGAGAAAACAGCATGATCTGGAAGGTGAGGAACTCTGATGATGGATTCTGCTTTCCTGTGACAATGTTTCATGGAGATTCGCTCAATGGTTGGGAGGGCTTTCCCCGCGATATACTGGCCCAAATCCAATACTTTTTGTAGGATATCGAGAATATGCAATGAAGAGTCCTTGAAAGTAAGTCCGTAGATAGTGGGAACATTTCAAAGATGGGGCAAGTGAAGTTGAGTGAAGTTATTCCCTTTTGGTTCAAGAGCCTGATGGTTGAGGGGTAGTAACTGTTCCTGAACCTGGTGGTGTGAGTCCTGACGCTCTTGTACCTTCTTCCTGATGGCAGTAGTGAGATGAGAGCATAACCTGGGTGGTGTCAATGTCTAATGCTGTAACATTTGGGGATTTATTTTTCCAGGTGAGCCCTTTATCCTGGAGGATGGTCACCCAGGCCCCACAGAGTACCGTCTGGATCCCATGGATTCCGCCCTTAATTCCGTAACCCCCTCCAGCCCCATGAGTAGGAATTCCAGAGAGTTCCGAGCCTATCGACCTCTACAACACTCGATGAGCCTGACGCAGAACAGCGCGGGGACATTCCGCCGTCTCAGTTCTGGAGGTAACGCCCCGGTGACCCGCTGTTCATCCTTCTTCCCAGGGGCAGAAATGGCCGATACAAGGAGGCGTAACCTTGAGTTTGGAGGCAAACGTCGGGCAGATAGCAGGAGGAGGTTTCTTTTTTATATACATGGAGAGCTGGATGCGTGGAATGCGTTGTCAGGGGTGGTGGTAGAGGGAGGTAGATAAGGGGCATTCAAGTGACTCTTTTAGATGGGCACACGTATGACAGAAAATTGGAGTCTATGTGGAAGGGAAGGGTTAGATTGATCTTAGAGTAGGTTAAAAGGTCGGCACAACATCATGGGCTGAAGGGCCTGTACTGTGCTGTAATGTTTTAACATCTGTCCGTCTTGAGCTGTATTTTAAGGAGAAAGCTACTTGAATGTCGGTGTGATTTCAACTGGTGCCATATCAGAATCAGGTTTAATATCACCGACAAGTCGTTGTGAAATTTGTTGTCCTTGCGGCAGCAGTACAATCCAACGCAGAGGAAAAGAGCTTTGACCAGCGGCCAGTCTGGACATCGAAGCTTAAACAGGAGGGATCTTCAATCCGATCCACTGCCCGAGGAGGAAAAGGCAGCAGCAGATCGCGGCAGTGAAAAGGAGCATTGACCAGCGATCAATCGGCGTTCGAGATTGATTAGTAAGAGCAAGTTAAAGGAAGGCAGGGGGCAAGCGCAGTGGCCATCATCTGAGTGGGCAGAGTCAGAGTGATCTTGAGGCCTTAACTCTTTGAGGCTTCAGCGAAGAGAGGCTTCACTCAGAGAAAGCAAAGGAAAAAAAGCTCAAGTTTTTTTCCCTTCTCTTCTTTATATCTGCTCAGCTAGAACAGTAAAGATGCCAGGCAGGATAGTGAAATGCTCCTCTTGCGGGATGTGGGAAGGCAGGGAGACCTCCAGTGTCCCTGACGACCACAGCTGTGAGAAGTGCATCCGGCTGCAGCTTCTAACAAACTGTGTTAAGGAGTTGGAGCTGGAGCTGGATGAACTCCCGATCATTCAAGAGGCTGAAGGGGTGATAGGTAGGACATATGGAGAAGTGTGTGTTGGCACGTGGCCAAGTGGTTAAGGTGTCGGTCTAGTGATCTGAACGTCGCTAGTTCGAGCCTCAGCTGAGGCAGTGTGTTGTGCCCTTGAGCGAGGCACTTAACCACACATTGCTCTGCGATGATACCGGTGCCAAGCTGTATCGGCCTTAGTGCCCTTCCCTTGGACAACATCGGTGGCGTGGAGAGGGGAACTTGCAGCATAGGCAACTGGCAGTCTTCCATACAACCTTGCCCAGGCCTGTGTCTTGGAATCCTTCCGAGGCGCAAATCATGGTCTCACGGATGCCTATATATAGAGAGGTAATTATACCCCAGGTGCAGGAGACACAGGAAACTGGGTGAGTCAGGAAGGGAAAGGAAGTTAAGGAGCCAGTGCAGAGCACCTGTGTGGCCATCCACCTCAATGACAGGTATATCACTTTGGATACTGTTGGGGGAGCTGACCTAACAGAGGGAAGTCGCGGTGGGTGGGTCTCTGGCACGAGTCTGCCGCTGTGACTCGGAAGGGAAGGGGAAGCAGAGAAGAGGCATGCTGTGGTGAGAGGGGATTGGTTAGTTAGAGGAATTGACGAGAAGTTCTGTGAGCGAGAATGAGATTCCCGGATGGTATGTTGCCTCCCACGTGCCAGGGGTCTGGGATATCTCAAACTGAGACCTTAGCATTCTTAAGTGAGAAGGTGAACAGCCAGAAGTCGTGGTCCAGATAGGTACCAATGACATGGGTAGGACGAGTGATGAAGTTCTACATAGGGAGTTCAGGGAGTTAGAGGGCAGGACCTCCAAGGTTGCGATCTCAGGATTGCTACCTGTGCCACGTGTTAGTGAAGCCAGATCTAGGAAAATTATACAGTTCAATACATGACTAAGGAGTTGGTGTAGGAGGAAGGGCATAATATTTTTGGATCATTGGGCTCTCTTCCAGGGAAGGTGATATCTGTACAGAAGGGACGGTTTGCACCTGAACTGGAGGGGAACTAATATCCTAGCAGGAACATTTGTTAATGCTGCACAGTGGGGTTTAAACTAGAGTTGCAGGGGGATGGGAACCAGAGTGCCAGAACAGTTAGTGGAGAGGGTGTGGAGGCAGATGTTGGTAAGACCCCAGACAATGTTAGGAATCAAAAGGTTGAGCATGGTGCGAATAGTGTCCTGAGCTGCTATATTTCAATGCAAAAGTTGTCGAAGAAAGGGCGGGTGATAGTGCTGAAGGTGAGGTAGCTGTTTTACAAACAGGCAATGTGTATTGAGGAGAGGCTGTTGAGGGGCAAAATTGCAGTAAACAGGATGAGTGGCAGTGTAAAAGGCGGACAAAATTGAAAGGTGTGAAATCAGGTCTGAAGGAGTTGTATCTGAATGCACGCACTATGCAGAATAAGGTGATGAACTTGCAGCACAGTTACAGATTGGCAGGTATGATGTTGCAGGCATCAGGGAATCATGACTGAAAGACTTGACGGGAGTTGTATACAGACCCCCAAACAGTAAGGGTGTGGCCTACACATTACAATGGGAGATAGAAAATAAAGGCCAAAAGAGCAATGTTATACTAGTCAAGGGGGTCTTCAATATGCAGGTAGATTGGGAAAATCAGGTTGATGCTGGATTACAGGAGGGGGAATTTCTAGGGTGCCTACGGGATGGCTTTTTGGAGCAGATCCTGGTTGAGCCCACTGGGGGATCAGCTATTCTGGACTAGGTGTTGTGCAATGAACCAGAATTGATTAGAGACCTGGAGGTAAAAGAACCCTTAGGGGAAGGTGATCATAATATGATCAAATTCACCCATAAAGTCTGAGAAGGAGAGCTAAAACAGATGTACCAGTATTACAGTGGAGTAAAGGGAATTACAGAGGCATGAAAGAGGAGTTGGCCAGAATTGATTGGAAAAGAACACTGGCAGGGATGATGGCAGAGCAGAAATAGCTGGAATTTCTGGAAGCAATTTGGAAGACACAGAATATATATACATCCCAAAGAGGAAGAAGTATTCTAAAGGAAAGATGACACAACGGTGGCTAACAAGAGTATTATGACATTGAAATAAATGTTGTTCTTGAACCTGGTGATACATGCTTTCGTACCTTCTGCCCAGTGGGTGGGGGTTTGGGGGGAAGAGGTGAAAATGTCCGAGGTGGTGGGCTCTTTTACTGAGGCAGCAAGAAGTGTGGACGGAGTCGATGGAGGGGAGGCCGGTTTCCGTGATGTGCTGAGCTCTGTCCACACCCCTCTGCAGCTTCTCGTGGACGTGGGCATGCACCACAAGCAGTGATAAAAAAAAATTGGCAGGGTCAAAGGGAACATGCCAGATTTCTTTAGCCTCCTGAGGGAGTGGAGACTGTTATAAACACGAGAATGTCTGCGGATGCTGGAAACACCACTACACACACACGCAAAGCGCCGGAGGAACTCAGCAGGTCAGGCAGCATCTATGGAAATGAACAAACAGTCGATGTTTCAGACCAAGACCCTTCTTCAGGACTGAGAAGCAATGAGGGGGGGAGATGCCAGAATAAAAAGGTGGAGTGGGGAGGGGAAGGAGGATAGATAGATGGTGATAGGTGAAGACAGGTGGGTGGGAAAGGTCAAGGGCTGGAGAAGAAGGAATCTGATAGGAGAGGAGAGTGGACCATAGGAGAAAGAGGAGGGGATCCAGGGGGAGGCGATAGGCAGATGAAAAGAGGTAAGAGGCCAGAGTGGGGACTGTTAGCCTGAAGAAATTAAAAATGTGCAGAACAGTTAGCTGGATCAGATCAAGGTCCATGGACAAGTAGATAAAACAAATGTCTTAGTTCTCACCAGGTGGTGGAAGAAGTGGGGGCTGTTGTTTCCTGGATTGAAATAATTAAAAGCATACATTATGAAGGACCTACTGATAACCTGTAAATCAGAGATCACTTACAAATTAGTAGTTACTCATGGAATGCTCTTTCTTAAGGCAGAAGAATCAACTCGAACGTAAAAGAAAAATAGTCTGCGTCCATGAACTGAAACAAACTGAACACTGTGTCTTACCTGAACTGGCTAAAACATTGGACAACAAATATTTTGTTTCCCTGAATACTTTTGGGTGTACCTTATGGATTTTAGGCTGCAGATCATGAAAATCACCATGAAATTTCCCTACCACACATTACTGTTCAAGTCAGAATAACTGATGCCGAGATTAAAGGAAGGTATTTTTATTGGTCCACAAATCAAACAGGTCATCAATGACAGGCAGTTCAAACTTCTAGTGGGACCGGAGAAAATCACATGGAAGGCATTCAAGGCTGGTGTTGAAAATTTTCTTGGCAACTACTGGGCATCAAACTACGTGCAGCTGGTTGACAACATGCTTCAAGCATAAAAAACCATGAAGTGCAACATGTCACTAAAGATTCATTTTCTGCATTCCCATTTAGACTTCGTTGTTGCAAATCTTGGTGCTGTCAGTGACGAGCATGATGAAAGGTTTCACCAGAACATTGTGGTCATGGAGAAATGGTATCTGGGCAACTGTAATCCATGAAACCTGGCTGGTTATTGTTGGACACTTAAGTGAGAAGCCTCAGACACTGAATACAAATGAAAATCATCAACAAAATATTTTTAGTTGAGTTGAACTATTACAAAGCATCAGCACTGTAATGCAATTAATCCCATTATATTCAATTAAGGTTAATTTCTTGTTTCTCCAAATTCCCATGTGATACAAGTAGTCTGCAATTATATTTGTGTTCAGCTTCAAGCGGTCCATCATAAACAAAGACATTTCTGAAGAAGCAACAACACTTTCGGAAAAAAATTGTTGTCCAGTGTGAAATGGACAGATTCAGCAAAAGGGAAAGGAATGAGGGGAGGGAGGGAACGTCGACTCAGACCATGAGAGGCCTGCGTCGGGCATTTTCATGCCTTACAAAGCGCAGATTGGAAGTCTGGGGCGCCACTCCTCGCACAGACACTAGAGCAGTGTGTGGTTAAGTGCCTTGCTGAAGGACACAAACACACTGCCACAGCTACAGATCACTAGACGAATGCCTTAACCACTTGGCAATGCGCCCAACACAAAGGAATGAGATCGGAGACAAAATTGTAGACAGAGTGAAAGCAGGATCTGGCCACGCCATCACGAACGTACAGGCAATAGATACTCCCTCTCTTTCTGGAAAACAATCATCACAAACCATAGTCTAACTTCCCTTTGGACTTGGAGGCAATTTGATGTGGCAGAACTGAGGCGAGGCGAGGCGAGGCGAGGAGGACTCGAGAATCAATTGGTTGATGTGCTGGGCCTAATTGGAGAGGTTGGGTACAGTCCGAGTCAGGGCAGTGGAGTCCACACCCCAGAGCGTATCAAAGCGACTGAACGCGGTGTTTGGATGACTTAGGCACCGGGTCAAGGTGTCAGGGTGCGAGGCGAGGAACAAGGGGGTCCAACTCGCAGCTCCGCCCTACGCTGAACTAAGGGTCTGTGGAGGGATTCTCTTTGTGGACTTCAGTTCTGAATGCTATTTGGTTGTTTTTATTGTTTGCATGATTTTTTTCCTCTGCTCATTGGGTGTTTAACGATGTTTTTATTAATGGCTTCTGTTGGGTTTCTTTGTTTCATGGCTGCCTGTTAGGAGACGAATCTCAAGGTTGTATACATACTCTGATAATAAATGTACTTGGAACTATGAGTGGGCAGCTGAGGATGCAGCCTTGTTGGACACCAGTACTGAGGATAATCTTGGCAACTACTCTGTTTTGTTCCTCTCTCTAGGCTCTGACAGGTTTACAGCGTCACGGGATCCACCCCGTATGATCAGCAGAGACCCATCCAACTGGGCGGTGGAGGATGTGATGCAGTTTATCCGCGATGCAGATCCACAGTCATTGGGCCCGCACGCAGACCTCTTCCGAAAACACGTATGTCCACCGGTGCGGGGGATGGGGCGGGAAAATGGAGCCAAGCCAGAGGATTGGCCACGAATGTCTGAGCAGGCTCAAAAGGGCCTTTTGTACTTCCTCTCTCCCTCCCCCAACTTCTTATCCTGGCCTCTTCCCCTTTCTCTGCAGACCTGATGGAGGGTCACGGCCTAAAACATTGACTGTTTATTCCCCTCCATAGATGCCGCCTGACCTGCTGAGTTGTCCTTCCAGCATTTTGTGTGTTGAACATGGAGTAGTTGGGTTCAGGTATCCGTCTGATCATTGGTGTTGATTAGGGAAGGAAAAAAGCCTTCATCTTCTTCACTGTTCTGTTGAAGAATAGCAGTGAAGTTATTCCTCACTAAACACCCTCCTGCAAATTCAGTGTTCCTTTTGAGTTTTGGATTAACTTCTTCCTACAACGCGACATAGATCAGTTGCCGATATGGGCAGAGATATGGCAGATGGAGTTTAGCCCAGAATAATGTGAGCTGTTGCACCTTGGTAGGGCAAATGCAAGGAGGCAGTACATTAAGGGCAAGATCCTTAACAGTGTTGCTGAGCAGAGAGATCTTGGGGTCCGACATAGATCCCTGAAAAAGGCGACACAGTTGATAAGGTGGTTAAGGCAGCTCAAGGAACGCTTTCTTTTATTAGTCAAGGCATTGAATTCAAAAGTCAAGAGGTTATGTTGCAACTATAGAACTTTGGTTAAGCCCCAGCTGGAGTATTGCCTCACTATAGGAAGGATGTTGAGGCTTTGGAGAAGAGGTTTACCAGGATGTTGCCCAGTTTAGAGGAAATGTACTGTCATGAAAGGCTGGATAAACTTGGGTTGTTTTCTCTGGAGGCTGAGAGGGGATCTGATAGAGGTTTATAAGATTATGAGAGGCACAGATAGAGTGGACAGAGAGTATCTGTTTCCCAGGGTTGAAATCTCTAACACCAGAGGGCATGCATTGAAAGTGAGCGGGGGTAGGGTCAAGGGGGGTGTGAGGGGTAAGTTTTTTTTTACTCAGAGAGTGGTGGATGCCTGGAATGCACTGCCTGGTATGGTGGTAGAGGCAAATACATTAGAGGCTCTTAAGAGACGTTTGGATAAGCATACGGATGTGAGGAAGATGGAGGGATGTGGACATTGTGTAGGTAGAAGGGATTAGCTTTTGGGTGTTGTTGATTTACTTTTTAGCTGGTTCAGCACAATATTGTGGGCCGAAGGGCCTTTATTTGTGCTGTACTCTTCTATATTCTGTGTTCTAAATTGAGTAACTTCATTTGAAGGTTCCACGTTCAGTACTCAGCCCATGGCAAATGACTTGTAATTCAAAGTAGCTACATCAGTAATTATCCTCTGCCGTCTTTATGGTGTAGTTCTCGGTAATAATTTTAATCGCCATGATGCTCAGAAGTTTTATCAAAAAACCATAGCATAAATGGAAATAAGTCATTCCTGAAGGCTTGGTTTGTTTGAAGGTAAAAATCACACAATACAAACTTGGTAGTTTGAATGTAAAGATGATTTGGGCCTTACATTTGATAAATTAGACCTAATTCTAATTCTGACCCACTGCTTCTTGAATGATCTACTGTGTAATGCAGAAATGCAGCCGCCTAGCTACTCCAAAAGCGTTGTCACAAACCTGTGCCCTGTGCCACCACGATGGGCGTAGGCTCGTGGGACATCACCACTCGCACCTTTCCTTCTGAGATGCTAACACAAAATGCTAGAAGAACTCAGCATATCAATCAGCAGCTATGGGGTAGGCTCGATGTCCCGAGTACTGCTGAAGGGTCTCGACCCAAAACACCGACTGTTTATTCCCCTCCACAAATGCTGAGCTCCTCCAGCATTTTGTGTGTGTTGCTCAGGGTTCCAGCATCTGCAGGATCTCCTGTGTTTACCTCCTTTGTCCTCACTGGACTGATCCCGTACGGTGCCCTGTGCCTTTCCCAGTGGCAGAGACTACGGGGAGGTCACTTCTTGCACTGCAGTCATGTCCCGGTGATGGGTGAATCGAACCACATTCAGCGTCCTTCCTCTCGCATCCCTCTCTCAAAGTCCGCCGTCTTCCCATCGACAGGCACGGTCAATCCAGAACCAGGCACAATTCATCCTTGGGAAGACCAAAACACATTTGTTTGCCCATCTCCCCTTGCAGCCATAAATCTCATGACTTGACCCACTGACTTGGTTACAGATAGAGTCATAAAGCACAACAGATCCATCCATTCCATCCGTGCTGAACTATTAACCTGCCTAATCCTATCGACCTGCACCCAGACCACTGTTAAAGTTGAGTCTGAATAAAACTCGGGAGACCAGCTTCTTAAAGTTACCACAGTTTATTGCGCACCCTCCTGCAGGAGTTTGAGACTCAGTTGTCAAAGGGAAGGCACGCAAGTACTGCCACCATCCGACAAGTGGGCCTGCTCCCTCAGGTTACAGCCGTATATTTATACATAGTAAGCCCCGTGCATTACTGTTGCCAGATGTTATTTGAACTGGTACGGTTACCAAGTCTGTTGGTGCAAAACTTAGTTACAGATAAGAGAGTCTGCCAGATCAAGGCTTAATCTCAGATGGATGTTCATTCCTGTCCTTATCTGTGATCCTTCTCTCCCTACTCAACCAAGGGTACAATGTACAATGTTGTCAAACTCTCAATGTCTCTTTACAAACCGGGAGAACTGTTATAAGCCTGTCTTAGCTGACTGCTGAAAGCACAGTTTACTTCAGTTCAAAAATTCCTATTCAGTCCCAATTATTCTTTTAGCCAGGGGTTACATAGGTTCAAAATGACTTTTTATATCCTCAATTCCTCACCGTACCTCTCCATAACCATCCCATCCCATCCATGTACCCATCCAAATTTGCTGTAAACATCCAGGATTCAAAGTTTATTTATTATCCAAGCACGTATACAGTGTACAACCCTGAGATTCATCTTCACACAGAGAGCCACAAAACAAGAAAACCATGGAACCTGGTCAAAGAAAAATGCCATCAAAATCCTCAACGCCCAAAAAAAAGCAAAGAACAAATCGCCATGGCTTTCACTGATGCCCAGTCGAATTTGTGCCCCTCTTGATCTTCGTGGGTAGAGACCAGGGAGAGTTGGTCATGTCACTTAACAGCCAGTTGACGTTCATGGATCTTCATGGGTGGTTTTCTTCCAGTTTGGCCGACATAATATTTGCTGCAGTCTCTGCACTGGATTTTGTAGACCACATTGGTCTTATCCAATGGCTTGGTTCATTCTTTTAGAATAAAGTACGCTGCTCAATGTTGCTGTTGGAATGACTGAAATTCCATGTTCTTGGAGCAGTAGGGCAGCCACTTCCGCCTCTACCCACAAAGGTCGCGAGGGGCAAATTCACTAGGCGTCAATGAAAGTCATGGCGCAAACAAACACGCGACATGCAAGAGAATTCCTAAAAGACTGGTTTTCCGTATACAGTTCTGTAAACAGACATGTAGACCTTGATCCTATTTATAAGCCAATGCAGGCAAAATTCCAGACCATACACACAGAGTGTAGAGTTCGCCACGCAAACAATCAGCGACGAGACCCCCTCCCTACATCACAATTGAGTTTCTGCAATGATGACCAATCAGCTGATTGATAAGTATATAAAGGCCAGGCATTCGAGGACACACCACAAATGAAC
The DNA here is from genome assembly GCF_030028105.1 of Mobula birostris. Taxonomy (NCBI): domain Eukaryota; kingdom Metazoa; phylum Chordata; class Chondrichthyes; order Myliobatiformes; family Myliobatidae; genus Mobula; species Mobula birostris. The sequence goes on from NC_092398.1 coordinate 5,249,249, forward strand.
AGTGCACTGATGATGTCTCCTCGTATGGTGATGAAACATTTGCGAATGGATTGTCGAGATCAGAGAACAACTCAACCCAACCATCAGCCAACCGAGCTAAACATTTTCCGAGTTACTTCCTTATTCAGTTCAGTTCAATCTAGCGTTGTGTTATTTGCTGTGATGTAAAAGTTGTAATCAAACCCAAATCCAGCTCTTCCACTGGAAGCTTGTCCACACACACGTACCACCCTCTGAGTGAAGAAGCTCCCCCTCGTTTCTCTTAAACAGTTCAACTTTCACCCTAAAAACCTCTCATTCTCATCTGTTTGTGGGTGTGCTCTGGGATCCTTTATGGTTTGGGATATGAACATTACTGGCAAGGCAAGAATTTGTTACCCATCTCTTTGAACTTACTGGGCCATTTCAATCAACCCAATAGCTGGTAGATTGGATTGTTACTGTCAGATGTACCAAGATACAATGAAAACCCTGTCTTGCATACCATTCATAGCAAACATTTCACTACAACCGTGCATTGAGGAAGTACAAGATATGAAAACAATGCAGATAGAGAAAGTTTAGTAGACAGGAAGGTACGCAGTCACAAGACTTAAAGATAAAGGTTAGATTCTTAACCCAGAGAAACGTGTGCTGCACCTTGTTAGAGCAAATGCAAGGCGACGCAACACTTTTAATGGCAAGATCCTTAACAGTGTTGCTGAGCAGAGAGATCTTGTGGTCCAAGTTCATAGACCCTTGAAAGTGGCTGCACAGGACGAAGAGGTGGTTAAGAAGGCTTATGGAATACTTGCTTTTATTAGTCAAGGCAATGAGTTCAAAAGTCAAAATGTTATGTTGCAACTTTATAGACCTCATCTGGAGTACTGCATACAGTTCTGGTCACCCCACTATAGGAAGGATGTTCAGGTTTTGGAGAGGGTGCCGAAGAGGTTTACCAAGATGCTGCCTAGTTTAGGGGGCATGTGCTATCACAACAGGCTGGATAAACTTGGGTAGTTTTTGCTGGAGTGTTGGAGCCTGCAGGGAGATCTGATAGAGGTTTACAAGATATGAGAGACATAGACAGAGTGGACAGAGAGTATCTGTTTCCCAGGGTGGAAATCTCTAGAGGGCATGCATTGAAGGTGAGAGGGGGTAGGTTTGAAGAGGATGTGAAGGGTAAGGTTTTTACTCAGAGTGGTGGACACCTGGAATGCCCTGCCTAGTATGGTGGTAGAGGCAAATACATTAGAGACTTTTAAGAGACATCTGCATAGGCACATGGATGTAAGGAAGATGGGGAGGGGGGATTATGGACATGGTGAGGGTAGGAGGGATTGGTGTTTGGGTGTTTTTGATTTGCTTTTTAGCTGGTTCAGCACAACATTGTGGGCTGAACGACCTGTTCCTGTGCTGTACTGATCTATGTTCTATAAAGATTAACATTTCACTGCAGTTTCGATGTATATACATTGAAACATTCAGTAAAATATGTTGCTTGCATCCAATCAAATCGGTGAGTATTACAATGGGAAGCCCACAAGTATCACCATGCTTCCATCACCAGTAAAGCATGCCCGCAGCTCACTAATCCTTAAAGTTCAAAGTACACTTACAATCAAAGTCTTGGGATTCGTCTCCTTACAGGCAGCCGTATGCCTTTGGAATGTGGGAGGAAACGGGAACACCTGGAGGAAGCCCATGCCGTCACAGGGACCACATACTAACTCCATAAGAAATAGGAGCAGAAGTAAGCCATTCGGCCCATCGAGTCTGCTCCGCCATTCAATCATGGGTTGACATAATTCCTCCAGTCATCCCCATTCCCCTGCCCTTTGATGCCCTGGCTAATCAAGAACCTATCTATCTCTGCCTTAAACGCACCCAATGACTTGGCGTCCACTGCCACTCGTGGCAAGAAATTCCACAGATTTACCACCCTCTGACTAAAGTAATTTTTCTACATCTCTGTTCTAAATAGACGTCCATCAATCCTGAAGTCATACATTCTTGTTCTAGACTCTCCTACCATGGGAAATAACTTTGCCATATCTAATCTGTTCATGCCTTTTAATATTTGTAATGTTTCTATGAGATCCCCCCTCATTCTCCCGAACTCCAGGGAGTACAGCCCAAGAGCTGCCAGACGTTCCTTGCTTTCAATCCTGGAATCATTCTCGTGAATCTTCTCTGAACCGTCTCCAATGTCTCCTCTACAGCAGCAGGACTTGAACCTCGATCTTACAGCTGGCAGTGCACAGTATTGCATCAGGCACTACGTCAAGAATTCATCTCATCATAGTTGGGAAACTTTCAATCCTCTTAAAACAGCAGCAGATCTGCTTATTTCAACTTAGCTATTTAATAGACATGTATATACACTTACGTAATTCACGTTTTTCTCTATTATGTATGCAATGTACCGCTGCTGAAAAGACAACAAATTTCACGACAAGTGCCAGTGATATTAAACCTGCTTCTGAGTCTAAAAATGAACATTGAGATAAGTTTATCTCTTAAAGTGATTCAAGGGAAGTTTGACGCACTCCAGATCCAAATTTAAAACTCTCGACAATGCAAGCATCCAAGTGGATCGACTTGCTAAGTATGTCATGGGTTAAAATCCGAATAAGTTGATTTTTCATTGTTGCCAGGAAATAATTAAAGACGCAAACTGAGGTGTTAGCATTTTCAGAAGGGTTACTAACTGCAGTGCTGCGGTACATCCTAGAGACACATCATCAGTGATGTAATCAGGTTTTTCGGGTCTTTCAATGTCAGACACCCTCGCCCAGGCAGCCCAACTAGGGTTGATCAGGCCCAGGCTTGTGTCCCAGCAGCAATGGTCCACGGGCCACATCTCTTGATCCATAGCCATCTGGAGGCTCGCTCAGCAGCCTGATGCCTCATTTCTTTGCAGCCCCGTAATGCCAAGGAGAGAATAGGTTCTACACAGCAAGCAGCAAAACCTCTACACCCCACCTCTGTAGGCTGGCATCGTGCCCCCCAACCCTGGAACTTTTTCATGTCATTCTGATTTTTTCAGAATAACACAAGTTCTTTCCTATTTGTTCGCCAGATAGAAAAGCTGAAGCAAAATTAAAATCTGAGAGATTTCTCCACAGGGAGTTTCTTAGACAAAGACTGATTGTAGATAATATTTGTTTGTAAAGCATTTGGGGGAATACCAAGAGAGCTGCTCTTCGCTGAGCTGAGGTGGAGGCTATGGGCCCGCTCCGGACTTGGTGTCTGAGGGTTCCAAGGTGTATACTCCGCCGTGCACTGAGCTGAGGCTTCAGGCTGTGGCCTGCTCCGGGCTCCATGTCTGAGGGCTCCAAGATAGTTACTCCGCCATGTGCTGAGCTGAGGCGGAGGCTATGGCCTGCTCCATCTGCTCTGGGCTTCGTGTCTACAGGCTCAGTGACACTTACTCGGCTACGGGCTGAACTGAAGCTGAGGCTGTGGCCTGCTCTGGGCCTGGTGTCTGAGGACTCACTTTCATTCTGAATGCTATTTGTTTACTTTTATTGTTTGCATGATTTGTTTCTTTTTCCCTCTCTCTACACATTGGGTGTTTGACATTTTTTTCTAAATGGGTTCTCAGACATCCCACTCTGCAAAAACTCATTTCAGGGAGGTAGCATCATCAATTTGCAGGAGACTTCTGAGAGAGGTGGGATGTCTGCAATAGAGTAGCTCCTTAGCAGCTGGCCAACTAGTTTAAATAATGTTAGCTATGCTAACGAACGATTGACACCTGTTAAACTCACCTCAACATGTCTTTTACAGTCTTAACCCACCATGGGCAATAGAAAAGTCACTGTTGCAAACAGTGCAGCGAGCAACACTGTCATTATTTTGACCCCTATTAGGCAGGGGTACACTTTAGTGTAGTCTGGGGTGACGTACATTTTATATTTTTTTTGGAACACTCTGCAATGGTGCGCTCTCACTCGCACTCTCTCTCTCTCTCGTCACTCGTGCACTCTCAAGCGCTCTTGCTTTCTCTCTCGCTCTCTCTCATGGTCGCTCTCGCGCTCACTCGCTCTCAAAAAAATTGATTTCCGTGATATTGCATATAATTTGCAGGCATCAGGGAGCCACTATTCATATGCAGGAGACTCCCGGAAGTTCCGGGAGAGGTGGGATGTCTCGGTTCTTTTGGGTTTCTTTGTTTTGTAGCTGCCTGTAAGAAGATGGATCTCAAGGTTGTATAATGTACACAGACTTCAATAATAAATGTACTTTGAACTCTGAGCACTACAGCACAGAAACAGGCCCATCTTGTCTGGGCCAAACCATTATTCTGCCGATTCATCTATCCAGACATGAGAAGCTGCCTTGTTTTGGTGTTGGTCTCTCTCATACCTGTGGTAATGGGCTCCGTTTGGCTACACGAGGAACAAGTTGTGTTTTGTTCTGTTTAAAGTTAGGCTGCTCGTGAACTGAACCTTCTGCATCCTGACAGTGACTCTCTGCAGGCACTTGTGTTAAAGCCCGTCAGGGCACATCAAAGGAAAGTGCTGTAAGTCCTCGGGTCACAATGGCATTGATGAATATTGCAAATGTCTTGCAGCTTTGAACCTTTGCCAAAGTGGGATCCTTTGCATTGTGAAGGTTACGTTCGTTTGTTTAGAGATGCCGTGCAGAACAGGCTCATCCGGCCCACGAGTCGCACCACCCAACAAGCCACCGATTTAACCCTAGCCTAATCACTGGACAATTTACCGTGACAAATTAACTAACTAACCTGTACGTCTTTGGGCTGTGGGAGGAAACTGGAGCACGCAGAGGTAACCCACACGGTTGCGGGGAGAGCATACAAACTCCCGTACAGGCGGCAGCGGAGTTGATCTCCAACCCCTAGAGTTGTAAGAGTGTTGCGCTGACTGCTACGTTACCATGGTTACATAATCTTGATGCCTTGTATTCTTAGAGTCCTAGAAAAGTACAGCACAGAAACAGGCCCTTTGGCCCATCTAGTCCATGCCAAAACCATTTAAACTGCCTACTCCCATTGACCTTTATCGGGACCATAGCCCTCAATCCATGTATCCAGACTTCTCCTTAAATGTCGAAATCAAGCTCACATGCACCAGTTGTGCTGGCGGCTCATTCCACACTCTCACTACCCTCTGAGTGAAGAAATTTCCCCTCATGTTCCACTTAAACTTTTCACCTTTCACCCTTAACCCATGACCTTCGGTTGTATAGTTCCACCCAACCTCAGTGGAAAAAGCTGCTTGCATTTACCCTATCTATACCCCTCATAACTTTGCATACCTCTATAAAATTTCCCTCAATCTTCTATGCTCCAAGGAATAAAGTCCTAACCTATTCAGTTTTGTAATTTTTCTCTGTACTCTTTCAATCTTATTTACATATTTCCTGTGGGAAGGTGACCAAAACTGCACATAATACTCCAAATTAGGTCTCACCAATGTCTTAGACAATTACTAACGTGATAAAAACTGAATTATGTTTAACCAGTTTGTCTCTTTTGATGTGGCAACCAGTCCATGCCAACCAAGATGACTCCATCTACACTGGTCTCATTTACCAGTGTCTGACCCATAACCTTCTACACCTTTTCAATCCATGTACCTGCCCAACTGCCTTTTCAAAGTTATTGTATCTGCCTCAACCATTCCCTATGGCAGCTCGCTTCACAGACAAACCACCCTCTATGTAAAAACAACAGTTCTCCCTGTAGTATCCACTAAATCTTTCCCGCTGTCACCTTAAACCTCTGCCCTCTAGTCCCGGATTCCACAGCCCTGTGAAAAGACTGATTACTGTCTTTCATCAGAGTGCAGAAAGACTGAGTGAATTGCCCTTCACTGGGAAAAAGACCCAGTCTGTGCTCGTCGTGTCAAATGTATAAGATCACTTCTTAGTCTCGTACACTCCAAGGAATAGAACATCACAGCACAGTACAGGCCCTTTAGCCCACGATGTTGTACTGACTTTTTAACCTACTGTAAGAACAATCTAACGCATCGCTGCAACATAACCGTCCATTTTCTATCAGCCAGTCAGCCATGTGCCTGTCTGGGGTGGCAGCACAGTAGCATAGTGGTTAGCTTAATACTGTCACTGCGCCAGTGACCAGGGTTCAATTCCCAGCACTACCTGTGAGGAGTTTGTATGCTCTTTCCGTGACCCAAAGCGTTTCCTCCAAGTGCTTGAACTTTCTAAACACGAACGCGTTAGTAGGTTATAGGTCACATGGACACAATTGGGCAGCACTGTCTTGTTGGGCTGGGAAGATTTGTATTATGTGCATTATTTCTAAATTAAAAATGTATCTTAAGTTCCTCTACAGGAGGAATGGAGATGGGCTAACCCCTATTGACATCATTGGATCTGGGGTTGAGAGGGTAAACAGCTTTAAGTTCCTCAGCATACACATCACCGAGAATCTCACGTGGTTTGTACACACGGCTGTGTAGTGAAAAAAGCACAACAGCGCCCCTTTCACCTCAGACGGTCGAAGAAGTTTGGTATGGGCCCCCAAAATCCTAAGAAGTTTCTAAAGGGGCACAATTGAGAGCATCCTGACTGACTGCATCACTGCCTGGTATGGGAACCGTACCTCTCTTAATCACAGCACTCTGCAGAGGGTGGTGCGGACAGCCCAGCACATCTGTAGTTGTGAACTTCCCACTATTCAGGACATTTACAAAAACAGGTGTGGGGCCCGAAGGATCACTGGGGACCTGAGTCACCCCAACCACAAACCGTTCCAGCTGCTACCATCCAGGAAACGGTACCGCAGCATAAAAGCCAGGACCAACAGGCTCCAGGACAGCTTCTCACACCAGGCCATCAGACTGATTAATTCACGCTGATACAATTGTATTTCTATGTTATATTGACTATCCTGTTGTATATAGTATTTATTAGAAATTACTATAAACTGCATATTTAGACGGAGATGTAACGCAAAGATTTTTACTCCTTATGTACACGATGGATGTAAGTAAAGTCAATTCAATACTCTAATATCTGCTACTACCTCTACCCATGGCAGCAGTACGACTCTGAACAATCTAACCTCTCCGCCTACTAGCCCTCCGTTTTTCCTTCGTTCCTATGTCTATCTAAGAGTTTCTTAACTGCCCCGAAAGTACCTGCCTGTATAGCCACCCTGGCAGGACATTCGACACACCCACCACTCTCTGTGTAAAGCAGCTACCTCTGACATCCCTGCTATACTTCCTTCCAATCACCTTAAAATTATACCCCTTGGATTGGCCATTTCCACCCCTGGGGAAAAGTCTCTGCCTGTCCACTCGATCCATGCTTCCACAGACCTGCAATCTTCCTTCGTGCCAAAGAGAAAAGCCCTAGCTCACTCAATTTATCCTCACAAGACTTGCTGTCTAATCCAGGCAGCATCCTGCACCCTCTCCAAAGCCTCCACGACGCCTTTCCAATAATGAGGTGACCAGAACCGAACACAATACTCCCAAGTGTGGTCTAACCGGAGTTTTATAGAGCTGCGACATTACCTCATAGCTCTTGAGCTCAATCCCTCGACTAATGAAGGCCAGCACACCATTTGCCTTCTTAACCACCCCATCAACAACTTGCTGCAACTTTGAGATATCTATAGACGTGGACCCTAAAATCCATCTGTTCCCAACACTGCCACAAATCCTCCCTATAACCCTGTATTCTGCCTTCAAATTCAACCTTCCAAAGTGAATCATTTCATACTTTTCCAGCTACAGGCTTTTTCCCAACATCCTTTTGTAGGCTAATTGGTCATTGTAAATTGTCCTGTGTTTAGGCTAGGATTAAACTGGGGGAAAAGTTCTGGGCAGAGCAGCTCAAAGGGTCTATTCCGTGCTGTATCTCAATAAATCAATCCAATCAATAAATAATCTCCTCTGCCTTGTCCGAGAGAACAACAAGTCCAACAGGCCCCTGGACCTGGTTCTTGTGATCACGATACAAACCAGCCTTGTGTTCTCCCAGGGCTTTCGATAAATCACCGTGCGTGGCTTTGCGGGAGAAAAACCTGGCTGGTTTCTGAACTAATCCGACACTGTGTTCAATTCTGTTGCCGGCAGGAGATCGACGGCAAGGCGCTGCTGTTGCTACGGAGCGACATGATGATGAAGTACATGGGACTGAAGCTGGGGCCTGCCTTGAAGATCTGCTACCACATCGACAGACTAAAGCTGGGCAAGTTCTAAACTGGAACTCAGCGTGTCAGGAAATAACCAAAACTCACAAGAGACCCATGGCCACCACTCCAGGAAGACCTTGCTATCCATTTCTGGGTCAGCTATCTACTGCCAAGGATCTTTCTTGGATTCCAGTCAACAGATCAATCGTACACTGAGGCCGCATAGATTTCGGCTCCATAGAGCCATAGAAACAAAGGGAAAAGCCTTTGACCGGACCATTACACTTCCTACTCGTGTTCTGAACCAGACAAATATTTCTATCCAACTGAGATGAAGTATTATTAACAAAACACTCCAGATATTACTGTTGTATAGCATTTACTTCTGCCAATTTATACCAGTAATTTTTTTTTTACTTTTTTCTCTCGCCTGTTGGATCAGTTTGGCAGTGATTGGCATTAAAACAAGCAAGGCCAGAAATAATCAGCAAGTCCAACAGCTTCTGTGGAGAGAGAGAGAGAGAGAGAGAGAAAAAAAAAGTGTTTACAATTAACATCAATGAATTTTCATCGGAATTGCCAGTATCTGCAGTATTTTTGTATTGGTCGTAATTAGCGCCTGCTTGTGACCTCATCACCACTTCACAAACACGTACACTGTACGAAAGAGTGACAGCAGGCAATGATGCCCTGCCTGATGTCCCAAAGCTAATCAGTCAATTTAAAGCAGGGGCCAGCACAAGGACCAACTTTTGTTGAGACAAGTCCTCAAATTTATGGGGCAGACATTAGACATAGACATAGAAGTTTACAGCACAGGAACAGGCCATTCAGCCCATAATGCTGTGCTGACCCAGCTAAAAAGCAAATCAAAAACACCAAATACTGATACTTCCTAGCACACCATGTCCATATCCCTCCATCTTCCTCACATCCATGTGCCTATCCAAATGTCTCTTAAAAGCCTCTAATGTATTTGCCTCTACCACCACACCAGGCAGCCACCACTGAGTTAAAAAACTTACCCCCACATCCCCTTTGAACATACCCCCCCCCCACCTTCTATGCACATCCGCTGATAATAGTGGGAAAAATGAGTGCACACACCCTCAATAATTACCTTGTCTTCAGTGATCATTAGAGATCCCAAGCTCCTATTTGCTCACCCCTTCTACCCATCCCTGAGATTTTTGTCCAGAACTTTTTTTTTCCCTGAAATAAGTATCCCATTGGAGAGCAGCACTAAAGATATTTAAAGATTACCTTTCTTTGTCACATGTACATCAAAACATACAGTGAAATGCATTGTTTGCATCAACGACCAACACATTCTGACTATGTGCTTGGGGCAGCCAAAAGCGTGGCCATCTTTCTGGCACCACCCCACAACTTACTAACTCTTAACCCGTACATCTTTGGACTGTGGGAGGAAACCAGAGCACCCGGGGGAAACCCATGCAGTCACAGGGAAAACGTACACACTCCTTACAGGCAGTAGCGGGAACTGAACTCCCGATTGCTGGCAGTGTAAAGCATTATGCCACCTTGCTGCCAGAAGAGAAACCAGCAATGTCCATTCATGAGCAGAACAAGATTTCTGCCCACTTGAGATTTTGTCAGCTGCTCCAGTTCAGACATTATTTTGTTTCCAGCCCTCTGAAAAGACTTCAACCTTATGGTGGTTTGGAGGCTTGCGTGCCTCAGTGACATATGTTGGCTGGAGTGAGAGCCTTGTGCTTTGGCTCTTGGTTGGGTCACCCATGCCAAACAGGTCAAAGGGCAGAGGCCAGACTTAAGAGTGGTCCACCAGTCCTCCAGGTTCAGGGGTGGGAGGGGGGGTTCAGCTCAGGGCTAACGACCCTGATTGGTCAAAAAAAATTGTTATGGAAACAGCAATGCATCTACATCAGTGGCGACAGTACGGCCAAGGACAGAGATGGAGGGCGTTCCCTGTTGCCCAAGATGTCAGCAGTGTAATGGGCAGTGAGTGAGTTACTGTATGTTTCCAGCACCAAGTAAGCATAAGCCTTCCATGACCTTACACCATTAATAAGACAAGCTGTATTTATTTAATGCTTTTAATGTAAGTGTCCGCCGGGAGCTTTTACTTACAGCCCAATATGCCACTGGCGTTAGGTAGCATTGAAGGTCCTCCATCTCTGGTGGTGTTCAGGGCTTCCTTCATCGTGTCAGTAGCTTCCTCTCAGTTTTCACTACCGTCAGTCAAACGAGTCCTGGCTGGAGACTCAGGAATACCGTCGCACTCAGATGCGGAAAGATTCTTCCTTGCTGTTTCTATAACAATTATTCTTGACCAGTCAGGGTCGTTAACTCTAAGCTGAACCCCCGAACCTGGACCACTCCTAGTCTGGCCTCTACCCTTTGACCTGTTGGGCATGGGTGACCCTACCAAGCACCAAAGCATAAAATCCTAACTCCAGGTAACATAGCTCTCTGGATCGTTGAGGAATGAAAACCTCCAAAACCTACGACAAGGATACGGTCCCACTGGAGGACTCGGCAGGAGCATGAGCAAACAAAAACCAAGACAGATTAATACAAATGATGAAGAGCTCTGGCAAAGAGATTGCATCAGAGGAAAACTGTTAATGGCTGACTCTTGTATTCAATTTTTCACGTTCCTCACATCCACTCCCTCTCTCTTTACTAGAGGTGCAGGACTAGGCTGGGCTACAAGAGTGCTAACAAACTCCCACAACTTGCCCATATCCGCACTGTACACTGGTTATGCTGATTGAGGTTATGAATGCTGCCCTCACCCCACGTACAGCCCACACTGGTCCACCAGCCAGTGGCTGACCAACAAACCTATTCTAAGACATCAAATACGGCACCGACTGACATCAGCACTTGGCTTGGCCATGGTGGAAAGGCAGAGCAAGCTCGATGGGCTGAATGGCCTAATTCTGCTCCAAAGGCTTATGGTCTTAACTCATTGTGTGTATTGGCCTGTTTAGGACTGGTGTTATTGACAAAACCATCAGGAAAAATGAGTGGTGTGATGGATTGGTGATTCTTGCACTATTGCATAAAAGGGACAGTAGTGTCCAGGTGACTCATGCTACATCTTTTCCAGCACTACTGTGTTTCTGTAGCAACCCTTTGATTTCAACACTGGTCACGTCACACAATGCACATCGCAGAGTTGAAATCCTAGAAATCCTACATTTTTTCCATTCCCCACACATCTTTGAACCCTTGCTTGATGCCAGTGATGGGAGTCAGCCTATTTGCTCCTCTCTCTCTCCCCCTAAATCCCTACACCCACCTAATTCTCAATTTGTGTTTAAAACATTGCCAAAACTACTCTATCTGAGTAGGATCACCAGCTGAGTTGCTGGAATTAAGAAGAATTAGGGAGGATCTCATTTAAACCTACCGCATATTGAAAGGCCAAGATCAGGTGGATGTGGAGAGGATGTTTCCAGTACTGGGGGGAGTCTAAGACCAGAGTTCACAGCCTCAGAAGAGAATTCCTTTAGAAAAGAGATGGGGAGGATTTTTTTTTTTAGCCAGAGGATGGTGAGTCTATTGAATTCATTGCCTCAGGCGCCTGTGGAGGCCTTTTAAAACGGAGGTTGATAAGTTCTTGATTAGTAAGGGTGTCAGAGGTTATGGGGAGAAGGCAGGAGAATGGCCTATCATAGACACAAGGAAGTCTGCAGATGCTGGAAACACAAAGCAGCACATACTCAATGCTCTTCTAGCATCTTGTGTGTGTGTTGCTGAGGAGAATGTCCTAATTCTGCACTGATGCCTTATGGAAAAGCACAACAGAGGCACGTCCATTTAGATGTGAGGTTGCTGAATCCATGGAATTCATTGCCAGAGACAGCTGTAGAGGTCAAATCATTGGGTATATTTAAAGCAGAGGTTGATTGACTCTTGATTAGTAAGGGTATATGGGGAGAAGGCAGGAGAACGGGAGGGAGAGGGATAATAAATCAGCCATGATGGAAAGGTTGAGCAGACTTAATGGGCCAAAAGGGCCTGCTTCTGTTTGTATATCCTATGGTCTAAATCCCTTCCCAACAGCATCAGAAGGTCTGCAGTGGTTCGTGGTGGAAAATCACCTTCTCAAGGGCAGTCTGGGTGGATGCCCCTCTATTCTGAGGCTGTGCCCTCTGGTCTTAGACTCCCCCAATATATGCACGTCCACTCCATCGGGGCCCTTCAATATTCAACAGGTTTTAATGAGGTTTCCCCTTCATTCTTCTGAATTCCAGTGAGTACAGGCCCAGAGCCATCAAATTGCTCCTCACGTGACAAGCCTTTCAATCCCAGAATCATTTTCGTGAACCTCCTTTGATCCTCTCCAACGTCAGCACATCTTTTCTTAGAGTTCAAAGGAGGTTCACAAACATGTTTCTGGGATTGAAAGGTTTGTCATATGAAGAGCATTTGTTGGCTCTGAGCCTCGATAAAGTAGAGATGAAGAGATTCCCTACGGTCGGGTAGTCTAAGACCAGAGGACACAGCCTCAGAATAGAGGGGCATCCTTTTAGAACGGAGGAATTTCTTCAGCCAGAGAGTGGTGAATCTGTGGAACTCATTGCCACAGGCAGCTGTGGAGGCCAAGTCATTGGGTACATTTAAGGCCGAGATTGATAGATTCTTGATTAGACAGAGTAGGAAGGGATACGGGGAGAAGGCAGGAGATTGGGCTGAGAGGGGGAAATGGTTGAACCACGATGAAATGGCAGAGCAGACTCGATAGGCCAAATGGCCTAATTCTGCTCCTATATCTTATGGTCTTAATGTCTTATAAGGGGACCAAAACTGCTCACAATACTCAGGTAAGGCCTCATCTGTGCCTTATAAAGCCTCAACATTACATCCTTGTTTTTATATTCTAGTCCTCTCAAAATGAATGCTAACATTGCATTTGCCTTCCTCAACACTGACTCAACCAAATTAACATTAAGGGAATTCTACACGAGGACTCCCATGTCCCTTTGCACCTCAAATTTTTGAATTTTCTCTCCAATAAGTCTTAGTCTTAGATATGTTTAAGTATTGCAAGAGCTGATTTGTCATCATGGATTGGACAAGAACACAAACAGACACAGATATCATCCAAGACCTTTGTGGCTATTGAAACAACCCCTCTGCAGCATGGGCTGAGCTAATTAATTGCAAAAGGTTTTTTTTAAAAAAAAGAAAATGGTAACAGGCCCTTCTGGCCCAATAACCCCAGGCCACCCAATTACACCAGTGTGGCCAATTAGCCCACTAACCATGTGTTCTCGGACTGAGGGAAGGCACCAGAGCATCTGGAGGAAACACCTGCAGTCACCGGGGGAACGTACAAACTCCCTACTGACAGCACTGGGTAGAACTGAACCCAGGTCACTGGTGTTGAAAGAGTGTTATGCTAATTGCTACACAATCTTTTAGTCCCCAGGTCAATGAACTGCAGATGCTTTAATGCTTCTGGATAGGCATAAATATAATTCCTGTTTAGCGTGACCTTTCTTCAATATCACTCACCCATCACTTTTGCTCTGGACTGAATTCCTGTCTTCATCTCATCGATAGCCTCGGCTGACCTTCCATTCTCATCAGATGATTTCCTCATTCAAGGTGATGTTCAGGATACAAGACAAAGTAAGGTGTTCTATTTCTACACCAGAGCATACTTGGCTCTGGGCAGAATTTTGAGTTTGATCCTTTGGGGGTTTCTAGGTCAGGTGACATAAAAGGCCTTTTCCCTGGAATAATTTATGCACACCAAACACCTTGGACCATAAAACCTAGAAACAGAATTAGCCATTTGGCCCATCAAGTCTGCTCCACTATTCCATCATGACTAATTTATTTTCCCTGCCTTCTCCCAATTAGCCCCCAGCCTGACTAACCAAAAACCTATCTACCCCTGCTTTTAGTATACTCAATGGCCTGGCCTCCACTGGCCATCCATGGCAATAAATTCCATTGATTCACCATCCTCTGGCAGAAGAAATCCCCCCTCGTCTCTGTTTTAAATTGATGCCCTTCCATTCTGAGGCTGTGCCTTCTGGTCCTAGACTCCCTCATTATAAGAAACATCTTCTTCACATCCACTCTATCTAGCTCTTTCAATATTTGATAGATTTCAATGAGGTCCCCTCACATTCTTCTGAACTCCAACGAGTACAAGTCAAGAGCCATCGAATGTTCCTGATACATTAGCCCTATTGTTTCCAGAATCATTTTCATGAAACTCCTCTGGACCCTCCCCAATGCATGCCAGCACATCTTTTCTTTAGATAAGGGACCCAATGCTGTTCACAATACTCCAGGTGCAGTCTAACCAATGCCTTATAAAGCCTCAGCGTTACACCCTTGTTCCTAAAGTCTAGGTTTCTTGAAATGAATACTAACATTGCATTTGCCTTCCTTATTTCACACTCAAACTTCAGGCAAGTTAACTTCTAGGGAATTCTGCACAAGTACTCCCAAGTCCCTTTACACCTCTGACTTTTAAAATTTTCTCCCCATTTATTCCTTCTAGCAAAGTGCATGATCATACACTATATTCCATCTGCCATTTATTTGCCCATCCTCCCAATCTAAGTCCTTCTGCAGACTCTCTGCTTCAACACCGCCAACCTTGGAATCATCCACAAACTTGACCATAAAGCCATTAATTCCCTCATCCAAATCATTGACAAATAGCGTGAAACCAAGTGGTCCCAAAACCGACCCGTGTCGAACACCACAAGTCATCGGCAGCCAACCAGTAAAGGCCCCCTTTATTCCCAGTCTTTGCCTCCAGCCAGTCAGCCAATCAGCCAATCTTCTATGCAGGTCAGTGTCAGTGCATGTTGCTGTGAAAGACTCCACCAATTGGAAACTGTCTTGAAATGATGGTGTTCATTGATTAATGCAATACTAGGCAAAATGTGAAACTCAGAGAGTGATAGACAAGGTCTGTGTTTTCCTATGGTCTGTTTACTTAGCCTATTTGCTGAATCTTTCTAATCCCTTGGCCAACTGAGAACACAGGGGTGAGCTTGGAATTGAGAGCAGAATTGCTCAGCCTGAGGGGAAGGGGGTGGAGATGTTGGTCTGAAAGAGGGACAGAAGCAGAAATCCTCACCACATTTCCTGGGTGATCACTCGACTTACTACAACTCATCCGAGGCTCAGGACAAGAGATGGGCAGTGGGTTAGTCAGAAAAACTTTTTAAAGAAGAATATTTTTTTTAAAAAAAGATCTTCAACTTGACACTTCCATGATAGTCAAGCACTGTAACAAAGATGACAAGGATTCCTTTTTCTCCAGCCCTTTAACTTTTCACCCTCCTGGCTCTTTCTATCTCCTTCTAGTTAGCCTCCTTCCCCTCCCCCCCACCCACCCACCTTTTTATTCTGGCATCTTCCCCCTTCCTTCTCAGTCCTGAAGAAGGGTTTCAGCCCGAAAGGTTGACTTTTATTATTCATTTCCATAGGTGCTGCTTGACCTGTTGCATTCCTCCAGCGTTTTGTGTGTGTTGCTTTGGATTTCCAGCATTTGCAGACTTTCCTGTGTTTACTGTTGTAATATGAACAAAGTCACCAGTGAAACACTAAAGCTAGTGGATATAGAAGTGTTTTATTCAATAGAAATGAGCAGTGGGCTTCATATTGAGACACACTTGGAGGGAGAGTCCTGTTCAATCCAATATTACATGACATTTTATATGCTGAAGATCAAAGATAACAGCAGGACAATTCTATAGTTACAATGTATCTACAATGCTTCCTTTGAATTACATACAGTATTCACACACCTTCACACCCACACTCCAGGCACCCAAAGTGAATGTTAATCAGCACTGTCTGGTTTGCAATCAAATCCAGTCCACAGGTCCAGGAAAACTATTGTTCAGGGCTACATTTTAAATTCAATCTACAATCCCTGTTCAGGTCTGAAGATTGGTTTTGCTGGTGAAATTAATTTTTGCAAAAACTCCAAAATACACCCCAACATTTAACCCCAAAGGTTAAATTCCATTTATAGAGTCAGAGTCATAGAAAAAGTACATCACAAAAACATGCCCTTCAGCCTATCTAATCTATGCTGAAACCATTTAAACTCGGCACTCCCATAGACCTGCACTGGGACCATAGCCCTCTATACCTCTACTATCCATGTACCTATCCAAACTTCTCTTAAACATTGAAATCAAGCTCACTAGTGCTGGCAGCTCCTTCAACACTTTCACGACACTGAGTGAAGTTCCCCTCGTGTTCCCCTTAAACTTTTCACCTTTCATCCTTAACCCATGACCTCTGGTTGTTGCCCCACCTAACCTCAGTGGAAAAAAAGCCTGCTTGCATTTACCCGATCTATAGAAACATAGAAAATAGGTGCAGGAAAAGGCCATTCGGCCCTTCGAGCCTGCACCGCTATTCAGTATGATCATGGCTGATCATCCAACTCAAAACCCTGTACCAGCCTTCCCTCCATACCCCCGATCCCTTTAGCCACAAGGGCCATATTTAACTCCCTCTTAAATATAGCCAATGAACTGGCCTCAACTGTTTCCTGAGGCAGAGAATTCCACTATACACCTCCATTCTTCTCTCCTGTCTGACTCTTTCTTCTCCAGTCCTTAACCTTTTGCCCTCATCCGACTTCACCTCCTGCCTTCCAGATAGTCTATTTCCCTTCCCTTCCCTTCCCACCGTTTCTGGCATCTTCCCCCTTCCCCCTCAGTCCTGAGGATGGGTCTTGGTCTAAAACGTTGGTGAAAGCAATAAAACAACCTTCAGGTTTGAGTGAGCTGGTGTACAGAGGAGCATCACATTCCAGAACGGTGGCCCCAAATCCTCAACGAATGCAGAGACCTCAATCTTTGGTATCTACAGCAGGGGACAGCCCAATAAGCCGTTTTGTCGGTGTTGAAATACAGATGGTAGGATCTGAAGGGGTCCTTTGTCTCTGGCTAATCAGACTGCTGTACCCTTTCCAGTCAGCTGTTCATTGCCCGTGGGATTAGTTGCCACCTCAGTTTCCAGGAATGCCTGAAGCCATTAATTATCAATAGCTTGGGCCGCGTGGCTTCCTCCGAATACATTTTCAATTTGAGTTAATCGCAAACACGAGAAACTGTATATGCTAGAAATCCACGGGAACACACACAAAATGCTGAATGAACTCAACAGGTCAAGCAGCACCTACAGAAGAGTAGACAGTTGATGTTTCGGGCCGAGACCCTTCCTCAGGACTGAGAAGTGGAGGGTGGGGGAGGGTGAGAGAGTCTAGCTGGAAGGCGCTAGGTGAAGCCAGATGGGTGGGAAAGGTCAAGGGCTGGAGAAGAAAGAACCTGATAGCAGAGAGTGGACCATAGGAGGAAGGGGGCCCAGGGTGGAAGTAATAGACAAGTGTCTGATTATTGACCGCTAATAACTGAGATTCTGAATCACGCATAGGTGAACGGTCTGCATTGATTAATGGTTTTGCAGACGTGGCCAGTCACAAGACTATGACACAATTACAATTTCCTTGGTCTCACAAAGGTCCCGGTGTGCATGAATGTTAGGCTTGGTCTCATGTCATTTAAACGGAGAGGTTAACCCTAACCCTTAACTTTGTTCCTGAAATAAACCAATAATTTATTGTAAAATCTGTTGGCGGCTTGCTCCTGTATAGACATTTTTTCCCTTGGAGAATGAGAGGAGAGTTGATAGAGGTATACAAAATTAAGAGGGGTATGGATGTGGTAAATGCACACAGGGTTTTTCCACTGAGGTTGAGTGAAACTAGAACTAAAGTCATAGATTAGTTAGCGGCTCCACACCTGGGGTACAATAGAAAAGATGGTCAAGGACGGACAGAGATGGAGGACCTTCATTGGTACGCTAAACACCAGCGGTGTAACGGGCATTAAGCATGTTAGCGTAGTGGTTAGCGCAATCTCCTACAGCACTGTTGACCCGGGTTCAACTCCTGCCGCCGCCGGTAAGGAGTGTGTATGTTCTCCGGCGACTATGTGAGTTCCCTCTAGATGTTCTATGTTATCGTCGGAGGTGGGTGCCCCCCTTGCAAACGTCGCATTAAGTTTAGCTAATCTATAGGTACTGTACACTGTAGATGCTGCCCGACCTACTGCGGTCACCAGCATTTTTTCTGTGTGTGGTACTGTACACTTACTTGATTCTGAATCCCGAGGTGTCGATGACGCATGGCAAACTTTGGACTACACCAACCCGGATCAGCGAGGCCTCCCTCATCTGTTCACCATTAAACCGCAGGAGAGAGTCAAGAGGAGAGAGATTTCATCTTCCCCACATCGAATGCCGGAAGGCCTAGAGCGAGTGGCCGTGGAGAGGATGTCTCCTATAGCAAGGACCAGTGGGCACAGCCTCCAAAAACAAGGACGTCCCCTTGAAAAAGAGATTTTAAAAGATTTTTTAAAGCCCAAGGCTGGTGAGTCTGTGGAATTCATTGCCTCGAGCAGCTGTGGAGGCCAATTCGCTGGGTGTATTTAAAGTGGAGGTTGATAGGTTCTTGATTGGTAAGGGCGTCGGAGAGAAGGCGGGAGAATGGGGTTGCGAGGACTAATAAATCGCCAGTATGAATGGATCTCGATTGACCGAATGGTCTCATTTCTGCACATCGGCTTTCAGCCGTGCCTTCGAAGCAATGAAAATGCTTTTCCCCTGCGCCGTTGGAGAGGAGCCGCCGTGGGATTCATTTTGGCAGCTTTACATCAGCGCTTTGCATCACATCTGACGGCGCTTTATTACATCAGGGCACAGGGTGCATCAAATCACTCACAGACAGCAGAGGAAAACACCGATGATAAAGGTATTTCTGGTCTCCCCCCCCCCCCCACCCCCCAACACACACATAAGCCCACGATGTAGACAAAGTTTACACACTGGGTCGAGTGCGTAAGAGATCCGTACAAAGGTCGCAATTAGACGCGGGACATTTAAAACCCTACCCGAGACCCCACTCCAAATCGGGGACCATCTGTGTTGATCAGCCGAAATTTCCTCTGCGACCCGTTGTTGCCTTGGATTTCCGGCACCTGCAGATTTTCTCTTGTTTGTAAATTGGTGGGGGGGGGGGGATCGCTTCGTCGAGCTCCTCCGCTCCATCTGCCAAGAGCAGGACTTCCCTGTGGCCAAGCGTTTTAATTCCCATTCCCAGTCCCATTCTAAAATATTGGTCCATGGCTTCATCTTGTGCTACGATGAGGCCACCCTCCAGGTGGAGGAGAAACACCTTATAATGTCAGGGAACCCTCCGACCTGATGGCAAGAATATCGACTTCTCCGTCTGGTTTGGGAAAAAAAACACTTCCCCGCCACCTCCCTCTCCCACCTTTTCCATTCCCCACTCCAGCCCCTTACCTCTTCTCACCTGCCTATTACTTCCCCCTGGGTCCCCTCCCCCTTCTCTTCACCTCATTATCTTATGTTCTTGTTATGAAATCGCTATTCATTTCTGCCCACAGGAAAAAGAATCTCAGGCTTGTTTCCGGTGACATGTACTTTGATAATAAAATTCACTTTGAAATCTGAGCTCCACAGATTCACCACCCTGTGAAAAGAAATTCCACCTCATCTCTGTTGTAAAGGATCGTGTTTGTTTTCCGAGGCTGTGCCCTCTGGTCCTAGACTCCCGCTCCAGTGAACACATCCTCTTCACGTGTACTCCTTCTAGGCGGTAGGTTTCAATGAGATTCCCCCTCATTCTCCAGTCAGTACAGGCCCAGAACCTTCAAATGCTCATCATACATTAACCATTTCATTCCCAGGGTCATTCTCACTGATGGTACTAGTGAGAGGAGGGCTTGTCCAAGATGTGAGGGTCCGTAGGGATAGATGCCTCCTGTTAATAGGCAGTGGTAAATTACTCCTAGTGGTTGGAAAGAAATTTGTGGGCGTGTGAGTGGAAATTAAAAGAAAAAAATCAGAATCAAGTTTAATATCATTGGCCTATGTCGCTGAATTTGTTAACTTTGCGGCAGCAGTACAATGCAATACATAATAAAGAGAAAAAACTGAATTACGGTAAATATATATATAGTTAAATAGGTAGTGCAAAATAGAAATAAAAAGTAGTGAGGTAGTGTTCATGGATTCAATATCCATTCAGTTCTCCGTCCCTTGTTAGTGAGAGACAGCACCTGTGACATGTTGAGTTGTCGGGTGAACAGTAGTTTTGGTGACTGCAGATCACGGTCTCTTGTTGGGTGCTTTGCTGCTGCTTGGTGGGTGGTGGGTGCTGACAGTTTTTTGCTAAATGGGTGGGGAGGAGGCTGATGCTTTGTTGCTTGTGCAGGGGAGAGGGGGTTTTGGAGATCTAACATTCTTTTGGGGTTCTGCTGTTTCTCGCGGGTGCCTGTGAAGAGGAAGAATTCCAGGTTGTATAGTGTATACTCTGATAATAAAATTGGAGCATCTGGAGGAAACCTAAGTGGTCACGGGGAGAACGTACAAACTCCTTACAGGCAGGGGCGGGAATCAAACCCAGGTCAGCTGTACTGTAAAGCGTTGTGATAACCACCACACTACCGTACCATTCCCAATACACACGAGATTCCAAGTGCGGCCTGATCAATGTTTTGTACAGCTACGCCGTGACATCCCACCTCTCACACTCAGTGCTTCAGCCTGTGTACACGAGCAAGCCGAATGTCTTCTTCACTATCCTATCCACCTATGTCTCCATTTTCAGGAAGCTATGAATTTGCACCCCAAGACACTAGCTGTACCTCAATAAACAGAAACTTTTAAGGATTTTTGAAACAGGATTCATTTGAACAAAAAGATTCTGATTTTCTCTAATCACCCTCTGGCTTTCCAGGTGCACATGAGCATGCCCATGGAATTTCCTTGCTCCTGATGTCAGGTTAACTGGTCCAGAGTTTCCTACCTTAACCCTACTGCCCTTTTTGAATAAAGCAAGGTTTCCCAATCTTTTTTATGCCATCAACCGAGGGGTTTGTGGACCCCAGCTTGGGAACCCCTAGAATAAACAATATTAGCTATCCCCAGGCCTTCTTGTACTTCAATTGTTCAAAGTAAATCCATTAACAATGTATATGGATGACACCATATACAACCCTGAGATTCATTTTCTTGTGGGCCTTCTCAGCAGAGCAAAGAAATACAATAGAATCAATGGAAAACTACACACAAACACTGATAAACAACCAATGTGCAAAAGAAGACAAACTGCAAATACAAAAAAAACTAATAAGACCATAAGATCTAGGAGCAGAATTGGGCCATTCATGGGAACCACCTCTGGACCTTCTCCAATGCCAACACATGTTTTCTTAGATACGGTGCCCAAAACTATTCTCAATATTCTCCATCATTTCTTTCAGGAAGAGAATTTCTGCCCTTAATCCGAGGGGAAAGTCTCAGCAAGGAGTTTTGATCTTCCAGTCCTCTGGGACCATGGGAACATCAGGCACAGCACCAAACATGTGAGGGATCCCTCCAACCTCAACCGAATGCAGGAAGTGCTCTTTTAGTAGAGCCATGGATGATGACAGTGTCCAATCTCCTTGTCTGTCAGTGTTCGTGGGTAACTTAAATCCGGATTACTCCAAGGAGCAGCTGAGCTACAAACTGAAAGATTTATTTGCTTCGGTTGGCACCGTCCTGCAGAGACATGACATCGAGGTCTTCAAGAAGCACAAGCGAGCCCATGCGTATATACGGCTGAAAAAAGACAGTGAAGTTCAAAAGGTCTTGCAAGAACTACAAGATCCTGGTATTTTGGAGGTGAATGACATGAAGGGGTTAGTAGTTAAAGGAAAGATGCTAAAAGTAGCCAAGGATATCCGTGAATTTTCAGAGCACACCTCCGACAAGGTAAGGGAACGGTCATGCCTCTATTGTTTGAGATACCAGAAATGTTACTTATAACCTCCCTAAATTATTTCTGATTTCAATTCAGTTTATTGTCATATACACCAAGGTAACAAAGAAATTCTTGTTTGCAGGAAAATCAGATTGAACAGTGTTATATATGGTGATCATCATCATTATGTGACGTGTCATATGACATGGGCGATCATGGTCCCATGACCATGACTGTTCTTGGCAAATTTATCTGCAGAAGAAGTTTTCAGTTGCCGCCTTCTGGGCAGTGTCTTTACAAGACAGGTGACCCCAGCCATTATCAATACTCTTCAGAGATTGCCTGGCATTAGTGGTTGTATTAACAGGACTTGTGTTATGCACCAGCTGCTTGTACGACCATCCACCACCTGCTCCCATGGCTTCATGTGACCCTGATCGGGGGCTAAGCAGGTGCTACACCTTGCCCAAGGGTGACCTACAGGCTAGTGGAGGGAAGGAGCACCTTGCACCTCCTTTGGTAGAGACGTATCTCTACCCTGCCACCCCATATGGTGATAACAAACACAAATACAACAATAAACAAAATGAGCAACACACACAAAATGTTGGAGGAACTCAGCAGATCATAATACATCAATAGAGAGGACTAAACAGTCGATGTTTCAGGTCAATCCCCAACAGGACCACAACCTTGTCGTAGTGTTTGGAGGCTTGCGTGCCTCAATGACCCGGAGGAGCTATGTTGGCTGGAGTCAGGGCTTTACGCTTTGCCTCTTGGTAGGGTCACCCATGCCAAACAGGTCAAAGGGTAGAGGCCAGACTAAGAGTGGTTCACCGGTCCTCCAGGTTCAGGGGTTCAGCTCAGGGCTAACGACCCTGAAGCAGCAATGAGGAATCCTTCTACATCTGAGTGCAACGGTATTCCTGAGTCTCCACCCGGGACTTGGATGACTGATAGCAGTGAAAACTGAACTACTGACACGATGAGGGAAGCTTAGAACACCGTCAGAGATGGAGGACTTTCATTGTTGCCTTATATGCCAGTGGCGTAATGGGCAGTAGAGAGTTTCAGGCCAAGGCCCTTTATCAGGACTCTCAACATCAGATTTCAAAATGGTCCAAGAGTTCAATTTTCAACACTGTCTGTAAGGAGTTTGTATGTATTCCCTGTGACCACATGGATTTCATCCAGGTGCTCTGGTTTCCTCCAAAGACTTGCATATGGGTTAGTAAGTTGTGGGCATGCTATGGTAAAGCCGGAAGCATGGGGATGCTTGCAGGCTGCTCCCAACACATCCACAGACTAGATTTGGTTGTTGGCGTCAATGGTGCATCTCACAGTTTCAATGTACGTCATAGAAAAGCACAGCACAGAAACAGGCCCTTCGGCCCATCCAGTCTGCACTAAACCATTTAACCTTCTTACTCCCATTGACCTGCACCCGGACCATAGCCGTCCATACGCCTACTGTCCATGTATCTATACAAACTTCTCTTCAGCATTGAAATCAAACCTGCATCCACCACCTGCACTGGCAGCTCATTCCACACTCTCACCACGCTCCGAGTGAAGAAATTTCCCCTCGTGTTCCCTTTAAACTTTTCACCTTTACCCTCATGACCTCTAGTTGCAGAGATGTTTCCAACCTCAGTGGAAAAAGCTTGCTTGAATTTACCCTATCTGTACCCCTCATAACTTTGTATACCTCTACCAAATCTCCCGTCAGTTTTCTATATTCCAGGGAATGAAGTTCTAATCTATTCACTCTTTCCTTATAATTTAGGTCTCCCAGTCCTGGTAACATCCTTGTAAATTTTCTCTGTACTCTTTCAACCTTGTTTACATCTTTCCTGTAGGTAGGTGACCAAAACTGCACACAATGCTCCAAATTAGGCCTTACCATCTTCTTATACAACTTCAACACAAAATCTCATTTTAGGAGCCCAGAATTGCTCACAATACTCCAAACTTGGCCTCACTAACTTCTTGTACATCCTCAGACTATTTTGGTTGTTGGCACCAATGGTACATTTCACTGCACGTTTTGATTTGTGATGTACATGTGACAAATAAAACTAATCTTACCTTTCTCTCAATTCTTCCCAGAGCAGTTCTGCCGATCCATTGAAACAGGAATCCCAGAGTCAACAGCAAAAGGACAAGAGGAGACTAGATCAAACTCAGGAGACATCTGGAGGCCCCTCAGGAAAATCCATGCAGCTGCCAAGCAAGATCATCGACCATTTAGCAACGCCTCTGACTGGGACGAAGTCCGACAGCGCTATAATGGGTGGGGAGATCTCCGGGCAGGAGCGTTTGTTTTACGGCACGCTGATGGGGAGTGAAACGAGGAACGTTGAATTCAAGCGCGGGGGCGGAGAGTACCTGAACGTGACCCTGAAGAACCACGTTAGGAAATACATCTGTGCCTTCCTCAACAGCGAGGGGGGTAGCCTGTTCGTGGGCGTGAACGACGATGGCACTGTCTGCGGGGTGGAGTGCAGCCACAAGGACGAAGATCGGGTTAGACTGCTGATAGATTCGATCCTGAAAGGCTTCAAACCGCCGCTCTTCCCAACTTCCTATTCCATCAGCTTCCTCCCGGTTATCAAGGACGGGGACACTGGGCTCTTCCTGAAGGTCGTGAGACTGACCGTTCACCCACCCTGTAAGGACGGCGATATCTTTCTGTACGAGACTGACCAGGGTGAAGTGTACATACGCAGGGATGGCAGCGTCCAAGGTCCACTGTCAGGAAGTTCCATACAGGAGTGGTGCAGACAGGTAATACGCCGGGTTCAGAAACCATCCAGGGGGCAGCCCGTCCTTGTTCTGTTGGGCTTGAACCAAAACTATGGTCTGGATCTTGTGGTCAACAGCAGAATAATGATTAGGGAGTCATAGAGCATGGATACATGCTCGTCAGCCCCGCTAATCCATGCCCACCCAAACTAGTCCCAATTTCCTGTATTTGGTCCATCTCCCTTCATGTACCTATCCTCAGTCAGTCAGGGTCAGGGTCGACCATGGATATTGTATCCTAGCTGTCTAGATAGTCAAGCCAGGGCAGTACAATATAGAGAGCAAGCTGTTGCCCGTGTAGCAAGCTCCCCCTCTCCACGCATCTGATGAACCCAAAGGAACGGGAGACCGATACAGTTTGGTACCAGCGGCGTCGCAGGAGTTGCCGGTCAGCGTTGAACTCAACGTAGCACTGCCATCTCTGGATTTTTCCCTCGGGGTTTTACTCCTGAATCCTTCCCCATGAGTGGGTATAGCCACAAGGCAGCGGAGGTTTGAGATCAGAGATTTCCTTCTCCTAGATGAGCTGCCAACCACGGCTGACGAGCCCCATCTTCCCAAAACGACTGGTTTTAAGGCGCCAGTAACCTCCCTTTGCCCCTTCCCCTGCCAGTAGAAACGGTTCCACCGGGCTTAGTAGCTAAGCCACACGTGAAGACCAGGATCTGGACTTGGTGGTCAGAAGCTAATTGAGTCACACACCATTGGGAATATTTAATAGGTAGAGGGAGCATGTCCCCCACTACCATCCCTGGCTATAACACCCTTAAAGAACCTATCCAAATGACACTATTGTACCTGCCTCAACCACTTCCTCTGGCAGCTCGTTCCATACACTCACCAACCCCTGCAAGAAATTTGTTGCCCCGCAGGGCAGGTTTTCTTTTTTCAACTTGTTAAATTTTTCACTGCTCACCCTATGGTTAAAGATCAGATCAGTTTCATTTCTGATGCGCCCACCATAACGTGCAGTGAAACGCATCATTTGCGTCAGCAGCCAGCACAGTCTGAGGATGTGCTGTGGGGGCTGCCCCCAAGTTCCATCACCAATGCAGCATACCCGCAACTTGCCAACCCTAAAATGTACGCCCTTAAAATGTGGGTGGAAACCGCAGAGGAAACCCATGCGGTCATGGGGAGAAAGTGCAAACTTCTTACAGACCACAGCAGGAATTGAACCCAGATCACTGGTACTGTACAGCGTTGCTACTGTGTACCCTACTGTGCTACCTCTAGATTTGGACTCTCCTCTGGCAAAAAGTCTTGACTAAAGAAACCACTCAATAAATATCGGACAGGGATTTCCAACATGGGGTCCATGGACCCATCGCTTAATGGTATTGGTCTGTGCCATCAAAAATAGGTTGGGAACCCCTGCCCTAGGCAATGCCTGCTGCTGACGGGCCTCAATTCAAAATGGATCCTGGCACCCAGCAGCTGTGATGTCATCAGGCAGAGCAGCCAATCACATTAAAGAGTAATGGGGTAACACGGTAGCATAGTGGTCAGCACAACACTTTACAGTACGGGCGACCCGGGTTCAATTCCCGCTGCTGCCTGTAAGGAGTTTGTATGCCCGCCATCAAGGGCACATTTGTAGATTGTGGACTCTCATTCACATTTATGATGTGTTCAAGTTTCTGGTGGCTCCTTTTTTGGTTGCTAGTTTGGGTGATCTTGAATCAGGGCAGCCTGCAGCTAACAAGCTGAACTGTAATATACCTAAACACGAGAAAATCTGCAGATGCTGGAAATTCAAGCAACACACACAAAATGCTAGTGGAACGCAGCAGACCAGGCAGCATCTATAGGAAGAAGCATAGTCGACGTTTTGGGTCGAAACCCTTCGTCCTGACTATTCTTTTTCCTATTGATGCTGCCTGGCCTGCTGCATTCCACCAGCATTTTGTGCGTGTAGATGTAATATACTTTTTGATTTTGCATTTTATATCCAGTGTTTTTGATCTTTTTTTTGTTGCTGTTTGCGTGATTTGTTTTTTTTCTGCATGAGTGAGAGGAGGTTGATTTCTTTTTCTTTGAACGGGTTCCATCGTTCTTTGTTTCATAGCCGTCTGAGTGGAAGACAGATCTCAGAGTATGTACTATCTATATGCTTTGATAATTAAATGTACTTTCAGTATACAGAAAGGTGCCGGAAAAGGACCAGTAGTGTCATGAAGGGTTCCTCCCAGCCTGCTCGTGGACTGTTTGTCCCACCTACATCAGGAAGGACACGTAGCATCCACGCCAACATCACTAGACTGAAGAAGAATGGGATTGAGTGGGAAATGGATCATGATGAAATTGTGGACCGGACTCGATAGACTGATTGGCCTAATTCCGCTCCTATGAATTATGGTCTAAAAACAGTTACTTTCCCCAAGCAGTAAGGCTGATAAATACCTCCACCCACTAACCCACCCCACCGCAGCCCCAACCATCACTACTTTATCATTTCCTGTCAGTCACCTTACGTACAGAAACTCCTGAACCTAGTGTCACTTTATGTACATACAGTCAATCTATATATTTATATTTATTGGGTTTTTAAAAAATTATTACTGTATTGTGTTCTTTATCTTATTTTGGTTTTTTTGGGCTGCATTGATCCAGAGTAAAAATTACTTTGTTCTACTTTACACTTTGTGTACAGGAAATAACATCAAACTATCTCGAAATTCACACGCTTTCGCTCTCTTTCTCTATAAGAAATGGACAGCCGAAGTAAAGAAGCTGCAGGATATCATTGACACCTTGGTTAAGGAAGAATACCAGCTGCAGGAAGAGCTTCGCCAGCGGCAGCAGAACCTCCAGGAGCTACAGGAGTTCAACTCGGACAGGGCGGCCGTGTCGAATCTCTGCTGCGTCATCTGACGGCCAAACCGGTCACCGGGGCTGGCCCAGCGGAGGCCGGCTGCCGATCCCCGGCTGGAAAATTCCGCCAGAGTCCCCGGTCACAGAGACAGCCGCTTGCAAGCAATGGATTAATAAAAGCTCTGCTGCAGACTTGAAATTCTCACTAGGCCTTGAGGGATTAGATTGAACATTACAGTTTCTTTAGCCCAGAGTTCTGTGCCAACCTTTGGACCTACTCCAAGATCAATCTTGCTTTTCCCTCCTACATAGCCCTCCATTTTCTGTTATCTATGCGCCTACCCCAGAGTTTCTTAAATGCCTTTAATGTATCTGGCTCTAAAGTTCAAAGTTCAAAGCCAACTTATTATCAAAATACATATATGTCACCCAGTACAGCCCTGAGATTAATTTTCTACCACCACCCCGGCTCGATAGACCGCCACGCGTTCCACGCACTCACTACTTTCTGTGTAAAATAACGTACCTCTTCATTAACATGGTGGAAATGTGGCAAACAGGAACACGATGATGTGTGGCTCCTCAGATCTCTGTTCTTCAGTAAAGTAAGGCTGATCCTGTGGCCTTGTGTCCATGCCCTGGCCTAATCCCCATGTCACTGTCTTTGTTGGCTCCCAGACAGCCACGTGGCCGAAAGAAAAAGTGGACAACTGCAGCACATAGGAGGGAAGGGTTAGATTGATCTTAGAGCAAGTTAAAAGGTTGGCACATTGTGAGCGGAAAGGTCTGTACTGTGCTGTAATGTTCTACAGCACAGGAACAGGCCATTCGGCCCACAGTGTTGTGCCAAACCAGCTAAGTAAATCAAAGATATCCAAACACTAATCCCTGCTACCTACACCATATCCCTCCATCTTCCTCACATCCATGTGCCTACCAAATCATCTCGTAAAAGCCTCCAATGTATTTGCCACATCACTGTACCAGGCAGCACATCCCAGGCATCCACCACTCTCTGAGTGAAAAACTTACCCCTCACATCCCCCTTGAACTTACCCCCTCTCATCTTCAATGCATGCCCTCTGGTATTAGACATTTCTACCCTGGGAAACAGATACTCCCTGTCCACTCTATCTATGCCTCTCATCATCTTGTAAACCTCTATCAGATCTCCCCTCAGCCTCCGACACTCCAGAGAAAACAGCCTAAGTTTGTCCAGCCTCTCATGATAGCACATGCCCTCTGAACCAGGCAGCGTCCTGGTAAACCTCTTCTGCAAACTCTCCAAAGTCTCAACATCTTTCCTATAGTGGGACGACCAGAACTGTATGCAGTATCCAGATGTGGCCTAACCAGAGTTGTATAAAGTTGCAACGTAACCTCTCGACTTTTGAATGTAATGCCTTGACTAATAACAGCAAGCATCCTATAACTGTTTTTAGCC
Organism: Mobula birostris; assembly: GCF_030028105.1. NCBI lineage: Eukaryota > Metazoa > Chordata > Chondrichthyes > Myliobatiformes > Myliobatidae > Mobula > Mobula birostris. Next base: position 5,278,247 of record NC_092398.1, read on the forward strand.
ACTCTGTCTAACCTGTGTAACCTGTGTAGCCACTTTCAAGGAGCTATGAACTTGGACCCCAAGATCTATATTCTACATATCTGATTGTGCTCAAGCTCTGATGACAAGAGGTGGTTGTCCAACCCGGAGATTTTACCTTTTGAATCCCCCATTAATGGACCTAGCCTTGATAATGATTCAACTGTGGGTTATTGGTGTCATTATGTACAGTGTAGGAAAGTGTTCACACATTGCTCTGCGACGACACCGGTGTCAAGCTGTATGGGTCCTAATGCCCTTCCCTTGGACAACATTGGTGTCGTTGAGAGGGGAGAGTTGCACCATGGGCAACTGCTGGTCTTCCGTACAACCTTGCCCAGGCCTGCGCCCTGGAGAGTGAAGACTTTCCAGGCTCAGATCCATGGTCTCGCAAGACTAACGGATGCCTTTATTTGGGAAAGTATACGGCCATGAACAGAGAGCAACTTCAGAAATCAGAGGTACTGAGGGACAAGGGAGTCCTCCTGCAGGATTTCCTCAGGCTTAACTTGAAGGTTGAGATGGTGGTGAGGAAGGCAAATGTAGTGTTAGTGTTCATTTTGAGAGGACTAGAATACAGAAGCATGTAATGCTGAGGCCTTATAAGGCATTGTTCAGATTGCATTTGGAGCATGGTGAGCAGTTCTGGGCCCCATATCAAAGAAAGGATGTGCTGCCATTGAGAAGGTCCAGAGGAGGTTCATGGGAATGACCCTGGGAGTGAAAGGGTTAAGTATGAGGAGCGGTTAATGGTTCTGTGCCTATACTCATTCGAGTTTAGAAGAATGAGAGGGGATATGATGGACACGTATCAAATATTGAAGGTGATAGATACAGTGGATGTTTCTAATAGTGGGAGAACCTAGGCCACGCTGCAAAAAACAAGGAAGTTCCTTCAGATGAGGAGGAATTTCTTTAGCCAGAGGGTGGTGAATCTGTGGAATTCATTGCCACAGATGGCCGTGGAGGCCAAGTCATTGGGTACATTTAAAGTGGTTGATAGTCAGGGCAACGACGACTACAGGGAGAAGGCAGGAGAATGGGGTTGAGAGGGAAAATTAAATCAGTCCTGATCGAATGACGGATCAGACTCGTGAAGAATGGCCTCATTCTGCTCCTGTGTCTTATAGAAGTGACTAAACATGATGTTTCTGGTCATCTGTGCAAGTTTCTTTTACAAAAAACAGGGCCAACTGATTCAGCTGGAGAAACCAGAGACTGCAGATGCTGGTGTCTGGAGCAATGCGTGGGATTCTGGAGGAACCCAGTGTGTCAGACAGCATAGGTGGAGCAAAATTCAGGTTGAGACTCTTTAGGCTCAACAGTTCTGATGAAGGGTTTTGAAAGACTGACTATCCACTTCCCCTCACAGCTGCTGCTGGCCCACAATTTCTCCAACATTCTGTGCGTTATAGTTGAATTCCGCTCTCTGGTAGTGAGACCAGACAGTAATAACGGTATTTTCCTCATGGTTTTAGCCAACTCTAGACACGTCGCAGATCATTAGCCAAAAGGCAATTCAGTGGAATATAAAGAAATGTCACGGCAGGCGACGAAAACTGGACAAAAATAATGTCATTGTATTAGAGAATTGAATTTCAAAGATGTATGGGTTAGTAGGTTAATTGGTGATATGGGTCTATTTGGGAAGCTCAAGTGGGTTGGGCTGGATTTAAGGATTCTGATAGGAGAGGGGGAGTGGGCCATGGGAGAAAGACCATAAAATATTGGAGCAGAATTAGGCCTTTTGACCCATCAAGTCTGCTCCACCATTTCATCATGGCTGATCCAGTTTCCGTCTCAGCCCCAATTTCCTGCCTTTCCCCCTTATTTCTATCAACCTCTGCCTTAAATATACCCAATGACTTGGCCTCCACAGCCATCTGTGGCAATGAATTCCGCAGATTCACCACTCTCTGGCTAAAGAAATTCCTCATCTCCATCCTAAAACGACACCCCTCTGTTCTGAGGCTGTGTTCTCTGGTCTTAAGCGCCCCCACCATAAGAAACATCCTCTCCACATCCACTCTATCGAGGCATTTCAATACTCGATAGGATTCAATGAGTCACCCCTCATTCTTTTGAATTCCAGGGAGTAGGGTCCTAGAGCCATCAAATACTCCTCATATGACCAATCTCAGAATCATTTTCCTGAACCTACTTTGAATACTTTCCTATGAAAGGGAAGTAGGAGGGGGCACCAGTAGAAGGTGATAGGCAGGTAAGAATGGGCGAGAGTGGGACAATTCTAACCCTAACCCTCTCCCGTCTGATTCCAGCCCTTTACCTTTTCCGGCTGTCACCTCCCAGTATTTTATTTACTGCCCCCCCACCCCCCACCAACCTGGCTTGTCCTCCCCCCCACCTCCCACCTACCTTCTTATCCTGACATCTTCTTCCTTCCTTCTCAGTCCTGAGGAAAGGTCTCAGCCCGAAACATCAACTGTTGATTAATTTCCATAGACGCTGCCCGAGTTTCTCCAGCATTTCCTGGGGGTTATAAGGCTAATTTCTCCAGGAGGACCACAACCTTGTTGTAGGGGTTTGGAGGCTTGTGTGCCTCAATGACCCAGAGAGCTATGCTGGCTGGAGTCAGGGCTTTATGCTTTGGCTCTGGGTCGGGTCACCCATGCCAAACAGGTCAAAGGGTAGAGGCCAGGCATAAGTGTGGTCCACCAGTCCTCCAGGTTCGGGGGCTCAGTTCAGGGCTAACAACCCTGACTGGTCAAACAAAACTGTTATGGAAACAGTAATGAAGACTCCTTCTACATCTGAGTGTGACGGTATTCCTGAGTCTCCACCCGGGACCTGAGTGACTGACAGTAGTGAAAACTGAGAGGAAGCTACTGACACGATGAAGGAAGCCCTGAACACCACCAGAGATGGAGCACCTTTGTTGCTCCGCTAAATGCCAGTGGCATAATGGGCAGTAAGTAGGCCGATTGGTCACATGGGTGTATCTGGGCAGCATGCGCTCATTGGGCCAGGGGGTGGGGGGAAAGGGGGTGTCTGTTGCCATGCTGTGTCTCTAAATAAATAACAAATAAAGAGGAAGCAACATCATGTAAGTTGTAATTCAAGTTTACCTGAGTTGTTTTGTTTTGACAATTTCTTATTAAAATGGCCAGTTTCCAGATACTTGTCCTTAAATTTCAGCCTGTAAGGTCACAGGCGATGGGTCATCAACCCAAAAATGTAATTGATTCCCTTCCTGCAGATACTACCTGACCCGCCGAGTAGTTCCAACACCTTATATTTCAGTGTTTTGCTCTTGGTCACCTGGAAAGATCGCAGGTGGACCGAAGGCTGGCCAATATTGATCCCTGACGCCCCAAGCTGTAATAGCGTCTCGCTAACTGCTGAAGGTAACGTCAACATTTTGAGTTGAACCCCTGCCTTAAGACCATGGGTTAAACTGAGACTGGTGGGGTGGGGGGTGCAGGGTGGGAAGGGAGTGTCAGGAAGCATTTGCATTGTACAAAGCGGAAAGGATGCTTATAAGTGACCTGGGGAGCACCTCTAGGGGAAGGGAAGAATTGTTGAGGTTCTGGGTCGAAAACACGCACCACCAGAGTAGAGAGAACCAGTTAAAAGACAGCGTGTTTAGAGACAGGGGTCCAAGGTGATTGGTGGACTCAGGAAGGGTGAAAAATAACAAGCAGCTTGTGCAAGGTTGGAATGGAATGGAATGGAATTCTTACATCCTTCACACCCATGGAGTAAAAATCTTTTCGTTACATCTCCGTCTAAATGTGCAATGTACAATCATAGTAATTTATAATAAACAGAACAATCAATGTAACATAGAAATACACTCAGATCAGCACCAGTTAACCAGCCTAATGGCCTGGTGGAAGAAGCTGTCCCGGAGCCTGTTGGTCCTGGCTTTAATGCTGCGGTACCATTTCCTGGATGGTAGCAGCCGGAATAGATTGTGGATGGTGACCTTTGGGTCTCCAATGACCCTTCATGCCCTTTTTTCACACCTATCTTTGTAAATATCCCGAATCTTAGGAAGTTCACAACTACAGATGTACTGGGCTGACCGCACCACTCTCTGCAGAGTACTGTGATTAAGGGAGGTACAGTTCCCATACCAGGCAGTGATGCAGCCAGTCAGGAGTTAGAAATGTTATGCTGGGCGATATAAAATGGTAGTTCAGCGAAGTACAATGTGCAGTTCTGGACACCATGTGAAAGGATGTAATCATCATTACTTTACATATCATAATCATTAACACTGTGCTTCCTGCAGACTGATTTGCAGCATCAGAATTAGGTTTAACATCACTGGCAGTTGTTCAGCAGTACACCACAAAACACAATTTTAAAAACTTTATTTTAAAAGCTTAATTTAAAATATTGAAGGGGAGATTTGTTAGAGGTATACAAAATTATGAGGGGTATAGATAGGGTAAATGTAAGCAGGCTTTCCCAGAGGTTGGACAGGGCTACAACCAGAGGTTATGGATTAAAGGTGAAAGGTGAAAAGCTTAACGGGAACACGAGGGGAAACTTCTTCACACAGGAGGTAAAATTGTGGAACAAACTTCCAGCGCAGGTGGTGGATGTGATTCCGATTCTGAAGTTTAAGAGAAGTTTGGACAGGTACATGGATAATAGGGGTGTGGAGGGCTATGGCCCTGGTGCAGGTCAATGGGGGTAGGCCATTCAAATGGGTCAACATGGACTAGACGGGCTGAAGGGCCTATTTGTGTGCTGTGCTTTTCTGACTCCACCTATAAATTACAAGAAACATTTATTTATTGAGGTAGAGTACAGAATGGGCAACTCCTGGCCTCCAAACCACGCTGCAGAGTAACCCATTGATTTAACCCTAGCTTAATCATGGGGCTATTTACAAAAAAAACAGTTCACCTACAAACCTGTACGTCTTTGGACTGTGGGAGAAAACCAGAGCACCTGGAGGAAACCCACAGGGTCATGGGGAGAACGTACAAACTCCTTACAGGCAGCAGTGGAAATTGAAAAGTGGGTCACGCTTGTCCTATTAAAAAGATTAAATTAGTAGTGCAAAAAGAGAGAAGTGAGGCAGTATGCATGGTTAATTGTCTATTCAGAAGTCTGACAGAGGTGGGGAAGCTGTTCCTGAAATGTTGAGTGTGTGTCTTCAGGTTCTTGTACCTCCTCCCTGATGGTAGCAATGAGAACAGGGGTCTTCAGGCTCCTGTACCTCCTCTCTGATGGTAGTGATGAAAAGAGGGGTCTTCAGGCTCCCATCCCCTCTCCCTGATTGTAGTAATGAGACGAGGGCACGTCCTGAGTGATGGGGATCCTTAATGACCAAGGCCGCCTTTGTGAAGCATCGCCTTTTGCAGAAATCCTCGATACTGGGGAGACAAATGGGCAACTGGGTTTATTGGCCACCTCACTCTGGTTTGTACTGAAGTGACCAGACACAGCATAAACTTATAGGCGAGGATATTTTACCCTAGGCTCAAAGTGAAGATTTAGTTTAAATTATTTCCGAGAAATAAAACAAGGCAGGCACTTAGTCAAATACTGGATTTATTGAATGGCTGTGGAAGTGAAAAGGTACCTCAGGAGTCGATCCCACTACAAAGAGCAGCTCTTAATTAAAATGCCATGAGTTTCTTTCCTAAACACTAACCCAGAGATCTTTATCATGTTCCCATTCTTGTCTGGCTCTGAACCTACTGGGAGCATAACAGAATTGGAAATTCTCAGAATACACGTGGCCTAGAGAGTAGCCACACCAATCAGGTACCCTTCAAACTTCAGCGTGAAGCACTTCACTCACCTCAACACTGAACTGATCACAGAGCCTATGGGCTCACTTTCAAGGACTCTACAACTCATTTCTTTAATTTATTATTTGTTTCTATTTTTGAATTTGCAGTTCGTCTTCTTTTGCACATCGTTGCTTGTCAGTCTTGGTGTGCATTCTTCATTGATTCTACTGTTCTGTTGTGAATGCCTGCAAGAAAATTATCCTGTGTTGTACATGGTGACAGAAATGTACTTTGGTAATAAATTTTATCTTGAACTTTTAAAACCAGCTCAAACAAAAGCAGGGGAGAGACTCTCTTTGCTTTGCCTTGTCGAAGAAATTAACAAGATAGCTGAATCAACTATCAAGTACAGGAGATGGGATGTTATGTTGAAGTTGTATAGGACATTGGTGAGGCCTAATTTGGAGTATTATGTGCAGTTTTGGTCACCTACCTACAGGATAGATGTATATAAGGTTGAAAGAGTACAGAGAAAATCTTACGAGGATATTGCCAAAACTGGAGGACCTGAGTTATAAGGAAAGATAGAATAGGTTAGGAATTAATTTCTTGGAACGTGGAGATTTGATAGATGTACCCCCCATAATTTTGTACAGATAGGGCAAATGCAAGCAGACTTTTTCTACTGAGGTTCAATGGGACTACAACTACAAGTCATGAGTTAAGGGTGAAAGGTGAAAAGTTTAAGGGGAATCTTCTTCAGAGAGTGGTGAGAGTGTGGAACGAGCTGCCAGTGCAAATGGTGGACGTGATCTCGATTTCAGCGTTTGAGAGAGAAGTTTGGATAGGTACATGGATGACAGGGCGATGGTCTGAGTGCATGTTGATGGGACTTGGCCAGTTAAATGATTCGGCACGGGCTACATGGGCTGTATTTTTCTATGACCTCTCGGAGTCATTTGACCTCCCAATGACTTTTGAGGACTGAGAGCTTTGCTGAATACTCTCAAACTCAAGCCACACAACTGTGACAGGGTCCTGGGTAATTAGAGCTCATTTTTAATATTCTACGCTTTCTCCTGACTCAAGACAATCATTCCCAGCTCACTGGAATTGTCATTAAAAAAAAAAACCATGGCTCCAAATGCATTCTCGTACTTCCACTGTGCAACAGTACTTTAATTACATTTTGTAGACAAAATACCCCCCCCCCCCGAGTTTGTAAAGTATAAAAACAAAATTAAATAGTTCGTCAGCTTAAAGCTCAATTATGCATTCTCCAACCAGATGTAACAGCACAACTTAGACAGAATAATGCTGTGGTGAACGCAGTTTCACGAGTAATGAACACCAACAGATCGTTCAGTAAGTAAAATATAAAGCCGAATGCTGCCAAGATCATACCTGTCCCTTCCCAGAGGTAGTGTTGGATAAAACATACAACTATAAAATGGAACTTAGGAGTTCTGAACAACTTAAAGTGATCAAGGGATGACAAGATAGTGACGTTCCGATTCCTATCTCTATTCACCATGTTTGCTTTGTACAGTGGTAGAAAACATTGCATTTGAAATATAAGACTTGAAAAAGACCTCAAATTCTTTCATTTAAAAAAAATGTACTAGTTCATTATTAGCAAAAAAACACAAATCACAAACCCCCCACCTCAGCAACATGATGATTATGGATAGATAATACTGTGATATTTAAATGGACTCTGCAGTTCAGACACGCATCCTGATTCCGTTGAATTAATCGAAACCTGTATATAAAAAAAAAGAGATGTAACACTGATGAGTGCTGAGACTGAGAGTTTATTTATTTATTTATTGGGATACAGCATAGAATTGGCCCTCTGAGCCTTGCCACCCAGTAATTCCCCGATTTAACCCTAGCCTAATCACGGGACAATTTACAATGACCAATTAACCTGCCAACTGGTATGTCTTTGGACTGTGGGAGGAAACCAGAGCACCCGGGGGAAACCCAGGCAGTCACGGGGGGAACATACAAACTCCTTACAGGCAGCGGTGGGAATTGAACCCCAGTTGCTGTACTGTAAAGCGTTGTGCTAACTACGCTGCCGTGTCATTTGGACGAGGTGCCATCACTTGACTGTTTCTAGTTTAAGATGACACTGGTGAATCTCAGCAACTGCTAGCTGGTTGCTAACGAAACGAGGAAAACAACCAAGTAACTTGTTAATCACTGTTTTTCTGGCAAATGATAGTCTTTAACCTCCTTTGGATTTGGTGGCAATTTGATGCGGCAGAACTGAGGTGAGGTAGTGGGCTTATTGCTGAGAGTGAGGAAGACCCCATTTAAGCACCAGGGCCCCAGAGCATACTGAAGCAACTGAATCTGAAGTTTTGATGACAACTTAAGCGCCAGGCCATTTGAAAAGGTCAGGGTGTCAGGGCCCAAGTGAGGGTTGGGACATTTCAGCTCAATGCTCTACACTGAACTAAGTGTCCCTGGACAAGCTTTTTCTCTGGACTTCAGTTCAGAATGTCATTTGCTTGCATTTACTGTTTGCATGATTTGTTTTTTTTTTTTTTTGGGTCTACACAATGGGTGTTTGACAGTTTTTTTAAAAAATATGGTTTTTTTGGGGGTTCCTTTGTCTTGTGGCTGCCTGTAAGGAGGCGAATCAAGGATGTATAATATATACAAACTCTGATAATAAATGCACTTTGAACTTTGGAAAGTCAGTCTAGTCTCTCTGGAATTCAATCAGCTGGATGACTGTGGACGATCACGCACCCAGTGGATGTGCAAGATCAATGAACTTCTTAATGAGGGGGTCATGGGCACAAAGTGGAAGGGAAGCAAATATTAATTAGCAACATAACTTGCCCAGCATTATAGATTTACACATCCCCCAATGGGAATTTAAGGATCACAACTGCTGCCATAGGAAAGCAGCGTTCATCATCACAGATGTCCACCACCCAGGCCATGCTTTCTTCTGGCTGCTGCAAACGGGTAGAAGGTACAAGACCCTCAGGACTCGCACCACCAGGTTCAAGAACAGCTACTACCGCTGAACCATCAGGCCCGTGAATAAAAGGGGACACTCAGTTGCTCTGTTGTAACTCTGAACAATGTCAGCGGAGAGACACTGAAGCTAGTGGATGTTGAAGTATTTATTCAGCAAAACGAGCAGCTATCTGAGACACTCGTGGAAGAAAAGGCCTGGCTGACCCAACATTACATGACATTTTTGTATGCTAAAGATCAAAGGTAACAGCAGAACAATTCTATAGTTACAATGTACCTACAATGCTTTCTTTGAACTGCATATAGTTTTCACACACCTTCTTCGCACCCACACTCCAGACACCCAAAATGAATGTTAATTAGCATCGCCTCTCTCTCTGGATTCATGCATTTGCAGACATCAAGTGGATGGGTGTTTCCTGGTTTGCAATCAACCCCAGTCTGCAGCTCCAGGAAGACCACTGTTCAGAACTGCATTTTAAATTCAATCTACAATCCACATTCAGATCTGAAGATTGGTTGCTGCTGAAATTAATATCTGCTATATACCCAAATCCAGATACACCCTAACACGTCCCATCGTTCATATGTTCTTACAACCAATGATCTAAATTTCAGGACTCTATTCCATTATTTCATGCTCTTGTTATTTATTGCTACTTATTTATACTTGCATTTGCAGTTTGTCATCTTCTGTAGTCTGGTTGACCTTTCATTGCTCCTGACTGCATGAGTAATCTACCAGAAATATTCGTTGATCCTGTTCTCAGTGTCTTAAGTTGAGAATTCTGTTGATCGTTATAGTTACTATTCTATAGATTTATTGAGTATGCATGCCCACAAGAAACTGAATTTCAGGATTGTATATGGTAACATAAGATAGAATTTTCTTCACACTTTGAGATGGATCAAAGTACCACCCACAGTGTATAACTAGTGTGTGTTTGTTCCCTCCCTCCCTTCCTTAAGGTTATCTCTAAATTCAAGGAAAAATTATGTCCAGATTTGATGAATAAGTTAATTTAAATAAGTAGGTTCTACAGTGGTCTGTTAGCAACAGGAGTCCTCACGCATCCAGAGCTGTGCTGGTCAGGACTGGTCATGAATTTGGGACATCTGTGCTGCTCAGTGTCATTCCCAAATGAGCCATATGGGGAGCAGGCAGATCATCTTGAACTGCAGCGGAAACCAGACTGAGCTACACATAAGCAGTGCCTAATTAGGGTGGATGGAATTTAAAGTTCCATTCTCAACCTTGGACACTTGTACAGGCCATAAAACAGACCCCTGGAAAACTTGCCCCTCTCAGTACCAATTAACCAACAGAGAACACCAGAAGACACACAGCTGAACTCTCTCTAAACAAGCTATCCAAATAGATTAACTGATGTCTAATACCAGGGGGCATGCATTGAAAGTGAGGAGGAGCACGTTCAAGTGGGATGTGAGGGGCAAGTTTTTGTTTTATAAAGTCAGGGATGTCTGGAATGGTGGTAGAGGCAAATACATTAGATGCCTTTAAGAGACATTTAGATAGGTGTATATATGTAAGGAAGATGGCAGGATATGGACATGGCGTAGGTAAGAGGGATTAGTGTTTTTGATTTACCTTTTAGCTGCTTTGGCACAACATTGTGGGCTGAATGGCCTTTCGTGCGCTGATGAGGCCATCCTCAAGGTGAAGGAGTTAACAGCTTATATTCCATCTGGGTAGCCTCCAACCTGATGGCTTGAATATCGATTTACCCTGGTTACAAAAAAAATTCCCTCCCCTCCCCTTTCCTATTTCCCACTCTGACCTTTTACCTCTTCTCACCTGCCAATCACTTCCTCCTCCTCCTCCTTCCCTTTCTCCTACGGTCCACTCTGCTTTCCTATCAAATTCCTTCCTCTCCAGTCCTTGGCCTTTCCCACCCACCTGGCTTCACCTATCACCTTCTCTCTATCCTCCTCCCCTTCCACTACCTTTTTATTCTGGCATCTTCCCCCTTCCTTTCCGATCCTGAAGATGGGTCTCGGACTAAAACATCGCCTGTTTATTCATTTCCATAGATGTCGACTGACCTGCCGAGCTCCTCCAGTATTTGTGTGTTGCTATAGAAATGCATGTTTTTCCCCAGAAAGGGAGACTGCCTCAACAGCTTTTTTTAAGTTGACGCACGCAACTGTACGAAAGGAGGATTTTGCAATCCAAGTCGCAGAACTTACCAAAGTTACGCAGGTGTTAGATTAGGCGGCAGCTTTAAATCTACAATTTCAGAATCCGGGGAGCTGCTGCCACTGTAGTCGCTATACGTGTCCCTGGGGGAAAGCAACAGAAACACAAGTGTTTAAAGTGACATTTGGAAAAACACCACCAATCGCAACAAGCACCTTCACTCCGTCCACAACAAGCACGATTTCCTGGTAGCTAACTATTGTCAGTCCACGGCCTTCTCTACTACCGTGATGAGGCCACATTCAGGTTGGAGGAGCAACACCTCATATTCTGTCTGGGTAGCCTCCAAATGGCTGATCCATTTCCCTCTCAGCTCCAATCTCCTGCCATCTCCCAGTATCCCTTCATGCCCTGACTAATCAAAAAGCTATCAACCTCTGCCTTAAATATACCCAATGACTTGGCGTGTGCGGCCATCTATGGCAATGAATTACACAGATTCACCACTCTCTGGCTGAAGAAATTCCTCATCTCCATTCTAAATGGACACTGCGTTATTCTGAGGCTGTGACCTCTGGTCCTAGACTCCCCCACCATAGGAAACATCTTCTCCACATCCACTCTATCGACTGGATTCGAACCCGGGAACCTCCGTTTAAACAGTTGAGGCCAGTTCATTGGCTATATTTAAGAGGGAATTAGATATGGCCCTTGTGGCTAAAGGGATCAGGGGGTACGGAGAGAAGGTAGGTACAGGGTTCTGAGTTGGATGATCAGCCATGATCATACTGAATGGCGGTGCAGGCTCGAAGGGCTGAATGGCCTACTCCTGCACCTATTTTCTATGTTCCAGAGTCTGGCGGTGATGTCACTGCGCCACCAGCTGACTGAAGCCTCAGCATTACATCCTTGCTTTAATATTCTAGTCCTCTCAAATGAATGCTAACATCACACCTGCCTTCCTCAACCTGCAAATTAACCTCTCGGGAATCCTGCATGAGAACTCCCAAGACCCTTTGCACCTCAGTTTTCAATTTTCTTTCCATTTTGAAAATAGTCTGCCCTTTTACTTCTTCTACCAAGGTCCACGACCATACACTTTGCGACATCTGCTACTTGTTTGCCTGATCTGCCCGTCTGTAGCCTCTCTCCTTCCTCAAAGCCACCTGCCCCTCCACCCATCCTCATATCGTCCACAAACTTGGCAACAAAGCCATTACTCCAAAGACTGCCCACCACCCCACCTCCTCCCCTCTAACCCCTAGAGCTCACAGAAAGCAAAATAGGTCAGACAAGCGCAGGTCTCGTAATACCTGGGTGACAGTCTACAGCCCTTTTCCAAATAACTCTGCAACTTGCCCGCAGCGGCCAGGGCTAGCCCGAAGTATGGGGGAGACGGTTTCATGGGCCTCGAGGTGAACTCCGGGTGATACTGCACGCCAACAAAATAGGGATGATCTATGGGAGAGAGCAGACAGGAAACAAAACCCATTTAGGCAAACACCGGCTTAGTCCAATGCATCAACTAGTCAGGAAGGAAAAGCCATGAGAAGCCTAAGCAAGATCAGTCTCAAAGTGGTACGAATGGTAAAAAGCTGGGATACTCACCGTATGGCCACAAGACAAAGGAGCAGAGTTAGGCCAATCGGCCCACCGACTCCATTCTGCCATTTCATCACAGCTAGTAACTCCCTTCTCCTACCTTCTACCAATAACTTTTGATGCCTATACTAATCAAGAACCTGTCAACCTCCACTTTAATGGCCAGGCTTCCACAGCTGTCTGTAGCAATGAACTCCATATATCCATTACCCTTTGGCTAAAGAGATTTCTCCTCGTCTCTGCTTCAAAGGGACGCCCTTCTGATCCTGAAGCCATGCCCAGTATAGAAAACATCTGCTTGATGCTATTCAGTATTTGGAAAAGATCCGTGCACTGACACCCCCCAATTCTTCTGAACTCCAGCGAATACAGGCCCAGACCTGTCAAATACTCATCATACATTAACCCTTTCTCGTGAATTCCCTCCGATCCTCTGATCCAGGGGTTCCCCATCTTTGTTTAATGCCACAGACCCTGACCATTAACCAAGGAGTCTGTGGACCCCAGGGTGGGAACCCCTACTCTAACCATTCCCTGGACTTTCCTTCAGATTTCCAGGTCCTGCAGAACTTTTCTCATGAAGGCAAAGCAGGAGACTGCGTGACAAAAGGTTGGGCACAATTCAGACTCTGCTGCTTCATCCATCACCTTTTAGCTATCCTCCTTCCCCCCCCCCCCCTTTTTATTCTGACGTCTTCCCTCAAGTCCTGATGAAAGGCCTTGGCCCAAAACGTTGACTGTTTATTCATTTCCACAGATGCTGCCTGGCCTGCTGAGTTCCTCCAGCGTTTTGTGTGTGTTGCTTCAGATCCCAAGATGTTTCCCGAGTTGTGAATTCAGCAGGGTCGAGTTTATAAAACCATGTCGTATGTTTGGGGGTTACAATCAAGATTTTCCAGTGTGAGTACAGTAATCTTTATTCAAAATGCTGATGCAGATAATACATTTCACAAACCAAAATCCTGAGGGGTAATCGAAAATAAGAGAAGTGGGGAAGGTGGATTTGTGGGGCCTGATGCTAGTTTAGCCCTGTAGTCCCAACACCCTCTCACTTCCATCCTTGTGTGAACTCTCCCGAGGGCACTCAGTCAGCACTCCACACAAATGGGCAGTACCCCACCTTCCCATCCTCTCACCTGCAGTTTACCGGAAAACTCAGCACCCTAAGATGAGGTCAACGCCCGTCACTGTAGGCTGGTGGAACATATTGAACGAGAACCTGGGCTTGTGAGAACTAGTCAAACCGGAGAATGGCACCGACTCCGACTCAAACGCCGGGAAATCTATTCATTCATCTGATTGTGCACAGTTCAGGCTGGCTCCTGAAACTTGAGATAACAGCAGGGGCGGACAGTGGGTCAAAGGAAAAAGATGACGTGGGCCAGACCCCTCATGCTGAACTGACGTCGTCAGCAGATGGGAGTGAAGACCAGGAAGTTCAATAACTTCCATCTGTTCCCCTTCCTCACCCTGATTTTTGCCTCTTCACTCACCCTCAAGCTCAATAACTTCCATTCGTTCCCCTTCCACATCTTCCCCAACAAATCGAAATCCCCTTTCCTCAAAGCTTTTCTTCATTTCTGGATTAACCTGAAACACAACCATTCAAGAGATTTTTATTCCGTGAATGTGCTGATATCAATTCTCTGAACAAATGCAGGAAGAAAGTATCTGACAGAAAACGATTTGCATGCAATCCTCCATGAGGACCACAGCCTTGTTGTGTAGGGTTTGGAGGCTTGTGTGCCTCAATGACCCGGAGAGCTATGTTGGCCGAGAGTCAAGGTTTTATATTTTGGCTCTTGGTAGGGTCACCCACGCCAAATAGGTCAAAGGGTAGAGGCTAGACTAACTGTGGTTCACCAGTCCTCCAAGTACGGGGGTTCAGCTCAAGGCTAACCACCTGACTGGTGAAACAGAAGTTTAGCAGAAACACCAATGAAGAATCCTTCTACATCTGAGTGTGACGGTATTCCTGAGTCTCCAGCTGGGACTTGCATGACAGACAGTGAAAACTGAGAGGAAGCCACTGACATGATGAAGGAAGCCCTGAACACTGCCAGAGGTGGAGGATTTTCATCGCTGTCCTCAATGCCAGCGGCGTAATGGACAGTAACAGGAGTTTAATAAGTAACCAACTGGAAAAGGAAGGAGGAAAATGGAGAGACAGTGCCAACATTCACTGATGTTTGGAAACAATTTGAGTGCCAGGCCAGATTGAAAAGATCAGGGTGTCAGGGCCTCGAGGCGCGAGATGCACCGATTCAGCTCACTGCTCCGCTCTGAGCTGAACTAAGGGTCTGTGGACTTACTTGCTTGCACTTATTGTCTGCATGATTTGTTTTTAGTTTCTCTGCACATAATAAATATACTTTTGAACTTTGACTCAAGAAAAAAATGCATTGAAAAAATCCTGTAGGCTTTCATGGAAGCAACTCTGAGCGCCCTTTTGCATTATTCACAACATTAAGGAAATCCAAACCTCGTATCGATGCCTGTGTCTTTCCTCAATGGAGTCAAAATCCTTGTACAACTTCCCTAGAAGTTAAAGAGAGAAAGTATCAATTTAAAAGGAACATGACAACACTGATCAAAAGCGAACACACTAGCCAACTATTTAAACTATCTTCAGCATAGCGATTTCTACTAACTGGGCTGACCTTTAACGTTTCTGGGACTTTTGCCCTTCCTGGGCTTGAGAACTGCTGTCGAACAGTATAAACTGGCTCGCTACTGCCACATAAATTAAGGTACGGTGGCGGGTAGATGTGTCTCTTCTGAAGGAGGTGCAAGGCACTCCTTCCCTCCACTAGCCTACAGGTCACCCTTGGGCAAGGTGTAGCACCTTGATCAGGGTCACGTGAAGCCATGGGAGCAGGTGGCGGATGGTCGTATGAAACAAGGTAAGACAGTAACAGAGTGCAGAATAAACTGCTACAGGTACAGAGAAGGTGCAGTGCAGATGAAGTGCAAGATTGGAACGAGCTGAACTGCGGGGTCAAGAGTCCAACTCATTGTACTAGGGAACCAATCAACAGTCGTAACAGCAGAATAGACACTGGCTGGAGTCTTCTGGTATGTGCTTTCAGACTTCTATATCTTCTGCCTGACAGAAGAAGGGAGAAGAGAGAATCTCCAGAGCGGGTGAAGTCTTTGTGTTGGCTGCTTTACAGAGGCAGCTAGAAATGCATCCATGGCTTCATGTGACCATGACTGGGGGCTAAGCAAGTGCAACACCTTACCCAAGGGCAACCTGCAGGCTGGCGGAGGGAAGGAGCATCTTGCATCTCACCCCCCACCCAGCTCTCACAATGCCAGCTTTTCATTACATATTTAATTAATTAACCAAATTCCACCATGCTGGGATATCATCTGTCTGATGGATAATGGCCTTTTAACACAAGCACTCTGTTACAGCAAACACAAAATGCTTAGCAAAAGGAATAGGGAAATAGAAGCAACTTGCAACTTGAAAGCAGGAAGCAGAAATCTTACTGAGTACTGAATTTTTGTCTTTGAACATTGTGGTTCTCTTGCCAAGCCTCATGGTCCCTCCCATATCCCCGGGATTGTGCTCTGGCATGTCAATCACCTGTAGGAGAAGTGACAGCAAACATTAAAACTCAACCACAAAGAAAGGTGGTGACTGTGAATTCCCGATGTGGGGTTAATGCACTGCTGTAGAACAGTACAGCAAAGGGCAGCACGGTAGTGTAGTGGTTAGCACAACGCTTTACAGTACAGGCGACCCGGGTTCAATTCCCGCCGCTGCCTGTAAGGAGTTTCTATGTTCTCCCCGTGACCGCGTGAGTTTCCTCTGGGTATTTTGGTTTCAATGTTACAGGTTAGTATGTTAGTTGGTTGAGTAGGAGTAATTGGCACGGGCTCGTCGGGTTAGAAGGGCCTGTTACTGTGCTGTATCTCTAATTAAAACGCAGCAAGTAATGAAATGCGCCGTTTGCCTCAATGACAAACACAATCCGGAGATGTGCTGGGGGCAGCCCACAAGTGTTGCAATGTTTCTAGCACCAAACCATATGTCTTTTGGAATGTAGGAGGAAACCCATACCAAGAACTCTTCCCACGGTAGCACAATGCTTTACCGTACAGGCAATCAGGAGTTCAATTCCCATTGCCGCCTGTAAGGAGTTTGTGCATTCCGCCTGTGGCCGAGTGGATCTCCTCCGGGTACTCTGGTTTCCTCCCAGAATCCAAAGGCCTACTGGTAGGTACGTTAATTGGTAATTGCAAATTGTCCTATGATGTGATTAGGCTAGGGTTAAATCAGGGGATTGCTCGACAGTATGGTTCAAAGGGTCTGTTCCATGCAGTATCTTAATCAATCAATAATTTGGGCACACAATGTTGTGTTGACCGTGTACCCTATTCCAAGATCAATCTAACCCTTCCCTCCCACTTGGGCCATCATTTTGCTGTCATCCATGTACCTACCCAAGAGCGTCTTCAATATCTCTGAAGTATCCGCCTTTACCGTCACCCTAGCCCCCACTGTTCTGTGTAAAAAATCTATCCTCCAATCACCTTAAAATTATGCCCTCTCATATTAGCTATTGTCGCAATGGAGGAGAAAAAGAGGAATCTTCTTCCACATGCCGCTGATGGACATTGTATGCACCTCTAGCAAGTCTCTACTTATCCTCCTAGATGAGAAACCATTAGTTTAGCCGCTGTACCGCTTTCTGCCAGTGAGTGTGAAAAATACACAAGTTTGTTTAAAAAACAAATCTTATAAAAGCAACACACGTCAAAGTTGCTGGTGAACGCAGCAGACCAGGCAGCATCTCTAAGAAGAAGTACAGTCGACCTGACGAAGGGTCTCGGCCTGAAACGTCGACTGTACCTCTTCCTAGAGGTGCTGCCTGGCCTGCTGCGTTCACCAGCAACTTTGATGTGTGTTGCTTGAATTTCCAGCATCTGCAGAATTCCTCGTTTGAATCTTATAAAAGAATTATTTTAAAATGTTACGGGCATTGTGTTAGATCCTGGCATGAGTATAGATGGGTTCCCAAAGTCTTGCATAGACACTGTAGGGCAAAGGATCGGTTTTTGCAATTAGTGTAGAACAACTTTTTGTAGTGGAGAAAAACATTTAATCAAGTCACCCTGACCTTTTGGAAGTGCTTCAAAAACAAACAAACAAAACCAAGCAAACATCAACTAGGATCGTAACACATACATACCACAGGGTAGCTGGTGTTTGGATCAAATTCAGTAGAATTGGCATCTACAAAAGAAAGTAAAAAAAACACGCAGTGAAACACATCATATGTAAAACTCAGTTTTATACTTTCATAATCCTGGTTGTTGATTGGAGTGTAAAGTTGTCATTTCAAAGTTCAAAGTGAATTTATTCTCAAAGTACATATATGCCACCATATACAACCCTGAGATTCAGTTTCTTGAGGGTATACTCAACAATGCTACAGAATAATAACTATAGCAGGATCAATGAAAGATCATCCCTAAGTTGTTAATTTAACTAGATATACGTATACTGTCAAACAAGACAATGTTTCTCCAGGCCAGGGTGTAAAGTACAGTAGTACACATAACAACTTTGGAAAGCAAGAATAAAATCTACAAGTGAGTTACACATAAATAAACAAAGTAAAGTGGATAAATTAAATATGGTAAGGTACAGAGCAGATTAACCAGTGACACTTCAAATATGATGTGACAGGGAGTTCAGCAGCCTCATGGCCTGAGGGAAGAAGCTGTTTCCCATCCTGACCGTTCTTGTCTTTATGCATCGGAGTCTCCTGCCTGATGGTAGAAAGTCAAAGAAGATGCTGGATGGATGGGTGGGATCCTTGATAATATTAAGGGCCCTGCGGACGCAGCGCTCCTGATAAATGTTCCTGATGGATGGGAGGGAGACCCTTACGATCCTCTCGGCCATTCTCACAGTCCTTTGTAGGGACTTCCGGTCCGATGCTCAGCTGCTCCCACACCAGATGGAGATGCAACTTGTCAGGACGCTCTCAATGGTGCTCCTGTCAAATTCAGTAAAAAAAAAGGGATGGGGGGTTGGGTGGTCACCAATTATCACCGGTGCCAATGGGACAGTGCCTGGGGTGATGAAGGCCATTATCTCTTTCACCAATCAACTTCCCAAGCTCTTTACTTCACCCCTCCCCCCTCCCAGATCCGCCTATCACCTACAACCTTGTACTTCTTCTTCTGCTCCCCCCACCTCGATACTCTCTTCCTTCCAGTCCTGAAGAAGGGCTTCAGCCTGAAGTATTAACTGTTTACTCTTTCCCACGTACGCTGCCTGGCCTGATGAGTTCCCCCAGCATTTTGTGTGTCACTTTAATCAAGTGAAGGAAAGAAATTTCCCCGTACCTGACCAGTTAAGTTCATTCCGCGCAAACTCCACAACAGCCAACTGCATTCCAAGGCACACACCTAACAAAGACCAAACAACCGGAATATTAGAATCCCTAAGGACAATAAAAAAATCATAAAATATTTAGTGGGGGGGAGGAGAGAGGAGGTGGTTCATTGATTAAAATTTGACAGACAGTTTTAATCAAAGTTCAATTTAAAATTTATTATCAAAGGACATATATACATTATACGGTTATATGGTTGTTATGTGGTTATATATGTCACCACATACAACCCTGAGACTCATTTTCCTGTGGGCACACTCAGCAAATCTATAGAATAGTAACTATAACAGGATCAATGAAAGATCAACCAGAATGCAGTAGATAAACCGTGGAAGTGAAAATATAAATAAATAAATAATGGGAACATGAGGTAATGAGATAAAGAGTCCTTAAATTGAGATCATTGGTTGTGAAATGATGTAGCAAGTGGGGTGTAGTTATCCCTTTTTAATCAAGAGCCTGATGGTTGAGGGGTGGTAACTGTTCTTGAACCTGGTGGTACGAATCCTGAGGCTCTCGTACCTTCTCCCTGATGAGGCAGCGAGAAGAGAGCATGTCCTTGGTGATGGGGGTCCTTAATGACGGATGCAGCCTTTTTGAGGCATCACACCTTAAAGATGTCCTGGATACTACGGAGGCTAGTGCCCATGATGGAGCTGACCGAGTTTACAACCCTGCAGCTTACTCTGATCCTGTGCAGTGGCCCCTACCTCCCATACCAGACAGGGATGCAGCTAGTTAGAATGCTCTACACGGTACATCTGCAGAAACTTTCAAGCATTTTTTAGAGAGAGACCAAATCTTTTCAAAATCCTAATGAAGTATAGCCGCCTTCATGCCTTCTTTGTGGCTCTATCGATATATTGGGCCTCTGTAACTTTAACATTTTATTCTGCATTCTGTGATTGTTTTCCCTTGTACAACCTCAATGTAAAGATATGATGAAATGATCTGTACATGTACAGATGCTATGCAAAGTAAAGTTTCTCACTGTAAATGGGCACGTGACAGTAATAATTCAGCGACATAATATTTTAGCGGCTGAAGATGAAACTGGCAAATTTTTAATAATTTATTTACTGACAGGATGTGATGTCGCTGACATGCTAACATTAACTGTACACCCTGGGGCAACACAGTAGCTTAATGGTTAGCACAACGCTTTACAGTGCAGGCGACCCAGGTTGCTGCCTGTAAGGAGTTTGTTCGTTTTCCCTGTGACCGTGTGGATTTCATTCAGGTACTCCAGTTTCCTCCCACAGTCCAAAGACGTACCAGTCGGTAGATTAATTGCTCATTGTAAATTGTCCCGCGATTAGTCTAGGATTAAATTGTGGGAACGCTGGGCGGTGCAGCTCAAAGAGCCTATCCAGCACTGTATCCCAATAAATAAATAATTGCCCTTGACTGAGGAAATGGTTTGAAGTCAACATTGGTTGTGGGTGAGGAGTCATTTCCAAGGACATAAGGCTTTCTTTGCTGAAGGTTATTCTGTGGGGTTTCCTATGTAGATTATCAATTCCATCATCATATAAAAATTCAAAATATATTTATCTATGCAGTATACAACTGTGAGATTCATCTTCCTCACAGATGACCAAGACACAAAGAAAACCACAGAACCCATTCAAAGAAAAATATCAACCTCCCCACAAACAAAAACAAAACAAATTGCGCAAATGGCAACAAAAAAAAACAAAGTTATTTAAGTGGGAATGTAGACTGAAGGCAGTACACCCGACAAAAAGTTGGATAATTCCTCTTACCCAAAAATGGCTTCTTCTGTTTTCTGGCCCAAGCAATCGCAAGAATCTTCCCCTCCGTCCCTCGGACACCGAAACCTCCGGGCACCAGGATCCCACTGCAAGAGGAAACCGTGGATGCTGAGTAATCCAGCAACACAAGTCGGAACTTCACTTTTCGCTGAACTTTCACAAAACTTAAGAGATTTACCCAGTGACGGGTTCCAACAATCTGCCTAGAAAGCAGTTGTGAACTCAGCCAGCTCCACCGTGGGAGCCAGCCTCCCCATCATCAAGGACATCTTCAGAAGGCAATGCCTCAAGAAGGTGGCACCCAGCATCAAGGACTCACCATCTAGGACAGACCTTCTTCTCATTGCTACCACCAGAGAGGATTAGATTATTAGATTATGAGGACACGCAGTCCTCTTTTATTGTCATTTAGTAATGCATGCATTAAGAAATGATACAATGTTCCTCCGGAATATCACAGAAACACAGGACAGACCAAGACTGAAAAACTGACAAAAACCACATAATTATAACATATAGTTACAACAATGCAAAGCAATACCGTAATTTGATGAAGAGCAGACTATGGGCACGGTAAAAAAAAAGTCTCTAAGTCTCTCAAAAGTCCCATCACCTCACGCAGACGGTAGAAGGAAGTAAAACTCTCCCTGCCATGAACTTCCAGCACCGCAAACTTGCCGATACAGCACCCTGGAAGCACCCGACCACAGCCGACTCTTGAGCACGTCCGAAAACTTCGAGCCTCCAACCAGCCCTCCGACACCGAGCACCATCTCTGCCGAGCGCTTCGACCCCTGCCCTGGCAACAGGCGATAGGCAAAGCCGAGGATTTGGGGTCTTCCCCTCCGGAGATTCTCGATCGCACAGTAGCAGCGGCAGCGAAGCGGGCATTTCAGAAGTTTATCCAGATGTTCCACCGTGCTTCTCACGTCTGTCTCCATCAAATCAGGATTGTGCACGGTACTTACAAATACGATATCATTTTGGAGCGGCCGCGCGCACTGCGTCGCGCCACCATCTTCTCCTCTCCTCCTCCTAAGGTACAGAAGCCTTAAGACACACACACAATTTTTTTTTAAATTGGGATACAGCATGGAGTAGGCCCTACCGGCCCTTTGCGCCGCGCCACCCATCATTCCCCCTAATTAACCCTAGCCTAATCATGGAACAATTTACAATGACCAATACCAACCGGTAGCTCTTTAGACTGTGGGAAGGGAACAAGAGCACTCGGAGGAAAGCCACGAGGTCACGGGGAGAATGTACAAACTCCTTGCAGGCAACGATGGGAATTGAACCAGGGTCGCTGGCACCGTAAAGTGTTGTGCTAACCGCTATGCCACCGTGCTGTCCAGCTCACCAGTTTATTTAGCCAAAGGACCTGTTCTTGCTCTGGAGCGTTACTTGTTCCACCCAAGACAATGAGTGCAAGATGTCCCCTGCCAATTCAACGTGCTTCCTGCATAGTGCAGGGCTCCACCAAGTTAGAGTCAAAGTCAAAATAAACTCATTGTCAAAGTATGTGCTGTACATGTCACCATGTACTACCCCAACATTCATTTTCCTGCAGACATTTACCGAAAAATTAAAAAAATCCAACAGAATTTATGGAAAAACATACATAAACAAAGACCAATAAACAACCAACAGGCAAAAGATGACAAACAGTGCAAAAATAAACAATGAAAAGAACAAGAGTTGCAGAATCCTTGAAAAGGAATTTACAATGACTATCTCCGGGAGGGGGGAGAAGATGGCGGCACGACGACAGCGCGTGCGGCCACTTCGGTGATGATGTCTGTTATCTGTCAAGTAGGGGACCGTGCACAATCCTGATTTGATGGAGACAGACCTGAGAGCATAGCAGAACATCTGGAAAACTTCTGAAATGACTGCTTTGCTACTGTGTGGTAACTGGAATCTCCGGAGCAGAAGGCCCTGAAATCCTCAGCTTTGCGTGTTTCAGCGGCCGGGGAGAGGTCGAAGGCGCTCGGGAGGCTGTATCGGACAGGCTGCTCGGAAGCTTGGAGTTTTCGGATGGATGGACTCAGGGTCCGCTGCTTCCAAGGTAACGGCGAATTGTTGGTGCCTGGAGGTTTATGGCAGGGAGTTTTTCCCTTTTGCCGCCTGCTATCGGAAACTCGGGAGTGGATCAACTCGGGACTTTGAGAACTTTTTTTTTACTGTGCTTATGGTCTGTTCTTTATCAAATTATGGTATTGTTTTGCACTGCTGTAACTATATGTTATAATTATGTGGTTCTGTCAGTGTTAGTTTTTGGTTTGTCTTGTTTTCTGTGGTATCACTCTGGACAAACATTGTATCATTTCTTAATGCATGTATGCATTTCTAAATGACAATAAAAGAGGACTGAGTGTTCTCATAATCTTTAAAAAAAAAATGGGCCTTTAGGTTGTGGAATTGATTCAGTATATCTGGCCATACAGACTCGTATGGCCAGAATTGGGAACAGCTTCTTTCCAACTGTGATAAGACTGCTGAACGGATCCTGACCCAGATCTGGGCCGTACCCTCCAAATATCCAGACCTGCCTCGGTTTTTTTTTGCACTACTTTACTTTCCCTTTTCTATTTATGACTTATAATTTAAATTTTTAATATTTAATATCGAATTGTACTCCAGGGAGCGGCAAGCACAGAATCAAATATCGCTGTGATGATTGTACGCTCTAGTATCAATTGTTTGGCGACAATAAAGTATAGAGCTGAGTGAAGTTATTCACTCTGGATGGCTGTAGGGTAATAGCTGTTCCCAAACCTGGCGGTGTGCGACCCAAAGTTCCTCAGCCTCCTGTCCGATGGGTATTAGTGAGAAGACAGCATAGATGGTAAAGGGTCCTTAATGATGGATACTGTTTACTTGTGGCAGTGCTTCTTGAAGATTTGCTCAGCGGATTGTTGGAATCCACTGTAAGACTAAGGTTGTCGCTTAATCATAATTTTGTTTTTACAAACTCAGGTATTTCTCAGTACGTGGTACTGGCAGAAAGTGGTACAGCAATTACATAACGATTTACCATCGTTCCCATTTTTCAATGGCTAAGTGTTAGCACATAACCATGTGATGCAATTGTGCAACCAGTGATTGGTTTCTTATCTGAGGAATTTCTTTTATCTTGACTATAACAGCGATGGATGTTTCAGAGACGCCGGCTTCTTTTTCTTTTGTCTTCTTCATCTTTACTTTTCACTGCTGTTCCTCAGCTCTTCACTTAGTTTGATTAGTATTTGATTGTTTGTTTAAACTTTGAAATAAATGATCGACAAGAATTAAAACCCCTCGCCATTCTCGACCCTCAGGATCAGAAAAATTAAGAGATCCAACAGAATCAAACAACAATTTCTAATTCAAGAGAAAAACACCAGATCGCATGCTTCACAGACTTTGGCAGCTGATCTGCATTTTGTGGAGACATTTATGAAGGGAATTTCAGATGGCAGATGGAATTTCAGGGACTTACTTGGCACTGCATAGATTCTGCCAAGCCTCGTGGTATTTGACTGGATCGTCCTCCTGTCTTGCTGGCTCCAGGTCAGCTGAATCTATATACTGCCGAGAAAATAGATAAGATATTTAAACCACTTTCCACTTGCCCTGTGCAGACACATCAGCAATATTTAAAGATGACGTGACAGTCTTCGACATTTAGTGACAGCAAGGTACCCAATATAAACTGTAAGGATTACTTCCTCTCCAGTCCTTGCTCTTTCCTACCCACCTGGATTCACCTACCACCTTCCAGCTATCCACCTCTCCTTCCACCCCACCTTTTATTCTGGCATCAGCCCTGAAGAAAGGTCCCGGCCCAAAACCTCATTCATTCATTTCCATAGATGCTGCCTGACCTGCTGAGTTGACACAGCATTTTGTGTGTATTACTATCCAGGAGTTCGAATGTTCTTCCTGTGAAGAACATTCTGTGTGTTTCCTCCCACATTCCACAGACATACAGTACTGTGCAAAAGTCTCAGGCACATAGATATAGCTAGGGTGCCTAAGGCTTTTACATAGTACTGTAGTAATTTTATGTATTGCACTGTGCTGCTGCTGCAAAAAAAAAATTACACATTTCATGAGATACGTGAGTGATGATAAACCTGATTCTGATATGGGTCTCTATTGTGGATGGAGAGTGGGAAGGGGGCAGGGAGAGGGGAATCATGGTTGGGAAAACAGGAAGGAAGAGGGGAGAGAGTGGGAAACATCAGAGAGCCATTCTGTAATGATCAATAACCTGATTGTTTGGAATCAAATGACCTTGCCTGGTGTCTCAGGGCTGGATGTGTCTACACCCGCACCACCTTCTGCTCCAGCACAGCTTCTCTGCCACCTATCCCACACCCTTCCCGTGGAGCTCCACCCTCACCATTCCCAACATCCTTGGTTCAATATCCAGATTTACAAATTTGCCCTCTACACCACTTACTTAACATGTATACACTTATATAGTAATACACAATTTTTTTTCTCTATATGTATTTCTACAACTATCAGGCTCATAAACTTTACTGCTGCCGCAAAGTTAACAAACTTCGCAACGTATGCCAGTGATATTAAACCAGGTTCTGATTCACATGGACCAGGGGTTCCCAACCTGAGGTCCACAGATCCCTTGTGTGATTGCCTTGGTCCACGAGGGCAACAGCCCCTGGTCCCTCTTCACTTTGACAACATTCTGCCTGTTTAGTCTGTGTAAGCAACATGGATAACCTCACACTTGCCACCTCTCAGCGGATCAAGATCCCACTGTAAATCTCTGTCGCATTCTGCGCCAGCGACGATACCACCCACTTTACTGTCATCTGCAAATCTCGTAACGTGTCTTGTACATTCTCATCCAAGTTGCTGCTACCATTGGGCAAGAGGTACAAGAGCCTTAGGTCCCACACCACCAGGTTCAGGAACAGTTATTACCCAAAAACCACCAGGTTCGTAAACCAATGTTTAAACTGGTTCCATAACTTACACTCACTTTCGATGAGAAGGCAAGAATTAAGAACGATAACAAATCAGCCATGATGGAACAGTAAAGCAGACTCAATGAGCCAAGTGGCCTAACTCTACTCCTGTGTCTTATTATTTTTGTCAGACTCTATAACCCATGTTCTCAGTATTATTTATTTACTTATTTACTTACACAATTTGACTTTTTTTGCACATTGGTTGTTTGCCTTTGATTAATTTCCAGTAATTCTATTTCCCTGTTTACCTGTAAATATCTGCAAGAGAATGACTCTCATTTGATGTCATATGCGTACTTTGATAAGACATTTACTTTTGCACTTTTAAAATCACTGGTAAGGATGACAAGCAACAACAGGCCCATCAATGGGCTAAAAAACGGGTGACGGGATTTAATGTGTGAGGTGTTGCACTTTGGGAGGGCCAACCAGGCTAGGAGTTGCATGGTGAGCAGTAGGGCATTGAGGAGTGTGGTAGAACAGAGGGATCGGGGATTACAGGTTCATAATTCCTTGAAAGTGGTATCACAGGTAGATAAGGTCATAAAGAAAGCTTTTAGCCCAACTGGCCTTCATAAATCAAAGTACAGAGGACAGGAGATGGGATGTTATGTTGAAGTTGTACAAGGTGTTGGCGGGCCCAAAACTGGAGTATTACTTGCAGTTTTGGTCACCTACCCACAAGAAAGATGTAAAAGAGTACAGAGAAAAATTTCTAAAATGCTGCTGGGACTTGAGGACCCAAGTTATAAGGTTGAATAGGTTGGGTCTTTATTCCCTGGAGCACAGGAGAATGAGGTGAGATTTGATCGTGACGTACAAAATTATGAAGGGTACAGATAGGGTAAATGTAAGCAGTCTTTTTCCACTGAGGTTGGGCGTGAACTAGAAGTAGAGGTCATGGGTTAAGGGCAAAAGATGACATGTTTAAAGGAGCTTCTTCACTAACAGGGTTGGAGAGAGTGGAACAAGTTACCAGCAGAAGTGGTGGATGCAGGGTAGATTTCAACACCTAAAAGAAATCTGGATAGGTGTGTGGATGGAAGGGGTGCTGAGTGCTAAGGTCCAGGTGCAGGCCGATGCGATTGGGCAGATTAATAGTTTGGCACAGACTAGATGGGCCAAAGGGCCTGTTTCTGTACTGCAGTATTCTATCTCTATTCAATGCCTATCAACCCCTGATCTGTCCAAGATCTAGCACTCCACCATTGCTCTCAAACTCAAAGTATGTACAGTATGTTACCATACCTTGCGATGCACGTTCTTGCAGGCGTTTACAGGAAAACAATGGAATTTATGAAAAAGTATAAAGACTGACAAATAACTAATGTGCTAAAGACAAGCTGTACAACAAAAATACTGAGAACGTGAGTTGCAAAGTCCTTGAAAGTGAGTCTGTAGGTCATAGAATCAATTCAGAGTTGAGGTGAGTGAAGTTATCAAAGCTGGTTCAGGAGCCTGATGGTTGAAGGCTAATAACTGTTCCTGAACCTGGTGGTGGGGGACCCAAGGCTCCTGCAACTCCTGCCAGGGAGACATCAAGTCAACCAGCCCTCTCTAGATTCCTTATGATCTACTATCCAGAGCAGCCCACCATGTGGAACTTAATCAAAGACCTTACTGAAGTCCATGTAGACCAGGGCTTCCCAAACTGGGGGGGGGGGGGCAGTCCATGGACCCTTTGGTTAATGGTAGGGGGTCAAGGGCATAAAAAAAGATTGGGAACCCCTGATGTAGATCAAGCACATCTACTGCCCTGCCCTCACTGATCTTTCATCAAAACAAGTATCAAATTTGTAAGACTCCTAACGTGACAATACAGAAACTGTGGAGACAAGTAGTAAATCGGTACCCAGCCTACCTTCACTTCCAACTTCTGGTTAATCGCTAATGCGGAGTGCTCCAAGGCCTTGATCACAGAAGCATAGGAGTCCGAGAGTTTGGTATATTTGCCAACCAACGCAATGGAACAAATTTCTAACGTGCGGTCATATCTGGTTGGGTAAAGAGGAAGACAAAGAAAAGAATTATAGTCATTCCACGACAGAGCTGAATGAACTGGTCAATACAAGATAGAAAACTTCTCTGCCCAATGCTTTAGATAAGATATGAAACCTTTCTTTAATTCTCAGTGAGAACACAAGTTTAAGCCGCCAATTCATATTTCATTAGTGATTCTGAATTCACTTCTACGCAAAAAGGCCATTTTATTAAGTACAGGAGAGGAACCCGTTGTGGTCTGCTGCTGCTGTTAAGCCCATCCACTTCGAGGCTCGCCGCGTTTGAGTTCAGAGATGCTCTTCTGCACACCACTGTTGTAACACCCGGTTATTTGAGTTACTGTCAGCTTGAACCAGTCTGGCCATTCTCCTTTGACCTCTCTCATTAACAGAACTGTCACTCTCTGGATTTTTTCCTGTTTTCCGCACCATTCTCCGCAAGCTGTTGTGTGCGAAAATCCCAGGAGATCAGCAGTTTCTGATGTACTCAAACCACCCCATCTGGCACCAACGATCATTCCATGGTCAAAGTCACTTGGATCACATTTCTTCCCCATTCTGATGTTTGGTCTGAACAAATTAACCTCTTGACCATGTCTGCAAGCTTTTATGCATCGAGTTGCTGCCAGATGACTGGGTAATTATATATGTGCATCAATAAAGTGGCCACTGAGTATATGAAGGATATATTAAATATTCTGTGATGTCTACAAACTATGCAAGCAAACATGGAATTTTCTTGAGAAGGTGAAGATTTTCTTGACATCCTGAAAGAGACTTCATCTGACATTGCGTGCACTAACTATGCCACCTACAATGCCAGCAAAAATGAAGCAAGATTCCTATTAAGGCTCAACTAGTTAACACCTTCAAGGACTGTTACCCGCAGAAAGTACAGTCACAGAATAACCTCCAAGGAAAACTATTTCAAACTCACACTGATGATGTGAGGGGTTTCTTTGAACACAAGGGACAACACTACTTCCCATATGAATGCCAATTTGTGTGTCAGCACAAGAGAGAAATTTCTTCGAGAAGCAACAACAGAAAAGAGCAGAGGAAAAAACTACAGCATGGAAACAGGCCCTTTGGCCCATCTAGTCCCTACCTACTCCCATTGATTGGCACCTGGACCATATGCCCTCCACACCCCTCCCATCCATGTATTTATCCAAACTTTCCCAAAGTGTTGGAATCAAACTTGCATCCACCACTTGCACCGGCAGCTCAATCCACACTCACACCACCCTCCTTAAAATATTTCACCTTTCACCCTTAACCCATGACCTCTATTTGAAGGCCCACCCAACCTCAGCGCAAAAAGCTGCTTGGATTTGCCCTATCTATACCCTTTGTACACCCCTATCAATCTCCCCTCATTCTCCTACGCACCAGGGAATGAAGTCCTAACCTATTTCCCTACAACTAAGGAACTCAAGTCCTAGCAACATTCTTGTACATTTTCTCTGTACTCTTTCAATCTTATTGACATCTTTCCTGCAGATGACCAAAACTGCACACTATACTCCAAGTATGGCCCCAACATCTTATAGAACTTCAACTTAACATCCTAACTCCTGTAATCAAAACTCCGATTTATAGAGTCAAAGAAAGGTACAGCTCAAAAACAGGCCCTGTGGCCTATCTAGTCCATGCGAACCCTTTAAAATGCCTACTCCCACTGCCCTGTCCACCACACTGCTACCATTCACGTACTTACCCAAATTTCTCGTAAATGTTCAAATCAAGCTTGCATGCACCACTTGCACTGACAGCTCGTTCCACACCCTCACAACCCTCTCGTGCAAAAGGTTCCCCTTTCACCCTTAACCCATGTCCTCTGGTTGTACTCCCATTCAACCTCAGTGGAAAAAGCCTGCTTGCATTTACCCCACCTATACCCCTCAAAATTTTGTAAACCTCCACTCAATCTTCTACATTCTAAAGCATCTAGTCCTAACCTAGCCAATCTTTCCTTTCACTCAGGTTCTCCAGTCCTGGCAACATTCTTGTAAATTTCCTCTGCAATCTTTCAACCTTGTTTACACCTTTCCTGTAGGTCGGTGACCAAAACTGCACACAATACTCCAAATTAGGTCTCACCAATGCCTTATAAAACTTCAACAAAGCATACCATCCCATCTCCTGTACCCAATACATTGATTCATGAAGGCCAATGTGCCAAAAGCTTTCTTTGCGACCCTATCTACCCCTGACACGGCTTTTAATGAATTACGGACCTGTATTGCCAGATCCCTTTGTTCTGCCATACTCCTCGGTGCCCTGGCACTCACTGTGCAAGACCTACCCTGGCTGGTCCTAACAAAGTGCAACACCTCACACTCCGCTGCATTAAATTCCATCTGCCAGCAGATCTGGCAAGATTTTCTCTTATGCTGATTGAGCCACAAGCAATTAGTTTTAGACTGGAGAAGACCTGTCAGTAAAACCAGATACACAGTTCATACCCAACTCTGAGATTTACTCTCCACAGCTGAACCTAAGGAATTCTTTCAGTGCAGCAAAAATCAATCTTATAAGCCAAATGTTATTCCTAAGGAACCCTATGAGGTAGCAACACCATGTGGGAAGGCTGAACCAATAACGAGGCCATCCTCTCTGTAATTCTTTGCAAACTATTTCATTGGTGAAACACAACACTCCATACATAAAGCACAAGAAGTTAATAGAATCATATAGTGTATTGGTTGTTGGGGTGCAGATGCATGAGTGCGAGGTAAGTCGCTCCTTCCTCCCGCTACCCTGCAGGTCACCCTTGGGCAAGGGGTAGAACATGATCAGGATCACGTGAAGCCATGGCAGCAGGTGGTGGATGGTCGTACGAGCAGCTGGCGCACATCACAAGTCCTGGTTATGGGACCACTAACACCAGGCAGATAGTCACTGGAAACGACTGGGGGTCACC
The DNA here is from genome assembly GCF_030028105.1 of Mobula birostris. NCBI lineage: Eukaryota > Metazoa > Chordata > Chondrichthyes > Myliobatiformes > Myliobatidae > Mobula > Mobula birostris. Next base: position 5,308,838 of record NC_092398.1, read on the forward strand.
CGGACTTTGCGTCTGCGGGGTCCGTGACATTTTCTCCACTCTTTGCTGAACGGACACCGCAGCCGAGGGCCTGCTCCAACTGCTCCAGGCTCCCTGTCCGAGGATTCACCTTTGTTCTAAAAGCTATTTGCTTACTCTTAATTTTTGCACGATTTATTTTCTCCCCCCTCTCTGTCACTGCACATTGGGTGTTTGTTGTTTTTTTAAAAAATGGGTTCTTTTAGGTTCCTTTGTTTTGTGGCTGCTTGTAAGGAGACGAATCTCAAGGCTGTATAATGTATACATACTTTGAACAGTAAAAGCTCGAATCTTTTGCTTTGTTATAGCACGTGACTGATGGGAATGCAATTGTCGTTCCTTTCCGTGCCTTGTGACGCATCGGGCCGCAACCTTGCCGTTCCTTTAGCAGTTTTGTCTGTTTTCTACGAGGCCGAGTTGTTAGCTCGACGCTCAGCCCAGCACGGATGGAAACCGCACAAGGAGCCGGCTGGATTCGAACACGGGACCACTTGCCCCGAAGTCCTGTGCTGATGCCACTATAGCACCGGACCGCTAAGAATGCAAGATCGTAAATAACCAAGATAGTGAAGGACCGAGACGAGAGAGCGCCGGTCCGGCAGCTACCGTACCTGTCTGCCATATCCCTCCATTTGTTCAGTAGTCTTCTTGGTTTAGTTTCATACTGGAGGTCAAGCCTTTCCTTAAAGTACTGCACAACCCCCTCAGCTTCAAGTAGCAAGGGAACTCGATACAAGGAACAAACATCATACACGCAAATAACCTGCAATCAAACAGATATATTTAAGCCCGAGAAACATCAGTAGTCTTAGATTTACAGAACACTACAACACAGAAATAGGCCCTTCAGCCCATCATGTCCCTTGCTGAACTATTAACCTGCCTCGTCCCACGGATCACAGCCCTCCATACCCCTTCCATTCATGTGCCCATCCCAATTTCTCTTAAACGTCGACATCGAAACCGAATCCACCAAGTCTGTCGGCAGCTCGTTCCACACTCGCACTGGCCTGAGTGAAGGGGTTGTCCTTCAATTCGTCTTTCACCAGGCACGAGTTGGGGGTGGGGGGTGGAGTTTGGGATTCTGATATTTCTACCATTCATACCTTGGGGTTTCTTGTTTCATGGATGTCTGTGAAGAGTAAGAATTTCAGGTTGTGCACTGTATACATTCTCTGATATTAAATGGAACCATTGAGCCCATGACCTCTCATTCTCGTCTCACCCAACCTCAGTGGAAAAAACACCTGCTTGCATTCACCATTTCTATAACCTCAATTTTGTATACTAGTACACTAATATAAACAAACTGTGTATCATTCCTCAATTATGATTGAGAAGGATTAACTCAGCAAATTGTACTAGAATCACTCTAACCCAGACACTACAGAAGCCGGAATCCGGACAAAAAAAATAAAAACACTGTAAGACTCAGAGTTACACAGACCATCTTGTCTATGTTGAGAAAAGTGCATACCTTAGCTCATCCCATTTGCCTGTGTTTGACTCATATCCCTCCAAACCAGGGGTCCCCAATCTCTTTCACGCCCTGGACCAATACCATTAAGCAAAGGATCCTTAGAACCCAGCCTGGGAAACCCTGATCTCCATCTTCCCTATCAACGTAGCTGTCCAGATGTACCCACCCCTACCACTTACGCTGGCAGCTCATTCCATACACCCATCACTCCGTGTGGAAAAACTTGCCGAGTTCCTCTCTAAACCTTTCCGTTCTCATCTTAAACTTGTGCCCTCTAGTTAAAGTTTCCTCTATCCAAAGCAAAAAAAACTGCTACTACTACCTTATCTTTGGTCCTCATCATTTGATCAATCTCTTCAAGGTCACCTCATTGCTCCTTGGCTCGATGGAAACCAATCTCAGCCAAGTCTCCCTCTCCTTGTAACTCAAACCCTCCAATCCAGAGTGTTCTTGTGATAAAGATGAGAAACTCTGCAGAAACTGGAAATCCAGAGCAAAACACACACAAACACAAACACACACACACACACACAAGAACTCAGCAGGCCAGGCAGCATCTATGGAAATAATCAGTCGATAGTTCTGGCTGAGAATCTTCTTCAGAACTGAGAAGGAAGTGGGAAGATGCCAGAATAAAAGGTGGGAGGAGGAGAGGAAGGATAGCTAGATGGTGATAGGTGAAGCTAGGTGGGTGGGAAAAGTAAAGGGCTAGGGAGGAAGGAATCTGATACAAGAGCAGAGTGGACCATAGGAGAAAGGGACCCGGGGGAGGTGACAGACAGGTGAGAAGAGATGAAAGGCCAGAGTGGGAAATAGGAGGAGGAGAGGGGGAGGGAATTTCTTTTAAACCAGAAGGAGAATGTTTTCTGCACTCTCTATGACCAAATCACACTTCTTCCTTTAATGTGAAGACCACAAGCTCACGAATTCCAAACTAGTCTCACTTGTAGAGCTGCAACACAATGTGCCAGCTCTTATACTCGCACAAAATGCTGGAGGAACTCAGCACTTATGATGGGGAATAAACAGTCGGCCTTTTAGCCCAAGGCCCTTCTCATCAGGACTGGAAAGGAAGGAGAAAAGCCAGAACCAGAAGTTGGAGGGAGGGGAAAGAAGGGTCTTAGCCTGAAATGTCTATTTATTCACATTCAAGCTGCTGCCTGACTTGCCGATTTCCTCCAGCACTTTGTCTGCATTGCTCAAAATTTCCAGCATCTGTAGACTCTCTTATGTTTACAACTCTTGTATTCATTCCCATTACCGATAAAGGCATGCATGTCACACACCTTCTCCCCCACCTTGGCTACGTAAACGGTTATTTTCAGGGATCTGGTATAGGTACTTGTATTTCTCAACGTCTCTGTTCAGCAACACTACCGAGGGCACAGCCACACACTATGTTCTGGCCTGGTTTATCTTCCCAAATATATCACTTTGAACTTGTCCGAGTTAAATTCCACCTGCTGTTCCTTTGCCCATTTTTCCAGTCGATCAACTGTCATACAAAATGTCATCCATCACTTTCCCTCCACAGATGCTGTCTGACCTGCAGAATTCTTATTGTAGTTGTTTTTTGCTTAAATGAAATCACAACAGCAAAAGACTGCAACATCTTACTCTGAATACACTGGATGGGAAAGATTTTGCTTCCTGAATACCTTTGGGCATACCTTGTGGATTGTGGGCTGCTGATCATGAAAATTACCATGAAATTTCTGTATCATGTACCATTAAAAAAAGTGCCGATATTTCTTATTTGAATTCATAATTCAAGACAGATTAACTGATGCCAAGATTGAGGAAGGCATTTCTGTTAGTCCACAGATCAAACAGGTCATCAATGAGAGGCAATTCAAAGACCTTCTAGTGGGATCAGTGAAAATCGCATGGAAGGCATTCAAGGCTGGTGTTGAAAATTTTCTTGCCAATTACCGAACTATGTGCAGCTGGCTGACAACGTGCTTCAAGCATACAGAATTATGAAGTACAACATGTCACTAAAGATTAATTTTCTGCATTCTCATTTAGATTTCTTTCTTGAAAATCTTGGCACTGTCAGTGATGAGCGTGGTGAAAGGTTTCAGCAGGACATTGCGGTCATGGATGGAAAAATGGGTAACTGGAATCCATCAATGCTGGCTGATTATTGTTGGACACTTAAACCAGAAGCCTCAGACATTGCATACAAATGAAAATCATCACCGAAACATTTTTAGCTGAATTAACTATTGCAAAGCATCAGCACTGTTATGCAATTAAATGCATTACAGTCAATAAAAAGTTAATTTCTTGTTTCTCCAAATTCTTGTGTAATACAAGTAGTCTGAAATTATGTGTTCAGCTTCAAGCAGTCTATCATAAACAAATTTAAAAAACTGAGGAAGCAACACTTCTGAAAAATTTGGTTGTCAAGTGATATCTAGAGGTGATTGTCGACTGTTCAGTCAGTGTTAAACTCCCGATCCCAGATGTTTACCTGTTCAGGTTCTACGTGGCAGAACATGGAGATTTTTTCTTTAACAGACTTCTCCATGGGCGTCGTACATCGGCAGACGATCTGCAGAGACAGTTAGAAACAAGGTTTACTGAATGTCAGACCTACTCACTACAACCGGGTACGGAAGGAAGAACATCTGTTTGGTGGGGGGAGACATGCAGGCCCTTTGCCGCACAATGGGATTGTGACCTCACAATCCACCTCGTTACAACCTTGGACTTTATCGTTTACCTGCATTTTCTCGGTAGATTTACGTTTTATCCTGCATTGTTATTGTTTTACCGTACTCGACCTCAATGCACAACCTGATCTGTTCGTGTGAGAGAGAGCACTTGGTGAACTCACTCCTTACACATACCACACAAACATTGCTTTGCCAGTCTGCCGTCGTTGTGCTGAGTGCACACACTTCAATGTCTCCCCCGATATATTCTCACAATGGGTTCTAAATCGAGCCGAAGTGCTTGGGTTGGCTTTACGAAGCCTTTCCGCCATACATGACAGAATATTCCATTTCTTTAGTAATGGGGATGTGTAAGTCTGCATATGTTGACGTAAATACTTCTGTTTCGTTTATAATATGATTGTAACTACATTGCAGTGGCTCATATTCTGATTCATGCCTAGTCTTAAGTTAACGTTGTTGGTAGTTAAAGAAGGCATGTCTTAGTGCCTACAAAAAAAGTCTTCGTCTCAGTAGGGGAGAGATAGGGGTTGCCAGGCGTTTGCGCTGGACAACAGTATGGAGCTATTATTGCGTTTTCAGGTAGAAGGCACGGTAGCATGGTGGTTAGCAGAACGCTTTCTATTACAGGCGATCCAGGTTCAATTCCCGCCACTGCCTGTAAGGAGTCTGTACGTTCTCCCCATGACCGTGAGGGTTTCCTCCGGGTGTTTCGGTTTTCTCCCACAGTCCAAAGACGCACCAGTTGGTAGGTTAATTGGTGGTTGTCCCATGATTAGGCTAGGGTTAAGTCGGGCGGGGGCTGCTGGGCAGTGTGGCTCAAAAGGCCCACTCCACACTGTATCTCAATAAATAATCCATTTTACTCAGTAGCCCAACCAATGAAAATGTTAGAATTGTTTTCAAATACTTTTCGTACGATAATAGTTGAATTAATGCAAGACTAAAATGGTAGTTTTTTTTTACTGTATTACTTACTCGAGTATTTTTTTTTAAAAACAGAACGTGCTTCATCCCAACTTTACTGGCAGAAAGCCGTTTAGCTGTTGTGCAACAGTTTATCATAGTTCAATTTTTAATTTGCTGAGTGTGGCAGCATGAAAATGAATCTAGGGTGTTATATGGTGATGTATATATGGTGATAAATTTTACTTTGAACTTTTTAAAAGATTTAATCAGTATGACCAGTATGCAATCAAGCTTTTCACTGTATCTCAGTACTGTGCCAGTAATAAACCAATCCCAATACACTAAGGCCTTGATCTTCACTGCCCAGTGACAGGGGTTAGGCTGTATTACCCGGGCTTGTGATTGCTTCCACTTACCAAGTCTGGTGACAGACCAAGTCCTCGCAGTTCCCGAACGCTGTTCTGAGTGGGTTTCGTCTTTTGCTCTCCTGTGGTACTTGGCTGAAACAAGACAGAGGCAATCAGGTTGGACTCAAAAAAACGTTACCTCTGGCTGAGGAATCCACAGCGCTTGGTAAACAAAACAGAGAACACAATTATTTTGATGGTTAATATCGAAAAAAAAATTGGAGAGCAGACTTAGTAACTTGTTTTACAACCCCTCCAAGGAGTACTGAGAGCAGTTTTGGGCTCCGTATCTACGAAAAGGATGTACTGACGTTGGAGAGGGTCTAGAGGACGTTTACAAGAATGATCCTGGGAATGAAAAGGCACGAGGAGCGTTTGATGACTCTGGGATTGTACTCACTGGAGTTTAGAATAAGGGGAGATGGGGTGTGCAGGGGTGGTCTCATGAAACCTACTGAATTCTGAAAGCCCTGACATATTCAACAGTGCACGGACAATATCTACTCACATGGTGGTGAAAATTGCCAGATGCGGAGAACAACTCAACCCAACCATCAACCACCCCTGATACACGTCTGCTGATTCATTTGCAACAAAAAGCCTAGACGGGGTGGATGTGGAGATATTTCCTATACCGGGGTAGTCTAGACCAGAGGGCACAACCTCAGAATACAAGGATGTTCCTTAACTGCAGAGATGAAGAGGAATTTTCTTTACCAGAAGAAGATGTATACATGGAATTCATTGCTACAGAGGGCTGTGGAGGCACAGTCATTGGGTATATTTAAAGCAGAGGTTGATAGTTTATTGATTAGTGAGGATTTCAAAGGTTATGGGGAGAAGGCAGGAGAATGGAGTTGAGAGGGAAAATAAATCAGTTATGAGGGAATGGCAGAGCAGACTCAATGGGCTGAATGGCCTAATTCTGCTCCTATGTCTCATGGTCTCTGAATAATGAGTTTTACAACCTCCAACAGGACTCCATACGTCAGGGTGCATATCAAAGATCGCCTGGTTGAATCCGAGCAATGTTTGAAAACAGTTTCAGTCATCCTAGTTTTATTGCTAGCTGTGGTAAATGAGTCAGAGTCATGAATTTAAACCAACTGGATTTGGCAATCTCACACTGGAGAGGAGTGGCAAAACACTAATTCAGCTCCAGTTCTGAAGAAGGTTATCAAGTTCTTTTTTTTAAATTACGCATCTTTTGAAGGAGCAAAAGTCGTGTCAGGAGCTTAACCACATTTAACGTCACAGTACAGTACAGGCCCTACAGCCCACAATGTTGTGCCGACCTTTTAATCTACTCTAAAGTCAATCTAACCTTTCCAGCCCACACAGCCCTCCATTTTGCAATGTGCCTAGCTCATCACTATGAGCCACGTTATATGACATCATCAAGTGCCGCAATGTTCGACATGGGCGATTGTGGTCTTTTGACCATGATTGTCGTGGGCAAATTTTTCTTCCGGGCAGTGTCTTTCCAAGACAGGTGACCACACAGCCATTATCAATATTCTTCAGAGACTGTCTGCCTGGCATCAGTGGTGGCATAACCAGGACTTGTGATGTGCACCAGCTGCTCATACGACCATCCACCACCTGCTCTCATGGCCTCACGTGACCCTGATCGGGGCAGGGGAGAAGAGGCCTAAGCAGTGCTACACTTTGCCCAAAGGGTGACCTGCAGGCTAGCACAGGCTACATCTCCTTTGGCTGACACGTATCTTGACCCTGCCACCTGGGTGCTGATCTATAACAAGCCAAATAAGCACTTCGTAGGGCCAACTGAGTGATAAGGTTCTAAAAACCGTCTCACTGAAAGACAGGAAGGGGCAGGAGAGGTATTCAAGTGCTCACAATCTGGATAGCTGGAAGCACAGCTACCGGCGGGGCAGAGTATAAACCGGGGACGAGAAAAAGACCTAAATGCAGCAGCTCAAAATGGGCGGTGCGACAGCGCCAGCGATCGCTGATCAGGGTTCAATTCCTGCCGCAGTTTGTAAGGAGTCCCTGTGACAGCTTGGATTTCCTCCAGGTGCTCCGGTTTCCTCCCACAGTCCAACGACGTACAGGTGAATACGTTTAGTCTGTTACTAAGAAAAGCTAAAGCTGCCAGTAAAGCATTAAACAAGAAGTGAACATCCCCACTGGCTACTAAGACTGAGCAAACCCTGAGGATTTACATGGGTGTAATTGGGGGACATGGGCTCGTTGGGTTAGCAGGGCCCATTACTGTGTTGTATCTCTAAATAAATCCCTCGTCATTGGGTTTGGAGGTTTGTATGCCTCAATGACCCACAGAGCCACGCCGGCTAGAGTCAGGGCCTTGCGCTGGGGCTCTTGGTTGGTCAACCATGTCAAGCAGGTCAAAGGGTAGAGGTCAGACTAAGAGTTGTCCACCGGTCCTCCAGGTTCGGGGGTTCTGCTCTGACTGGTAAAACAACATTGTTATGGAAACAGCAATGAAGAATCCTTCTACATCTAAGTGTGACGATATTCCTGAGTCTCCATCCGGGACTTGGAATGACTGATGGTAGTGAAAACCGAGCTACTGACATGATGAAGGATCCCTGAACACCAGCAAAGGTGGAGGACCTTACAACCCTGAGTGGTCAAAACGTTGCTACGGAACAGCAATGAAGAATCCTTCTTTACCCGTGTGACAGTACGGCCAAGTAGAGTTGGAGGACCTTTATTGCTACCCTAGACACTAGCCGCATAACGGGCAGTAAGTAAGCATTTTTAAATAAATTGTTCATTCATTAGGTGCCAGATCATATGATGTGGGTGATCATGGTCTTCCCGTGACCATGATTGTTCTTGGCAAACTTTTCTACAGAAGTGGTTTGCCATTGTCTTCTTCTGGGCAGTGACTTTACAAGACAGGTGACCCCAGCCATTATCAATACTCTTCAGAGATTGTCTGCCTGGTGTCAGTGGTCACATAACCAGGACTTGTGATGTGCACCAGCTGCTCGTACGACCATCCACCACCTGCTCCCATGGCTCCACGTGACCCTGACCGACTTTTTTGGGGGAAGGGGGAGTGAGCAGGTGTTACTCCTTGCCAAGGGTCATAAACCTTGTATGGTAGAGACACATCTCCACTCCGCCACCCACTAAATATATAATGGTCAGCACAACAGTGTGGGCCGAAGAGCCTGTATGATATTCTAGACGTTAAACAGAGAATTAAGATAAGTGGAGGAATTGAAAAAGCCAATAATGGACACAAGGGAGGAAGTTAATTGGATCAAAATAAATTAAAACGTTGAAATTTTATGTTAGGCTTTGTTTTTCATTCGGATCACCGGAGCGGAAGATGGAACATAACAGATTAGCAGGAAGCCAGGGTGTACAAAACCCCGGGTAGTTATATGCGCCTGATGGCCATACCTGTTTCAGAGAGGCACTACCAGGAACCTGGAAGTAGATTGCCCATTCTCAGTCACTCAGGGACAGTGTGCAGAAAAGAAAAGAAACATTATAACCACACTGGAAAAAGTTAAAATCCTTTTCTTCCCAGCTTATTAAACTAATCCCTTAGGAGATCAAACTGGGCCAGATTTTTACTAACGAAAGCATTGGTGTTCGATGTTGGTCAGCCTAAATATTTTGCAACCTACCACATGGGAATTCCGTTTTGTGGAATTCATTTCCACAGTTGGCTGAGGACAAGTATACTTAAAAGTGGAGGTTGATCGGTTCTTGATTAGTTAGGGTCAAAAGTTATGGGGGAGAAGGCAGGAAAGTGGGGGCTGAGAGGGTGTCCCGGTAGCATAGTGGTGAGCACAACACTCAACAGTACAGGAAAGCCAGGTTCAATTCCTGCCACTGTCTGTAAGGATTTGTACGTTCTCCCCATGACCATGTGGTTTCCTCCAGGTGCTCCGGTTTCCTCCCACAGTCCAAAGACGTACCGGTTGGTAGGTTAACAGGTCATTGTCAATTTTGGTCTCCAAATTTGAGGAAGGACATTCTAGCTATTGAGGGAGAGCAGTGTAGGTTCACGAGGTTAATTCCAGGGATGGCGGGGCTGTCATATGTTGAAAGATTGGAGCGACTGGGGTTGTATACACTGGAATTTAGAAGGATGAGAGGGGATCTGATTGAAACCTATAAGATTATTAAGGGATTGGACACGCTAGAGGCAGGAAACATGTTCCCGATGTTGGGGGAGTCCAGAACCAGAGGCCACAGTTTAAGAATAAGGGGTAGGCAATTTAGAACGGAGTTGAGGAAAAACTTTTTCACACAGAGGGTTGTGGTTCTGTGGAATGCTCTGCCTCAGAAGGCAGTGGAGGCCAATTCTCTGGATTCTTTCAAAAAAGAGTTAGATAGAGCTCTTAAAGATAGTGGAGTGAAGGGATATGGGGAGAAGGCAGGAAAAGGGTACCGATTGTGGATGATCAGCCATGATCACAGTGAATGGTGGTGCTGGCTCGAAGGGCTGAATGGCCTATTCCTGCACCTATTGTCTATTGCGAATTGTCCCATAATGAGGATATGATTAAATTGGGGAATTGCTGGGCAGCGTGGCTCAATAGATAAATAATTCAGCCATGATGTAACGATGGAGCAGACTCACTGGGCCGAATGGCCCAATTCTGTAAAAACACTGCAGGTGATGGAAATCTGACACAGAAACAGTGGGTTAGGCAACACAGTTGGAAAGAAAGAATTCTGACAAAGCATCTTCAATCTGAAATTCACAGATGCCTGACTCACTCAGTGCTTCCAGAATTTTCCATTGTTATGTTAACTTTTAACTGGACTGGAATCATATTATCTCAGCATTTAAACTGTTAAGGTTTTAAAAATGAACACTCAGTTGCCATCACATTAGTTACCTTCTGTATCTAATAAAATGGCCACTGAGTGTACGTTCGTGGTCTTCTGCTGCTGTAGCCCATCTGCTTCTGCACACAGAGATGTTCTTTCTGCACACCACAGTTGTAACATTTAGTTATTTGAGTTACCATTACCTTCCTGTCAGCTTGAATCAGTCCGGCCATTCTCCTCTGATCTCTTATTAACAAAGTGCTTTCGCCCACAGAAATGCCGTTCTCTGTCTGATTTGTTTCTCACACCATTCCCTGTAAACTCTAGAAACCATTGTATGTGGAAAATCCCAGAAGATAAGCATTTTCTGAGATATTTAAACCATCCTGCCCAGCACCAATCATTCCCTGGTCAAAGTCACTTAGATCCTATTTCTTCTTCATTCTGATATTTGGTCTGAACAACCGAACCTCTTGACCATGTCCGCATGCTTTGATGCACTGAGTTGCTGCCACGTGATTGTCTGGTTAGATATCTGCACTAATGAGGTGTACATAATAAAATGGCCACAGTGTAAGTAATCACGTAAGTAATTTAAGATCGCCTTCTCTCCATTCAATTTCCCTCTGTTTATTTTATTTTCTGAGTGAGATAACGTTCAATCGGTTGGCATTTTCTAGTTCAGACTCTGGGTCACTCATTAATAACATTGGACAACAAAGATTTTGCTTGTTGAATACTTTTGGGTGTATCTGACGGATTTTGGGCTGCTGATCATGAAAATCACCATGAAATTTCCTTATCACGCACAATTTGTTGAAATCGCCTATACTTGTTATGTTAATTTATGATTCAAATCAGAATAACTCATGCCAAGATTAAGGAAGGCATTTTTGTTAGTCCACAAATTAAACAGGTTATTAATGACAGGCAATTAAAAGAACTTCTACAGGGACCAGAGAAAATCCCATGGAAGGCATTCAAAGATGCTGTTGAACGTTTTCTTGTTAACCTCAGAGCATCACAGTAAGTGCAGCTGTTGACAGCATGCTTCAAGCACACAAAACCATAAAGTGCAACACACCACTAAAGATTCATCTTCTGCATTCCCATTTAGACTTCTTTCCTGCAAATCTTGGTGCTGTCAGTGACGAGCACAGTAAAAGGCTTCACCAGGACATTGCGATCAGGGAGAAACGGTATCAGGGCAACTGGAATCCATCAATGCTGGCTGATTATTGTTGGACATTTAAGTAGAAGCCTCAGACACTGAGTACAAATGAAAATCATCAAAACATTTTTAGCTCAGTTGAATTATTGCAAAGCATCAGCACTGTCATGCAATTAAACACACTATATTCAATAGAAGTTAATTTCTTGTTTCTCCAAATTCCTACGTGATAGAGGTAGTCTGGAATTATATTTGTGTTCATCTTCAAGTGGTCTATCATAAACAAAAAAATTCTAAGGAAGCAACACCTTTGAAAAACTTTTGTTGTCCAGTACAATCTTCCACAGTCAAAGTCACTTAGATTACATTTCTTCCATGTTCTGAAGCTTGGTCTGAACAACTGAACGTCTTGACCATGCCTGCATACTTTTATGCATCGAGTGGCTGCTTGCCACATGATTAGCTAATTAGATATTTGCATTAACAGGTGTACATTATTAAAAAGTGGCCAATGAGTGCCTCTTATTTAAACCCACTCTCTCTCAAACCAATTTCCCTCGGTTCATTCCATTTTCTGCGTGAGGTAACAGGTTGAATCTGCTGGTTGAGACTTGGGGTCACTCGTTAATAATTCTGTGCTATAGCTATCTGCAAAGACAGACTATGGCCAGCTTGCCGCAGTACAGCAGGCAGATATTTTTTGGACACATTTGGCAAACATACTACGGTGTCTGTAAGTCAGCGCCAACCAGAGAATCCAGCTCAACAACAATGGACGGGACCGTAACAGTCCGCACACAAACAGCTGAGAAACAATATTTTGAGTTGACAATGGGAACTCACCAGAGGCACTAAACTGACGTGAATATTGCAGAAGTTCTCTCTCTTAACTTTAAACTGGAACTGGCGAAAGGCTTCGATGAAAGGCATGCTCTCGATATCTCCCACAGTTCCGCCCAGCTGAGTGCACAGAAGGAAACAGCTGATTAGGTTATATGCTTTGAAAGCAGGCAATACCAATGTTAAACAAGCCCTGTGAAGAATAGTAACAAAGCAAATGTTTTGAGACAACTTTATATACAATTACTAATCATAAAAGGAAAATCATAAAATGAAATTATAATTAATGCATGTGTGTATAATGCGTGTGGTGGCACAGTAGCGTAGCGGCTAGCACAATGCTTTACAAGTGACCCAGGTTCAATTCCCACCGCTGTCCTGTGAGCAGTTTGTATGCTCTCCCTATGATTTTGTGGGCTTCCTCCGGGTGCTCCAGTTTCCTCCCACATTCCACCGGCATATGGTCAGTAGGTCAACTGGTCACAATAGGGGTAATTGGGCAGCACAGGCTAATTGGGCCAGAAGGGCCTGTTACCGTGCTGTCTCTCTTAAATCTAAATCTTTGTATCGTTAACAGTGATTCAGGCAATTGCCTGCTCAGTTTACTAATACCCTGATGGTCTTTGGTGAACCTGTGAAATTCGGTGCCACAGATGGCTGTGGAGGCCAAGTTATCCGGTTATATGCAAGGCAGAGGTGGATAAGATTCCTGATTAGTCGGGGCATGAAGGATAAGATTAGGTCGGAAGGGGAAACGGACCCACCATGATGAAATGATGGAGCAGACTCAATGGGCCAAATAGCCTAATGCCACTCCTCTATCTGATGGTCTTAATAATTCCAGGCCTTCTGCAGTGTTCCCGCTTGGTGGCACGGTAATATCAGCGCCAGACTCCGGAGCGAAGGTTCCCGAGTTTGAATCCAAGTTGGGTTGAGCGTCAAGCTAGCAACTCTGCCTTGTAAAACAAGAATAGCTTGCTACGGAAACACCGTCTAAAGACGGTGCCCCGATAACTCCAGTGCCCAGTTAAGGGCTATTCTTCTTCTTCTACTACAGTGTAGCTGACACTTAAATACCCTTGCAATGCTCTAACAAGTACTCACTACAAGGGCAACTTGAATACAAATAATTGCTACCATACCAACAATAAGGACTGCAAGAATGTGTCAATCTCATGTTTAATCTGAACACTGCTAACTGAAATCTATTTCACTCAGTGGGACTGCTGGTGTTCCCCAGAGCTGTGGTGACAGGAGATTTAAGAGGAACTGGGAGGGGAAGCACTTTCACCCAGAGGATAGACTGTATTTATTGAGATCACAGCACGGAAGAGGCCCTTCTGGCCTTTCAAGCCATGCCCCCAGCAGTTGCCCGATTTAATCTTGGCCTAATCAGGACCACAACCTTGTCGTAGGGTTTGGAGGCTTGTGTGCCTCAATGACTCGGAGAGCTATGCTGGTTAGTCAGAGCCTTGTGCTTTGGCTCTTGGTAGGGTCACCAATGCCAAACAGCTCAAAGGGTAGAGGTCAGACTGTCCTACTAGTCCTCCAGTTTCGGAAGTTCATCTCAGGGCTAACAACTCTGACTGCTAAAACAAAACTGTTACAGAAACAGCAATGAAGAGTCCTTCTACGACTGAGTGGCCAAGGGCAGACAGATGGAGGACCTTCACTGCTGTCCTAAACACCAGAAGGTGTAACGGGCAGTAACGGGCTTCAAAAAGGCAACAATTATACCAGTGCCTCAGAAAAGCAGTGTGATCTGCCTTAATGACTATCGCCCAGTAGCACTCATATCTACTGTGATGAAGTGCTTTGACAGGTTGGTCATGGCTAGAATCAACTCCTGCCTCAGCAAGGATCTGAATCCACTGCAATTTGCCTATTGCCACATAGGTCTACGGCAGACGCAATCTCAATGGCTCTTCACACTACCTTAGATCACCTGGACAATATAAATACCTATATCAGAATGCTGTTCGTTGACTATAACTCAGTGTTTAACACTATTATTCCCACAGTCCTGATCAATAGGCTACAGAACCCAGGCCAATGTACCTCCCTCTGTAATTGGATCCTTGACTTCCTAACCGGAAGATCACAATCTGCATGGATTGGTGATAATATCTCCTCCTCGCTGATGATCAACATTGGTGCACCTCAGGGCTGTGTACTTAGTCCACTGCTCTACTCTCTCTATACTCATGATTGTGTGGCTAGGTATAGCTCAAATACTATATATAAAGTTGATGATACAACCATTGTTGGTAGAATCTCAGACAGAGATGAGAGGACGTACAGGAGTGAGATATACCAGCTAGTTGAGTGGTGTCAGAGCAACAACCTTGCACTCAGTGTCAGTAAGACGAAAGAGCTGATCGTGGACTTCGTAAAGGGTAAAACAAGGGATCAAGAACCTATCCTCAGAGGGTTCAGAAGTGGAGACAATGAGCAATTTCAAGCTCCTGGGTGTCAAGATCTCTGAGGATCTAACCTGGTCCCAACATATCAATGCAGCTATAAAGAAGACAAGACAGCTATATTTCATTAGGAATTTGAAGAGATTTGGTCTGTCACCTAAAATACTCAAAAACCTCTACAGATGTACCATGGAGAGTATTCTGACAGACTGTGTCACTGTCTGATGGTGGGGGGTGAGGGCTACTGCACAGAACTGAAAACAGCTCCAGAAAGTTGTAAAATCAGTCAGCTGCATCTTGGGTACTAGCCTCCGTAGTATCCAAGACATCGTCAAGGAGTGGTGTCTCAGAGAGGCAGCGTTCATTATTAAGGACCCCCCCCCACCAAATCATCCAGGACATGCCCTCTTCTCATTGTTGCCATCCAGGAGGAGGTACAGAAGCCTGAAGGCACATACTCAATGATTCATGAACAGCGTTTTCCCCTCTGCCAACCAATACCCAAAATGGATATTGAACCCATGAACACTACCTCACTTTTTAAAATATATTATTTGTTTTTGCACTTTTAAAATTATATCTATAGTAATTAATTTCTGTATTATCTATCGCAGTGCTTCCCAACCTTTTTTAGCCCAATGCCCCATAATGCAAAAACATGTCTACAATATGCTAACATGAGAAAAGTGATTTTGCTTTAAAATTTGTCATTTAACCTTGCTTACTCAGTACCTGTGCGCTGTACAGCAGCTTCAATATCAATGTGATCCTTGAGCTTTTTTAGCAAGAGTTGAAATATCTGGTTCAAGTTGTGATAGCAAAGGCCAAATGTCCCCACACTTAACAATGTTCAAGCGGTTTCTGTTTTTTGTGAGAATGTAGTTCACTGCACTGAAACCTCTTTCAACAAGGTAGAAGGATGGAAATGCAATGAAGAGCAATTTGGCTCTTCATACCAGGAGACTTCGTACGACAGTGCAGCCACATACCTCAAAAGCCAACATTTTTGCTCCATCATTCTGATTTTCCATCATTTCTTCTTGCAAGCTCTCTTCTTGTTCTTCCATCTTGCAAAGAAATAGGTTAATTACCCAGTCTGGAATTTCCAGATCGTTCGAATCTTTGAATGGATTCTGAAAATCCCTCTTCAGTAACTACAGGTGTAAGCAGTACTCTTGCAAATCACGGTCTGTGAAAGAGTGCCATACTTTCCATGTGGGGAAACTCTCAGAACACTCTTCTCCCGATGTTTTGATTTTACATTTCCAATTTTCCAATTAAAGTGGACACTGCATTTTTTTTTGCCTGGATTAAACTGAAATTCTTACCCTGCTGTTTCATATTTAGAATGCTCATTTTGTCCTACAGATCGGCTAGGTATGCCACATCTCCACGTAGAAGTTCAATCTTATTTCCCAAGCTCTTACTGACTTTGAGCAAAGATTCAACCACAGTGTCAAAAAGATCAAGGAAACATTTTAAGCAGCAGCCTTTGACAGTCAATGCACTTCAGTATGAAAAAGCAAGTGTTCAAACTCTTCATCGTTATCTTGGCATAACTGGCAAAAATTTCTGGTATTTAGTAGATGAGCTTTAATTGTGTTGATAGCAGATATTACGAGAGTCATGCTTGAAAAAAAGTAGCTCGCTGAAGTTTTAGGCTGCAGAATGTTGACGACGAACTACACAATGGATTGCAAACAGACTTGGAATTTCTTTTTTCATAAGTGCCACTAAACCAGCATGACATATTTGGTGCTCCATCTGTTTCACAAGAAATTATATTCCTAATCAGAATACTTTTATCCTCAATATACATTTTGAGCTTGTCATAGATTGATTCTCTGTTGATATCTGTTCTTAACCTCTTACAAGAAAATCTCTTCATAAACATTTCCTTTTTCAATAAACCATACATATGCCATTAGTAATGCCTTGTTGTCTCGTAGCTGACTCATCGAAATGTAACCCAAATTCTGTTTTTCGCAGCTCTGTGCATAGTTGTCTTCACTCATTTTGTCAATACGATGAGCTACAGAGTTATTACTCAGAGGAATTGATTTTAAAATACTGGTATCCATTTTAAGAACAGTGGTGAGCACTTCTGATACAGCAGGCATTGTTAATCTTTCACCTATTGTATGAGATTTTCCACACTTTGCTATCATTTTGGAAATGTTATAAGCAATGAGACCACTATCAAAGTCATTTTTAGCTTCTTGGCAAATGATTTGAGTGTGCAACGCTTTTCAAATGCTTCTTTCATCTTCTGGAACTGAATAATGCTATTAGTAGCCTTTTCAGAGTGTCTTCTATGGAAGTGTTCCTGCAATCTTGATGGTTTCATGGCTTCGTCATATAGTACTGTATTACAAATAAGACACACGGGACGTCGCTGATCTGACGGGAACGGAATAAAACCATACTCCAGGTACGTAACATTATATTAACACACTTTCCGTCGTTTCTATTTCTTAGCGGGATTAGAATTCAAGGCTTCACTGCCTTCAGACTCAGATCAGGCTGTATTTACCCAACATTAATGCGGTTAAATTTAAAACAAATTAACAAAAACTGGGAATGACTATTGGATGTTGATGACAGCAACGAGTTGACACAATCGGTCAGATCCTGTGCCTCAAGTTAAGCTACGAATCTTGAACGTCTGCCCCCCATGAATTCTATTTCCCCAAATGCCCCCTTGAGACACGTAACCGCCTCCATTGGGAATCACTGACCTATCACATTGTATCACTGCTGTTAAGTTCACTAATTTCACGACACATGCCGGTGATAATAAACCTGAAGTAATTACGTGACAATTTACAATGACCAATTAACCTACCAACCAGTAGGTCTCTGGACGGTGGGAGGAAACCGGAGCACCCGGAGGAAACCGACGCGGTCACGGGGAGAACGTACAAACTCCTTACAGGCGACAGCGGGAACTGAACCCAGGGCAACTGTACTGTAAAGTGTTGTGGTAACCACTACGCTACCATGCCACATCCATGTTGACCACGCTGCCAGAGGCAGGTACATTAACACTTAAGAGGCACCTGGACAAGTACAGGAATGAGAAAGGTTAAGACATATGGGCCAAAACCAGGCAAACAGGACTAGCTTAGATGGGAATGTTGTGTACACAACAGTAGTGTAGGGGCTAGCATAACACTTTATACAGTGCCAGTGATCGGGGTTTAATACTTGCTGCTGTTTTTAAGGAGTTTGCACGTTCTCCCTGTGATCACGCGGGTTTCTTCCGGGTGCTCTGGTTTCTTCCCACATTCCAAAAACGTACAGGTTAGCCATCTGTGAGCATGCTACGTAGGCGCTGGAATCACGGTGGCGTCTGTGGCTACCCTGGCATATCCCCGGATTGTGGCAGACTCGATGAGCCTAATGGCCTAACCCTACACCTACGTCTCGGGTCTTAAAACTGAGGTTTGACCGTGACTTGAGTGAAGAACTACTAAGGTAGGCACAGAAAATACTACTCCTGCCCCGTATTCATCTCTCTGCTCCAAGAGGACTACGACCTCACCGTAAGGTTTGGAGGCTTACGTGCCTCAACGACCCAGACAGCTACGTTGGCTGGAGTCAGGGCTTTATGCTTTGCCTCTTGGTGGGGCTACCCATGCCAGATATGTCAAAGGGTAGAGGGCAAGCTTCGAGTGGTCCACCTGTCCTCCATGTTCAGGGGTTCAGCTCGGGGCTAACAACCTTGACTGGTAAAAACAAAATTGTTACAGAAACAGCAATGAAGAATCCTTCTACATCCCAGTGCGACGGTATTCCTGAGTCTCCACCTGGGACTTGCATGACTGACAGTAGTGAAAACCAGGAGGAAGCTACTGACATGCTGAAGGAAGCCCTGAACACCTCCAACGGTGTAACGGGCAGCAGGTAGGTCCTTATTGCTCAAGAAAGGACGTCCTAATAAAATGGTCACTCTGGCCGCCTCAAATGGCTCACTGAACTTGCAGAAACCTGACGCCGAGCTGCTCTCCCACTGCCATGACAAAACTTGAATTAAATAACCGGACTTCTGTGAGGTGACACAAAGCCACAGTAAACACCACACAAGGCCCGACTTCCTCACCTCAATAACGCACACTTCAGGTTCCACTCCGTCACTGTCCACTGGAATGCGAGCCTGCCGCAACACCCACTCCTGAATGGCGTCCGTGATATGCGGGACCACTGCAAACGAGACAAAGGTTAACATCAGTCACACAACTGCTTCCAGATGGTCACCACTTGCCCTGACAAAGGGCTACCAGCTGGATGAAGTCCTAAAAGGCAGAAAGATAACTTTAGTAGAAAATTAGCAGCTGCTGGAAAATAGCTGGGGAGTAAACCTTAGACCAACAGACATTACAGTATTGTGCAAAGTGCGTGTGTGTTTGTCACACACACACACACGCACACACACAGAGCTAGGGTGCCCAAGACTTTTGCAGAGTTCTGTAGTAATTTCATGTATTGCATTGGACTGCTGCTGCCAAAAAAAAAAGAGCAAATTTCATGACTTGTGAGAGTGATGACAAACCTGATCCTGATACGGGTCTCTATTGTGGACTGAGAGTGGGAAGGGGGCAGGAAGAGGGGAATCATGGTTGGGAAAAGGGGAAGGGAGAGGGAAGCATCAGAGAGGCAATCTGTAACGATCAACAAACCAATTGTTTTGAATCAAGTGACTTTGCTTGGTGTCTCAGAGCTGGGTGTGTTTGCACGCGCACCGACCCATCACCTGGCACTCCTTCTTTGCCACATGTCCCACACTGCCCCTGAGGTTTACATATCTAAAACTTTTGCACAGTACTGTATGATATGGGATTGCTCAAAGTAGCAGAATTTTGGGGCAGCATTGGTGTGTAGTGGCTCCCTGGTGGTTTGTCCATCGTGTCCGACAATGACAGGAAATCTGTGCGGGAGAGTTTATAAAGTGCACGGGGCAGTTCCACTCTCTTGACCTCGGAAGTTCCAGTCCAGTGTTACAAACAAGCTTCACAAATTGGGTTCGTCCTTGGTTGCAATGGATGACCGGTCTCCATGGAGCGTTGCAGAACTGCCTACCGAGCTGTTGGATCTCTCTGTAGATCTCATCCACCCAGTCCGCTGAAGCGGGTTAGTATAAAGCTATGACAGCACCAGCGAACCAGGTTCATTCCCTCTGCTGTAAGGAGTTTGTCCACTCTCCCACAGGGTTCCCCTCACATTCCAAAAACATATGTGTTAGTAGGATAATTGGTCACATGGCGTAATTAGGCAGCACTGGCTTATTGGGCTGGAAGGGCCTGTTATCGAGTTTATGTGACAATAATTAACCAGTAGTAACATTAGCAATGATGGGATGAGTGGATTGTACCATCAGTTAGAATTGGATTGGGGTGGGGGAGAAAGAGTCAAGGCCAGAGAGGCTGACAGAGAAATGGGAAGGAATGGCAGGCCGATGGATGGTGACCAGCTTCCAGATCCAAAGTATTCTTGACTACACAAATCCTACAGAAAGGCAGGATTTGGTGATTTAGACCCGAATGTAGGGGAGGGGAGAGGAGGAAGAGACACGCAGAGGGAAAAACAGGCTGTCTGGTCAACAGTGATGAGGAAAGCTTTATTCCTCAGCACATCTACACAAAGCGCTGTCGCAGGAAAGCAGCATCCGCCATCAGGGAGCCCCACCACCCAAGGCATGCTCTCTTCTCACTGCTCTGACAGGAAGGAGGTACAGGAGCCCCAGGACTCACACCACCAGTTACTATCTCTCAACCATCAGGCTCTTGAATCAGAGGGGATAACTTCACTCAACTTCAACTGCCCCATCCTTAAAATGTTCCCACAACTTTCTTTCAAAGACTCTTCATCTCATGTTCTCAATATTAATTGCTTATTTATTATTTCTTTCTTTTTCTATTTGCAGCTTGTTGCCTTTTGTACACAGGTTGAAAGTCCTCGTCAATGCAGTCTTTCATTGCTTCTGTTATGGTTATTATTCTTTTGTGGATTTATTGAGTGTGCCTGTAAGAAACTGAACATCAAGATTGTATATGGTGACACACATGTATTTTGATAATAAAATTTACTTTGAACTTTAGACTACAGGGAGCAAGAGTTCAGTCATCTGAAGAGAAAAATCACAAAATGTAATCTAACTAACCAAAAGCCTTAAGGAAGATGCAACGAGGCAAGCAAACAGACAACACATGGGAGGTAAGCATCAATGAACACAAGAATAGGAAGGTGAGTCTAAAACTGTACACAGCACTCATCAGACCAAGCTTCAGTGCTGCCTCTCATTCTTGTCATCACATTAGAGTGTCAATTACACCATAAAAAAATATTAACTGGCAGGTTGCCAGGGCAGGAAAATCTTAGCCACAAGAAAAGATGGGACAGGTTGGGTTTGTCCTGAAGGGAAGCATTCTTTACTTTTGTTGGTGGTTAACACAAGCAATGTATTTCACTGTATATTTTGATATATGTGATAGATAATTGAATTTGAATCTGATTTCTGACGAACTTGAACAGATTAAATAGTGGTAAATCTGCGGAATTTGTTGCCACAGGCAGCTGGGGAGGCCAAGTCATTGGGCATATTTAAGGCAGAGGTTGATAGATTCTTGATTCGTCAGGTCACGAAAGGTTACGGGGAGAAGGCAGGAGATTGGGACTGAAAGGGAAAATGAATCAGCCATGATGAAATGGCAGAGCAGACTCGATGGGCCAAATGGTCCAATTCTGCTCCTATATCTTACAGTCTTATGGAAATAGCTCTTAACATAGCTGTCTATCATCAGAGGGAAGATTTTTAAGAGAAGTGTTAGGAGATTTAAGTAAATAATCTTTGCTTGAAGGATGGTAGGAGTCCAATCAGAAACTACAGAATCCAATGTAGGGACAGCAGCAAATATTATGTAGACAAAACTAGGAGAAAACTACCCACAAGGATCCATGAATCACCAACTGGCCATGAGGCGGCGTGGCCAACTCTCCCTAGTCTCTACCCATGAAGATCGAGAGGGGCACAAATTCCACTGGGCATCAGTGAAAGTTATGGCACAAACAAACACGCGGCATGCAAGAAAATTCCTGGAAGCGTGGTTTTCCGCAAACAACTCTATAACCAATCACGTAGACCTTGATCCTATTTATGAGCCAATGCGGGCAGAATGTCAGAGCACCGCGCATGAAGTTCGCCATGCAACCTATCAGTGCCGGAATTTCCTCCCAACATCACAATTGAGTTCCCAAAATGACGACCAATCAGCTGATTGAAAAGTCTATAAAGGCCAAGTATTCAGAGGACACACCACAATCAACAGCGCACTGATAACGTCTCCTCATATAGTGACAAATAAGTTGCGAAGATCGGAGAACAACTCTGCCTAACCCTCAAAAACTCCTTACATTTCAAATGTATCTGGTGCACCTCAAGAGCCATGACACAAGACCATCTGGCCCGTCGAGTCTGCTCTGCCATTCAATCATGGCTGATCCTTTTTTTCCTCTCCTTCTCAACCCCAGTTCCAGGCCATCTCCCTGTAACCTTTGACACAATGTCCTATCAATCTCTGCCTTAAATACACCCAATGAATAGTGCTCGGCTGAGGAGCATCCTTATCTCCAGGCTAGAAACGATGGACTGAAAGGCCTCCTTCTGTACCATGTCCTTTCTGTGATTTGAAGCAATTGTGAGACCCCACGCTCCTTACCTTGCACAGTCTTGCCCAGGTAGTCCCCTTTCCTCTCCTTGTTGATAACCCACTGGTAGATCTTGCCCGTGGTGATGTTGTTGTCCCGTGTTAAGCGGATGTCCAGAAACCGCTCATAATTCCCCAGGTCCAGATCCACCTCGCCACCATCGTCCAACACGAACACTTCACCTGCACAACCAGAATAACTTGGGTTTAAAGAGATGTCCCAAACTTGAGCATGGTGCAGAGACACCCTGAATAACACAAGCTTTGCATCCTAAAAGGGAAGGGGTCTTGGTCACCAGTGTAAGTAAAATCAAATGCAACCATCTCAAGAAAGTTCAAAGAAAGCAGTATCCTTGTGTTAGAACATTACAGTACAGTTCAGGCCCTTCGGCCCAAAATGTTGTGCCAACCTTTTAACCTACTCTAAGTAGTGTAGTGGCATCCGCACGTGGTCTTTGGGGTTAGAGGTCCCGGGTTCGAATCCAGCTGGCTCCTTGCACGAGTTCCACCCGTGCTGGGTTGAGCGTCAAGCTAGCAACTCAGCCTTGTAAAACATTCAAGCACTAAAGTAACGGCATAGTTGCCAACCATGCGCAAATGAGGTGCGGGAGGAATAAAAAAATAATCAATCTAACCCTTCCCTCCTACATAGCCCTCCATTTTCCTATCACCTAAGAGTTCACTGAAGGCTCCTAACATATCTGCCTCCACCACTACCCCAGCACAATGTTCCATGCACTCACCACTCTGTGTGTAAAAAAAATCTGACCTCCCTCCTATATTTTCCTCTAATCATTTTAAAATTATGCCACCTCATTTTTAGCCATTTCTGCTCTGGATTAAAGTACCAAGTACTAGAGAACTTTTACAGCGAGAGCAGAAAGTTTAAAAGGGTTTATAGTTTCAAAGCAAGCAGGAGTGCGGACAGAAGCAGGTTTAATACCATAAGATAAAGGAGCAGAATTAGGCTATTTGGCCCATCAAGTTTGTGCCACTATTTCATCATGGCTGATCTATTTCCCTTCTCAGCCCCGATCTCCCGTTTTCTCCCTGTATCCTCTTACGGGTTGACTAATCAAGAATCTATCAACCTCTATCTTAAATACGCTTAATAACTTGGCCTCCATGGCCGCCAGTGACAACGGTTCACCACTCTCTGGCTAAAGAAATTCCTCCTCATCTCTGTTGTCCTTCTAATCTGAGGCCATGTCCTCTGGTCTTAAGACTCCCCCACCATAGGAAATATCCTCTCTACATCCACTCTATTAAGGCCTTTCAACATTCGATATTGGCATTCGCGAAGCTTTTAGGCAGACACGTGAATATGGAAGGATATGGATCAAGTACAGGTAGACGAGATTTAGTTTAATCTGGCATCATGTTCAGTACACACATGCTGGGCTGAAGGGCCTGTTTCTGTGCTACTCTATTCTATACTCTATTATCAGGTTCCATTGGGCACCATTATGTTGCCAAACCCGATCAGGAAACTAAAAGCATATTGTCTGCTGTTTCCCACTGAAAAATTGACAAAGATGTTGCAAGTCTTGAGAATCCGAGTTTAAGCGAAAAGCTGAATAGGTTAAGACTTTATTCCCTGGAACGCAGGAGAATGATTATGAAGGGCATCGATAGGAAGAATCCTCCAACTGGATCACAACCTTGTGGCAGGGTTTGGAGGCTTGCGTGCCTCAGTGACCCAGAGAGCTATGGTGGCTGGAGTCAGGGCTTTATGCTTTGGTCCTCGGTAGGATCACCCTTGCCAAACAGTCAAAGGGTAGAGTGGTCTACTGGTCCTCCAGGTTCGGGGGTTCAGCTTAGAGCTACCAACCCTGACTGGTCAAAAAAGTGTTACAGAAACATCAACGAAGAATCCTTATACATCTGAGTGTAAGGGTATTCCTGAGTCTCCACCCGGGACTTGTATGACTGACAGTAGTGAGAACAGGGAGGAAGCTACTGACACGATGAAGGAAGCCCTGACCACCACCAGAGATGGAGGACGCATGTTTGCCGAACCAGCTAAAAAAGCAAATCAAAAACATCCAAATACCAATCCCTCCTACCTACACAATGTCCAATTCCCTCCATCTTCCTCACATCCAAGTCCCTATCTAAACGTCTCTTAAAAGCCTCTAATATATTTGTCTCTACCACCAGACCAGGCAGTGCATTCCAGGCATCCACCACTCTGACTAAAAAGCTCATCCCTCACATTCCCCATGAACCTACCCCCTTTCACATTCAACGTATGCCCTCTGGTATTAGACATTTCAACTCTGGGAAAAAGATACCTGCTGTGTACTCTATCTATACCTCTCATAATCTCATAAACCTCTATCAGATCTAACTTCAGCCTCCACTGCTCCAGAGAAAACAACCCAAGTTCGTCCAGCCTTTCATGATAGCACATGCCCTCTAAACCAGGCAGCATCCTGGTGAACCTGCCAAATGTGGCCTAACAGTTTTTATAAAGTTTTAAGAGTTTATAAACTTCTATAAAGTTGCAATATTGAATGGCTACAATAGACAGATTTTATGTATTTTCCAATTTACAGAAAAAATTTACAGACATTAATATAAATGGAACCTGCATCTGATCTGGTGCAGTGGTCCCCAACCTCCGGGCCATGGACCGATACATTGCCGCGAGGAATGCAGTGGTGCAGCAGCAATGTATTAGTCCGCGGCCCGGAGGTTGGGGACCACTGATCGAGATAGAGCAATGCATTCGCACTATTCAGATTGGAGATGGATATCACACGACAGCAATACTTCACCATGCTCGTAAGGCGAGAACGTTCCTGCATCGATGTTGATGTACGGATCGATCTTGATTGCCGTCACACGGAGACCACAGGATTTCAGGATGGTCCCAATGCTGCTCGCAATAATTCCTTTCCCGATCCCAGAGATGACCCCACCGGTTACCAAAATGTACTTCATTGGCACTGTTGGATCTAGTCAAGAAGACAACAAGAGCAAGTCGTCAACAGCAGGCAACCACTGACAAAAGAAAAGCCAGACACAGCAGGATCTCCCAGTGGCCACCCACCCATTTTAATTCCACTTCCCATTACGACATGTCAATCCATGGTTTCATAGTCATACTTTATTGATCCCGGGGGAAATTGGTTTTCCTTACAGTTGCACCATAAATAATAAATAGTAATAAAACTGTAAACAGTTAAATAGTAATATGTAAATTATGCCAGTAAATTATGAAATGTCCAGGACCAGCCTATTGGCTCAGGGTGTCTGACCCTCCAAGGGAGGAGTTGTAAAGTTTGATGGCCACAGGCAGGAATGACTTCCTATGACGCTCAGTGTTGCATCTCGGTGGAATGAGTCTCTGGCTGAATGTACTCCTGTGCCCAACCAGTCCATTATGTAGTGGATGGGAGACATTGTCCAAGATGGCATGCAACTTGGACAGCGTCCTCTTTTCAGACACCACCGTCAGAGAGTCCAGTTCCATCCCCACAACATCACTGGCCTTACGAATGAGTTTGTTGATTCTGTTGGTGTCTGCTACCCGCAGCCTGCTGCCCCAGCACACAACAGCAAACATGATAGCACTGGCCACCACAGACTCGTAGAACATCCTCAGCACCGTCCGGCAGATGTTAAAGGACCTCTACTTCCTCTACTGTCGTGATGAGGCCACACTCAGGTTGTAAGAACAACATCTTATATTCCGTCTGGGTAGCCTCCGACCTGATGGCATGAACATAGATTTCTCAAACTTCCAGTAATGGCAACCCCCCCCCCCCTCACCATTCCTCATCCCCTTTTCCCTCACTCACCTTATCTCCTTGCCTGCTCATCACCACTCTCTGGTACTCCTTCCCTCCCCACTTTCTTCCCTCCATAGACTTCTTTTCTCTCTTGGACTCCCCCTTCTCCAGCCCTATATCTCTTTCAGCAACTAACTTCCCCCCCAGCTCTTTACTTCACCCCCCCCCGCCCGGTTTCACCGATGTCCTTGAGTTTCTCTCCTCACTCCCCTTTTTTCCCTCCAGTCCTACTGAAGGGTCTCGGCCCAAAACGCTGACTGTACTTTTTTCCACAGATGCTACTTGGCCTGCTGAGTTCCTCCAGCATTTTGTGTACGTGTCACCCAGACACAATTAATCTTGAATTTGACTCTTAAATACATGATGAAGGAAATTTCGATTCTGGCATTCAGTTTCATCTAGGTAATGTTTTTTAAAGTTTATTTTATTTAACTACTAGATCTGGTTTTACAAGCACAGCAATTATTGGCTCTACATCCAAGGAAGGTCTTGGACAGTCTCAGAAGAATGACCCTGGGAATGAAAAGCTTAACATGTGAGGAGCATTTGATGGCTCTAGTCCTGTACTTGATAGGATCGATGGGTGTACTTGTGGGCTGCCTCCAGCACACCCCTGTGTGGTAGGCTGTCTAGGAAAATTACACGCTTGGATGTCCACATGATAAACAAATATGAATAATGGGGGAACCTCATCGAAACCTACCGGATACTGAACGGCCTGGATACAGTGGACACGGAGAGAGGATGGGAGAGTCCAGCACCCGAGGGCACAGCCTTGGACCAGAGGGACATCCCTTTGGAACTGAGCGAGCAGGAGGAGGAGGAGGAAGAAATTCTTCAGCTAGAGGGTGGTGAACCTGTGGAATTCGTTGCCACTGAGGGTTGCAGAGGCCAAGCTGCTGGTTGCGTTGAAGACAGAGTTTGATAGGTTCTTCAGTGGTAAGGGGAGAGGGGTGAAGGGAGGAGAATGGGGTTGAAAAAGAAAATCAGCCATGATTGAAAGGTGGAGCAGTCTCAATGGGCTGAATTGGCCTATTTCTTCTCCTACACCTCATCGTGTTGGATTGCTGTGAGCGGCTGGTACTGTCAGCGCCGTGTGCTGCTCACTAGAGCAGCTTTGGCCTTTGAAGCTAACGATGGAATGTACTTATCTCAAGAGTGGTGCAACATGGACTGTACAGGTCAACAGGGTTGGGGAGCAGGAACTGTTTAAGATTGGCCTTTGTATTCGGGACTTTAGAAGAGGTTATCTCGTTGAATTAGTCACCATTCTGAGGGGTTGATGGGTCAAATATTAGAACAAAGCACAGTACAGGCCCTCTGACCCATTAAGTTGTGCCGACCTTTTAACCTACTCCAAGATCAATCTAGCCCTTTCCTCCTACGTAGCCCTCTATTTTTCTATCATCCACATGCCTATCTATAAATGTCCCGAATGTATCTGCCCCTTCCACCACCTCTGGCAGTGTGCTCCATACACCCACCACTCTCTATGTAAAAATCCTACCTGACATCCCCCCTCCCCCAATACTTCCCTCAAAATAGCTTAAAACTATGTCCCCTTGCATTAGCCATTTCAACCCTGGGAAAAAGTCTGGTTATCTACTTGATCTATGCCTCTTATCATCCTTTACACCTTTATCAACCTCCAAGAGGACAACAGCCTTGTTGGAGGGTTTAGAGACTTGCGTGCCTCAAGGACCCGGAGAGCTACGTTGTTTAGAGTCAGGGCTTTATGCTTTGGCCCTTGGTAGGGTCACCCGTGCCAAACACGAGGGCACAGGCCAGACTAAGAGTGGTCCATCGGTCCTTCAGGTTCGGGAGTTCAGTTCAGGGCTAACAACCCTGACTGGTAAAACAAAACTGTTACGGAAACAGCAATGAAGAATCCTTCTACATCTGAGTGTGATGGTATTCCTGAGTCTCCACCCGGGACTTGCGTGACTGACAGTAGTGAAAACTGAGAGGAAGCTACTGACACGATGAAGGAAGCCCTGAACACCACCAGAGATGAAGGACCTTCACTGCTACCCTAAACACCAGTGATATAACAGACAGTAGAGACACTTCTACCAAATCACCTCCCATCCTCCTTCACTCCAAAAAGTTCAAGCTCATTCAACCTATCAGAAAAGGTGCTCTCTAATCCAGGCAACACCCTGGTTAATCTCCTCTGAACAGAAAATAAGATTCTTAGCCTGAAAAGTCCTGCCACTCCCTCTAACAAGTTTCTACATTTCTCCCTGTGACCGTCCAAAGACGTACCCACCGGTTGGGAGGTTATTTGGTCATTGTAATTTGTCCCATTATTGGCTTGGATTAAATTGGGGGATTGCTGGGTGGAGAAGAGCCTGTTCCATGTTGTACCTCAATATTGATTGGCATCTCCCTAGAGTGAGGGGTTTAGATGGGGTAGAGTTTGTTAGGTGTGTTAAGAAAGGTGTCTTGACGCAATATGTAAATAATCCTACAAGAGGAGAGGCTGTACTTGATCTGGTATTGGGAAGTGAACCTGGTCAGGTGTCAGGTCTCTCAGTGGGAGAGCATTTTGGAGATAGTGATCACAATTCTATGTCCTTTACCATAGCACTGGAGAGGGATAGAACAGACCAGTTAGGGAAACGTTTAACTGGGGTGAGGGGAAATATGAAGCTATCAGGCAGGAACTTGGAAGCATAAATTGGAAACAGATGTTCTCAGAGAATTGTACGGAAGCAATGTGGCAAATGTTCAGGGGCTATTTGCATGGGGTTCTGAGTAGGTACGTTCCAATGAGACATGGAAAGGATAGTAGGGCACAAGATCTGTGGTGTACAAAGGCTGTTGTAAATCTAGTCAACAAGAAAAGAGCTTACGAAAGGTTCAA
This sequence comes from Mobula birostris, assembly GCF_030028105.1. Lineage (NCBI taxonomy): Eukaryota > Metazoa > Chordata > Chondrichthyes > Myliobatiformes > Myliobatidae > Mobula > Mobula birostris. Next base: position 5,337,915 of record NC_092398.1, read on the forward strand.
AAAAAGTAGGAAATAACAGGAATCTAGAAGATTAAAGGCTAGCAGGAAGGAGTTTAAGAATGAAATTAGGAGAGCCGGAAGGGGCCATGAGAAGGCCTTGACAGACAGGATTAAGGAACACCCCAAGGTACTCAACAAGTACGTGAAGAGCCAAAGGATAAGACGTGAGAGAATAGGACCAATCAAGTGTGACAGTGGAAAAGTGTGTATGGAACCAAAGGAAATAGCGGAGGTAGTTAATGAATACTTTGCTTCAGTATTCACTACAGAAAAGGATCTTGGCGACTGTAGGGATGACTTGCAGTGGACTGAAAAGCTAAAGCATGTAGATATTAAGGAAGAGGATGTGCTGGATCTTTTGGAAAGCATCAAGTTGGGTAAGTCACTGGGACTGGATGGGATGTACCCCAGGCTACCGTGGGAAGCAAGGGAGGAGATTGCTGAGCCTCTGGCAATGATCTTTGCATCATCAATGAGGAAAGGAGAGGTTCCGGAGGATTGGAGGGTTGCAGATGTTGTTCCCTTATTCAAGAAAAGGAGTAGGGATAGCCCAGTGAGTCTTACTTCAGTGGTTGGTAAACTGATGGAGAAGATCCTGAGAGGCAGGATTTATGAACATTTGGAGAGGCAGAATATGATTAGGAATAGTCAGCATGGCTTTGTGAAAAGCAGGTCGTGCCTTACTAGCCTGATTGACTTTTTTGAGGATGTGACTAAACACATTGATGAAGGTAGAGCTGTAAATGTAGTGTACTGTATATGGATTTTAGCAAGGCATTTAATAAGGAACCCCATGCAAGGCTTATTAAGAAAGTAAGGAGGCATGGGGACATTGCTTTGCGGATCCAGAACAGGCTTGCCCACAGAAGGCAAAGAGTGGTTGTAGACAGGTCATATTCTGCATGGAGGCCAGTGACCAGTGGTGTGCCTCAGGGATCTGTTCTGGGACCCCTACTCTTTTTGATTTTTATGAATGACCTGGATGAGGAAGTGGAGGGATGGGTTAGTAAATTTGCTGATGACACAAAGGTTGGGAGTGTTGTGGATAGTGTGGAGGGCTGTCAGAGGTTACAACGGGACATTGATAGGATGCAAAACTGGGCTGAGAAGTGGCAGATGGAGTTCAACCCAGATAAATGTGAGGTGGTTCATTTTGGTAGGTCAAATATGATGGCAGAATATAGCATTAATGGCAAGACTCTTGGCAGTGTGGAGGATCAGAGGGATTTTGGGGTCTGAGTCCACAGGACACTCAAAGCTGCTACGCAGGTTGACTCTGTGATTAAGAAAGCATATGGTGCATTGACCTTCATCAATCGTGGGATTGAGTTTAAGAGCTGAGAGGTAATGTTGCAACTATATAGGACCCTGGTCAGACCCCACTTGGAGTACTGTGCTCAATTCTGGTCGCTTCAGAGATTAAGGGAGCTAGGGTTTTACTCTTTGGAGAGGAGGAGGATGAGAGGAGACATGATAGAGGTGTACAAGACAATAAGAGGAATAGATAGAGTGGATAGCCAGCGCCTCTTCCCCAGGGCACCACTGCTCAATACAAGAGGACATGGCTTTAAGGTAAGGGGTGTGAAGTTCAAGGGGGATATCAGAGGAAGGTTTTTTACTCAGAGAGTGGTTGGTGCGTGGAATGCACTGCCTGAGTCAGTGGAGGAGGCAGATAGACTAGTGAAGTTTAAGAGACTACTGGACAGGTATAAGGAGGAATTTAAGGTGGGGGGTTATATGGGAGGCAGGGTTTGAGGGTTGGCACAACATTGTGGGCCAAAGGGCCTGTACTGGGCTGTATTATTCTAAGTTCTAACTACAGGAAGGACGTGGAAACCATAGAAAGGGTGCAGAGGAGATTAACAAAAATGTTGCCTGGATTGGGAAGCATGCCTTAGGAGAATAGGTTGAGTGAACTTGGCCTTTTCTCCTTGGGGCAACGGAGGATGAGAGCTGACCTGACAGAGGTGTACAAGATAATGAGAGGCATTGATCGTGTGGATAGTCAAAGGTTTTTCCCCAGGGCTGAAATAACGAGCACGAGTAGGCATAGTTTTAAGGTGCTTGGAAGTAGGTACAGAGGAGATGTCAGGGGTAAGTTTTTTTTTAAAAACACAGAGTGGTGAGCGTGTGGAATGGGCTGCCGGCGGCGGCGGCGAAGGTGGAAATGATAGGGTCTTTTAAGAGACTCCTGGATGGCTACATGGAGCTTAGAAAAATAGAGGGCTATGGGCAAAGCCTAGGTAGTTCTAAGGTAGGGACATGTTCAGCACAGCTTTGTGGGTGGAAGGGCCTGTATTGCACTGTAGGTTTTCTATGTTTCAATAAATAAATCCTCTCCATAGATGCTACCTGACTTGCATTGTGAGAGTTACACCTTAAACCTGCTCCATTATACATTAAAATCACAGCCAACCATTGTAACTTCAACACTGCACTCTGTTAATCAGTAGTCCACCCTTCCTAGCAGTGGACAATAATCCAGCTACAGTCGGTTTCAGTGACCTCTATCCAGTTACGCACGTAGCCTGAAGCTCGATTGCAATTAAGGCTACCCTGTTTCCTGACCCCCTCCGTGATACCTCTTCAGGGACACCAGGACCCTTGTAACACAAAACACTACAGGCACTCAGCAGGTCAGGCAGCACCTATGGTAATGAATAAGTAGTCGATGTTTTGGACTGAGATCCTTCGTCAGGGCTGGAAAGGAAGGGGGAGGGAGTAAAAAGTTGGCGGGAAGGAAGATAGCAAGAAGGCGATAGATGAAGCCAGGTGGGTGGGAAAGGTAAAGGCCTGGAGAGGAAGGAATCTGATAGGAGAGGAGAGTGGACCATAGGAGAAAGGGAAGGAGGGGACCCAGGGGGGAGATGACAGGCAGCTGAGAAGAGCTGAGAAGCCAAAAGAAGGGAGAGGGAGGGATATTTTCCCCCAGGGGAAATCGATATGTATGCCATCAGGGTAGGAGTTATCCCAGATGGAATGCAAGGTGGCCTGAGGGTGGCCAAACTCTCACTTAGACATTTTATTGATCTCATTTAGACAGCACACAGAGACTCCCAGCACAAAGTGACCGCAGGACCTACGACGGGCACAGGAAGCCTGGGATTTTCCCCTCCCTCCAGGGACAGCTGGTGGGGCCTGTCACCACTTCATCCCCATCACCTTCCAAATACCAAACACTCATCACCTACCCCTCAGCCCCCTAACGAAGCACAAGACCCTCACTCCTCCCAATCCACTGCAAGGGGGGGAAATAACCAGAAACTTTCCACTCCCCTCCCCAGACCAAAGGACCTAAATTCCCATTCCTTAGCCCTGGAAAAGAAAATGCATGCGCTTCCCCTCCCCCAATAAAATCATCGCAGCCCCAACCAGGCAAAAAAAAGCTCCCTGGGCGCTTTCTTCCCCTCCCAGCCCAGCGACTCCGGAGCCCCCCACAGATCGGTGGTGCTACAGAGACCTTGTTCTGGTCCAAAACAGTCCCCTCTCTCCCCCCTTCCATCACTGCATTGCCCCCTCCCCGCTCCTGCCCGGGGATCCGGAGTGCCCATGCAGCCTGCGTTCCGCGGCCGGCGGGCTCCGCAAACCACGCGGCGAGATGCAGCCGCACTCCGGCCGGCGGTGTCTTGGCACCAATTCGATTCGGTACACTCACCGTTCCGCAGCCGGCGGCGGCGACAACCGGCGACAGACGGGCTCGGGTTGCAGAGGAACCGGTAACAGCGACAGACTCCCCCCAGCAGAGCCTGCATCCACTCTGCGCCGCTATCCGCAGAACACGCGGGCTCCGGGCCCCGCCGAGCCTGTCAATCACCGGCGTGACGTCATGTCCAGGCCCGTCACCTCCGCTGATCATTGGCCAGCCAACGTCAAACCTGGCCCGCTTCCTCCGTCAATCACCGGCCTGACGTCAACCCGTGCCCGCCGCGCTTACCAATCACAGTCCTAACGTCGGCCCGGTCAGCCGGCCTCCGGGCCCGCCTCCTCTGTCAATCACCAGCCTGACATCATCACCCGAGTCGCCTCTTCTACTAACCACCGGCTTGACGTCAGCCGGAGAGTTCGGAGTGAACATTAGATGTAACAATATTAAAATATGTTGAATCTCACGTAAATCATGGGATTAAAGGATCAAACTTCAGGAAGTTTGCATTTCTGAAGGAGGTCATTCCATGCTACCTCTTCCCAACCCTACAGCCCCGGCTCTTCAAGTATACTGTGTTCGTCCATTGTCAACGTCGATGAGGACCTCGACACCATAATGATGGTGTCGACACTAGCGCGTGGTTTGGATTTAAGTGAGGGAGAGTTGCGCAGCGTCAGCCTCACTCTCTCTTCCCAATTCCCATCTGGATCCAGTGGCAAGACAGAGTCGAGACGGCTGGAGATGGGACTAGGCGCAGTGGGTGACCAGGACATCTTCTGTGTCTTGTCCTGCTCTACAGGTTCCACAACGCTTGCAGAGACCGCTGGACATTCCATTGGTCTCGTCCGCTCAATCCGCCGGAGTCTGTCTTCACATGCTGGGATAGGCAACTCCCTATCTCACCGAGGGTTTGAGACCTGTCAGCTACCCTCACCTGGTTTAGCCAGCTTGTCGAAGCCGTTGACTGGGGTGTGGCCGCTGTCGCATGCAAACAGCTACGGGGAGCCACAGGTGAGAGCTGAGTGCAAGATGGGGACCAAAAGCCGTCTAATGGCCTGAAAAGGACGCGACGTGCTCCCCCACCAGAGGTGCCACCCCTCCCATACACTCCAAAGTATACTAAATTAACATCAACAAGTTTATTTCCATCCTCCACAGGTACTACTTGGTATGCTGAGCATTCACAGCTTTTTAAATATATATTTGAGATTTCCAGCATCCAGTTTGGTTTAATTTCCACTCCAAGCCATTGTTCAAGAGGGATTGGGACAGAGACTTGGTGTGTGACTAAATAATTAAGGCAGTTAGATAATCCTGTCAGTCGCTGGAAGCCCTGAGGCTGTGTCCTCTCCCACTATTGGAAACATCCTCTCCACAGCAACACACACAAAATGCTGGAGGAACTCAGCAGGTCAGGCAACATCTATGGAAATGAATAAAAAGTTAATGTTTCGGGCCGAGACCCTTCCTCCGGTCTGGAAAGGTGGGGAGAAGGGAAGGAGGCTTGATAGAATGTGATAGGTTAGGCCAGGTGGGTGGGCAAGGTCAAGGACTGGGAAGAAGAAATCTGATAGGAGAGGAGAGTTTACCACAGGAAGTGGGAAGGAGGAAGGGATGGGGGGGGTGATTGACATCCTCTCCACACCCATTCTATCTAAGCCTTTCAATATTTGATAGGTTTCAATGAGATCTGCCTTTATTCTTATAAACGCCAGTGGGTACAGGCCAAGAGCCAACAAACACTCCTCGTATGTTAACCCTTTCACAACCCCAACTTCTGAATGCAAATCAAGATGTCATATGTCTCGAGCTAGAGTGAAAATGTTTATTTTCCAAGCCATCATTGCAATATTGCTTGAAGTAACACAAGTGAGTTTCCTTAAGGTTGTTATAGCCGGGGGTAATAGTGGGGATGAGCTCCCATGAACTATTAAGTGCTCCCAATGGCGTGCATCCCAAATAGCCTCTGACAACCATGTCCAGCTCCTGGCCTTCTCGTGTGGCTTGGCTACTAAGTCTGGTGGAACTGTTTCTACTGAGAGCAGAAGGGATAAAGGTGCCTTAAAACCAGTCGCTTTGGGCAGATGGGGCTCATCAGCCGTGGTTGGCAGCTCATCTAGAAGGAAAACTCTGATCTCAAACCTCTGCTGCCTTGCATCTATACCCACTCATGGGGAAGGCTTTGGGAGTAAGCCCTGAGGGAAAGATCTGGAGCTGAACTCTCTAAGGCAGTGCTACGTCGGGTTCAATGCCGACCGGCAATTCCTGGTGCCAAACTATCTCAGTCTCTGCTGTTCCCTTGGTTTCATCAGATGCGTGGAGAGAGGGGGCTTGCTACATGGGCAACAGCTTGCTCTCCATATCGTACTGCCCAGGTTTGTGTATGTAGACAGCTAGAAAGCAACCTCCATGGTTGACTCTGACCAACAGAGGCCTCGGTATGCTGCATTGTACTGCTGCTGCTAATCAACAAACTTCCTATCACATGTCATCCATACAAGTCAAAACAATAACAGAATGCACGATAAAGTGTTAACATTACAGAGAAAGTGCAGGCAACACACACAAAATGCTGGTGGAAAGCAGCAGGCCAGGCAGCATCTTTAGGAAGAGGTACAGTTGACGTTTTCAGCCGAGACCCTTCGTCAGGACTAACTGAAAGAAGGGATAGTAAGAGATTTGAAAGTGGGAGGGGGAGGGGGAGATCCAAAATGATAGGAGAAGACAGGAGGGGGAGGGATGGAGCCAAGAGCTCGAAAGTTGATTGGCAAAAGGGATATGAGGCTGGAGAAGGCAGAGGATCGAGTGCAGTGCAGGTAGACAGTAAGCTGCAGGGTGATAATAAGGTATCAAGGTACCTTATCAAATAATAAGGATAATAATCAGGTGATAATGAGGTTAAGAGTCCATCTCACCATACCAGAGGGACATTTCTATCCTTGAGCCTGGTGTTACATGCTTTCATGCTTTTGTATTTTCTGCCTGATGAGAGAAGCAGAAGGGAGAATAAGCTTAACATATTTCCCTCCATTTGGTCAATATCCCTCTAAACCTTTTCATTCATTGCATTCATTACGTGTCATGTCATATGACATCATCATTATGAGTCGTGTCGTATGACATCATCATTATGTGCTGTGTCTAATGACGTGGACCATCATAGTCTTTTCATGACCATGGTTACTCTTAGCAAATTTTTCCACAGAAGCAGTTTGCCACTGATTCTTCTGGGCAGCGTTTTACAAGATGTGTGACCGCATTCCCCCCCCCCCCCAGCCATTATCAATACTCTTCAGAGATTGTCTACCCAGCATCAGTGGTCACATAACCAGGACTTGGGATATGCACCAGCTGCTCGTACAACCATCCACCACCTGCTCCCATGGCTTCATGTGACCCTGATATTTATTTACTGTAATTTATAGTTTTTATTTTTATATATTACAATGTATTGCTGCTGCATAACAACAAATTGCATCACATATGCCAGTGATGTTAAGCCTATCAAGCTGTGACACCACCTTCCCTGAATCTTTGAGGAAGTTCTTCATGCTTAGTAGTAGTAATAGTAGTCATATTTTATTGATCCCGGGGGAAATTGGTTTTCATTACAGTTGCACCATAAATAATTAAATAGTAATAAAAATATAAATAGTTAAAAATAGTAATATGTACATTATGCCAGGAAATGTCCAGGACCAGCCTATTGGCTCAGGGTGTCTGACCCTCCAAGGGAGGAGTTGTAAAGTTTGATGGCCACAGGCAGGAATGACTTCCTATGACGCTCAGTGCTGCATCTCGGTGGAATGAGTCTCTGGCTGAATGTACTCCTGTGCCCACCCAGTACATTATGTAGTGGATGGGAGACATTGTCCAAGATGGCATGCAACTTGGACAGCATCCTCTTTTCAGACACCACCGTCAGAGAGTCCAGTTCCATCCCCACAACATCACTGGCCTTACGAATGAGTTTGTTGATTCTGTTGGTGTCTGCTGCCCTCAGCCTGCTGCCCCAGCACACAACAGCAAACATGATCGCACTGGCCACCACAGACTCGTAGAACATCCTCAGCATCGTCTGGCAGATGTTAAAGGACCTCAGTCTCCTCAGGAAATAGAGACGGCTCTGACCTTCTTGTAGACAGCCTCAGTGTTCTTTGACCAGTCCAGTTTATTGTTAATTCGTATCCCCAGGTATTTGTAATCCCCCACCATGTCCACACTGACCCCCTGGATGGAAACAGGGGTCGCTGGTACCTTCTCTTCAAGAGAATGGACAAGTGGTCAATACAGGCAACTTGTGGTCCAAGAAGTTCCTGGGAAGTAACGTTCAGGAGAAGATTGAACTATGCCTTTCACATGGAACAAATTACATCAGACGGTACATTAGCGAGACAGCTATTTATGGCACCATCAGTTGGGGTTCAATTGCTGCCACTGTCAGTAGGGAGTTTGTATGCTCTCCCTTGACCGTATAGATTCCCTCCAGTTTCCTCCCACATTCCAAAGACTGACAGGTTAGTGAAGTTGTGGGCATGCTATGCTGACAACACTGACAGCGACCTTTCCAAGCTGTCATCATTCCACACCACGAGCCTCTGGAAGAACCTACGTACTTCCTGGCCAAGAAAGATCTCCAGCCACGCTACACTCCTTCAGTGTCACCAAGAGGACGTGGCCACAATCATCATGAGGAAACGTTGGAGGTGGACCGGGCACGTGATGAGAAGAGAGGCCAATTCTATTAAGACTGCTCTTCATTGGACCCCCGAAGGGCAAAGGAAACGTGGGAGGCCAAAGACAACTTGGCACCGTGCCGCAGGGGCAGAAGGAGGACTCTGAACCACACCTGGGCACAATAGAGAAGGTGGCCAAGGGCAGACAGAGATGGAGGACTTTCATGGCCACTCTAAACGCCAGCAGCGTAACGGGCAGTAATTACTGAACCCCGATTCCGATTCTGATTCCAACATCTTATACAACATCAACAGACACCTGCAAAGGATAAACTTGGTGGTGCCCTTTAGTGGAATCTGGAACAAAATGTCTTAATCATACATTTCCCTGTTTTTCTCTGTAGAGACACTTGTGCTGCTGACTTCAGCTTGCCGTTGGGCAACAAATAGCAGCAGGTGTTAGTCTAAATAACATCAAGTGAGCATTTCAACGAAACCTGCACATGGTCAGCTGTGTTAGTAATAAATAACCTGCAGGTTGGTAAGTTAACTGCCACACTAAATTGTCCCCTTATTGTGGAGCTTGTGCCTCCAAGAGGACCACAACCTTCTCACTGGATTTGGAGGCTTGCGTGCCTCAGTGACCTGGAGAGCTATGGTGGCTGGAGTCAGGGCTTTATGCTTTGGCTCTTGGTAGGGTCAGCCATGCCAAACAGGTCAAAGGGTAGAGGCCAGACTAAGAGTGATCCACCGGTCCTCCAGGTTCGGGGGTTCATCTCAGGGCTAACAACCCTGACTGGTCAAACAAAATCATTACGGAAACAGCAATGAAGAATCCTTCTACATCTGAGTTTGACGGTATTCCTGAGTCTCCACCCGGGACTTGAGTGACTGACAGTAGTGAAAACCGAGAGGAAGCTACTGACACGATGAAGGAAACCCCGAACACTGCCAGAGATGGAGGACCTTCTCTGCTGCCGTAAGTGCCAATGGTGTAACGGACTGTAAATAAGTAAGTAAGTAGAGTTTTTGGCAGAATCTGAGGGAACTCCTCTTTGCCATCCAAAAGTCTGCCAGCTACAGTGATGTCATCAACAAACTTCTACAAATGTAGAAGTTTGTGGATGACATCACTGTAGCTGGCAGGCTTTTGGATGGCGAAGAGGAGTTCCCTCAGAAGTTTGTTAGGGTGATCGGTGACAAGCTGAACCTCCTTAACTTCTTAAGAAAATAAAGATATTGCTGCCCTCCTTGTGGTTACATCTGGTTCAAGTTTAAGTTCAATTTCAAACTCTATTCTATGACTCTATTGGAGAAGTTTGGATATGTACATGGATGGTAGAGGCACAGAGGTCTATGCTCTGGGCACAAGTTAATGGGAGTAGGCATTTTAAATGGTTCGGCATGGACTAGATGAGCAGAAGGGCCTGTTGCACTCTACTTTTCTATCACTCCATGATCCCATGATTCAAGTTTATTGTTATTCAACTGTACTCATGTATAGGGCTGAACAAAACAATGTTCTTCAGGGAGTAATGTGCAAAATACAAAACGTACTGTATTTATCACATACAGCACATAGAATGATATTAATAGACTAAAGAAAGCTATTCTGTAGATGTAGAAGCTGACATAAAGTGCATATATTTGATAGAGATAAATGTACAACAGTATTACTATTGACGCTGTCATAAATTATGGGTGCTGGGCCCACGTCAGGTCATCAGATATGTTAAAGCACAGGAATTTAAAGCTCCTGACCCTCTCCACCACCGATCCCCCAGTGTAGACTGGTATATGTTTGTCCTTCTTCCCGTTCTTGAGTGCCTTCCCACCTACATCCATGACACTTCTCTCTTGATCTCCTCACTAACTTTCAATTCCCTGGCCCTGACCACCTCATTTTCACCATGGATGTCCAGTCCCTATGCACGTCTATCCTCCATCAAGAAGGTGTTAAAGCTCTCCGCCTTTTTTCTCAATAAAAGAACCAACCAGTTCCCCTCAACCGCCACCCTGCTCCATCTGGCAGAACTGGTCCTCACCCTCAACAAATTTTTTTGGCTCCTCCCTCTTTTTCTAGACTCAAGGTGTAGCCATGGGCACCCGCATAGACCTCAACTATGCCTGCCTCTTCGTTGAATACGTAGAACAGTTCACATTCCAAGCCTACCCTGGTAGTGCTCCCCAACTCTTCCTCCGCTACATTGATGGCTGCATTGGTGCTGTTTCATGCACCCTTGCTGAGCTCATCAATTTCGTCAACTTTGCCTCAAACTTCCATCCTGCTCTTAAATTCTACTGGTCCATTTCTGACAACTCCCTCTCCTCTCTTGATCTCTCTGTCACCACCTCTGGAGACAAACTGTTGGCCCACATCTTTAATAAATCTACCGATTCCCATGGTTATCTTGACTATACCTCATCCCACCCTGTCTCCTGTAAAAATGCTATTCTCTTTTCTCAGTTCCTTTATCTCCGCCACATTTGTCTCCAGGATGAGGCTTTCATTACCACGACATCTGAAATGGCCCCGTTCTTCAGAGACTGGTGTTTCTCTTCCTCCACCGTTGATGCTGCCCTCACCCTCATCTCCTCCATTTCCCAAAGATCTACACTAACCCCATCTTCCCACTGCCTTAACAAGGATAGAGTTCCTTTTGTCTCATGAGCCTCTGCATCCAATGCATCATCCTCCTCAACTTGCACCATCTCCAAAGGCATCCTACAACCAAACATATCTTTACCTCTCCGCTCTCTCCACTTTCCGCAGGGATTGCTCCCTCTGTGATTCCCTTGTCCATTTGTCCTCCCCACTAACCTCCCTCCTGGCACTTCTCCCTGCAGGGGGCCAAGGTGTTACACCTGCCCATTCACCTCCTCCCTCACCTCCATTCAGGGCCCCAAACAGTCCTTCCAGGTCAGGCAACACTTCACCTGTGATCCTGCTGGGGTCGTCTGTTGTGCCCAGTACACCTGGTGTGGCCTTCTCGACATTGGTGAGACCTGTTGTTAAGTTGGGGGACCACTTCGCCAAGCACCTCCGCTCCATCTGACAAATGCGGAACTTCCCAGTGGACAAAGATTTTAATTCCAATTCCTATTCTTATTCCAATGTGTCAGTCCATGGCCTTCTCTTGTGCCTTGATGAGGCCACCCTCAGAGTGTAGGAGTACACCTTATATTCCGTCTTGGAAGCCTCCAACCTAATATCGATTTCACCTTCCAGTAAAAAAAATTCCTTCCCGTCCCCTATTCTTTTGTTCGCCACCCCAGCCTCTTACCTCTCCTCATGTGCTTATCACCTCCACCCTGTGTCCCTTCCTCCTTCCCTTTCTCCTATGGTCCACTCTCCTTTCCTATCAGATTCTTTCTTCTTCAGCCCTTTATCTTTCCCACCCACCTGACTTCACCTATCAACTTCCAGCTGGCCTCCATCCTCCCCACCACCTTTTTTTTCTGTCATCTTCCTCCTTCCTTCTCAGTTCTGAAGAAGGGTGTCAGCCTGAAATGTCAATTGTTTCTTCCTCTCCCTAGATGCTGCCTGACCTGCTGAGTTTCTCCACCCTGTTGTGTGTGTTGAATTAAGTCTTCCATTTTGCTGGCACCACTGCTGTGTGCCCAAAGACCCGGGATCTTTGCTACCTTTGGGAACAGAGCTCGGGAAAAGCAATGTAACAGACTTTTAACATAGTGAACCTGCGGGTTGTTTGTTATGTCTCCCCGCTCGCTGGGGACGTGGAGACACTTCCTTCTCCCTTATTAGAGAGAGAGAGAGAGAACCTGTGGTAGGTCATATGCTGGGCGAAACGCAAAGTCTTTGGGGTACTGCGAGTCTGTGTCTTTGCTGTTGCTTTGCTCACACTTAAGTGCTCGGTGCTTTTTTTTGCCGGTGGGGGGAGGAGGGATTGTTGCTTGCTGCCACTTACCCGCGGGAGGGAGGGGAGCTGGGGCGGGACCTTGAGGTTCTTACATTTAACTGTCATTCATTCTTTGGGGCACTTCCCTGTTTTCGTGGATGTTTGCAAAGAAAAAGCATTTCAGGAGGTGTATTGTATCATTTTTTTAATGCATGCATTTCTAAATGACAATAAACGAGGACTGGGTGTCCTCATAATCTAATCTAATCTAATATTGTATACATTTCTCCGACGTTAAATTGGACCTTTGAACCTTTGAACTCAGCCAGGTGTCCTGGCTCGCTCCTGCAGGCTGACTCATCGCTATCCAAGGTTGTGCCAGGCATGGTGGTGTCACTGGCAAATTCCAAGATGGCATAGGAGCTGTGCCAAACAACACAACATAGATAAGGGGGTAGGCACACAGCCTTGAGCTGCACCTATGTTGATGATCAGCAGGCTTAGAGTAAATGGGCGCTTGAGGGCTGGCATCCATTTGTGGGCTGAAGGCCTCATTTCCTGTGCTGGGTTAGTACCATCCTCGAGTGTGATAGCACTGTACGTGCTTTCTCAGGGCTGACGGGAAGTGAGAAGGAGTGGCCGGGGCCGTTGATTATGCTGGCAGCTTTACCGAGTCCTTGGGGGGGGGGGGGGGGAGGCTAGTTTCCGTGAAGTGCTCGCTGAGCTAAATGCACAACTCTCCGCAGTTTCGGCAGAGCATTTGCCGTACCACGCCGTGATGCGTTCAGACTGGGTGCTTTGAATGGTGCATTGACGAGGATCGGTGAGGGTCAAAGGGGACGTGCCAAATTTCTTTAGCCTCCTGAGAAAGTAGAGGCACTGGTCAGCTGTCTTGGTCGAGGCATCTACGTGGTTGGGCAGGACAGGCTATTGGTGAAGTTCACAGCAACTTTCTACCCTCTCGACCTCAGCACCGTCGACGTAGAGTGGAGCGTGTGAACAGCCTCACCCCCTTCGATCCTGCCTGTTAGCAATACAAACTTGCTTTTAAAAATTTCACGTTTAGAAATAATCCAAGTAAACCCTAATCTCTGTAAAACACGTAAATACTAGTAATCAGGGATTGAAACTGAAGCTACTGTCTCTGTGACTGTAGGGGAGCGGTTCCCAACCTGGAGTCCATGGACCCTTGCTTAAGGGTATTTGTCAATGGCATAAGAAAGGCTGGGAACCCCTGCTATAGGGTAATTCCCTAACAATTCGCATTTATTATCTGTCTCTGAAAATCTTTGCCATCAACACTTTAGGGAAGTAAATTAGGCCTCTCAAGGATAAACTTTACTTGCCATATATATTTACATGTATTCGGAATTTTCGGTGGCGTTTTGTAAACTTAGCCAGCTCCATCATGGACACCAACCTCCATAGTATCCAGGACCCCTGCAAGGAGCGATGCTTCAAAGAGGCAGGGTCCATCGTTAAGGACCCCCATCAGAAGGACATGCCTTCTTCTCATTGCTACCATCAGGGAGGAGATACAGAAGCCTGAAGGCACACGCTCAATGATTCAGGAACAGCTTCTTCCCCTCTGCCATCCGATTTCCTGAATGAACATTGAACCCAATATAGTTATTTAATTTAGCTGTTTTATCTATATGTGTGTGTGTGTGTGTGTGTGTGTGTGTATTTACTGTAATTCATGTTTTTTTTCTCTTTTATTGTGTATTGCATTGTACTGCCGCTGCAAAGACAACACGTACTCTGTGATTCTGATCCTACAGGCAACAAAAACAATGATAATCAATGATAATCAATAGGTATGAAGGATAAAGAATGGTGTAAAATAAAGTTTGAGGGCAAAGGACAGATATGGAATAAAATATGCATAAGTACGTAAATAACCAGTATGTGTTTACAATGTGAACAGGAGTAGTTTAAAGTGCTTACAGTACAGGGCAGTGACTGGAGTAATAGATAGAGGCGGGTGGGGGGGGTCTAACAAGAATGGTTGATCAGATTAACTGTCTGGCGGAAGGAACTTTTAAGATGGCGTGAAGATTTTGTAGAATGTTTTCCAGAAGGGAGCTTTTGGAAACATCACGTTGTAGGGTAGGGCGTGTCTGCGAACGAAAGACATGGCAAGTCAACGATGATCCACGGCAATCAAGGAAGACCCCAGTTTGTGATGTTTGTTCGTACCACGGGACCCGGACTCCTGAGGTCGAGAGAGCGGAACTGCCCCAGTGCAGCGGGTTTTCTGCTTTAAGAACTCTCCCGCTCAGTTTTCCGGTTATCATCGGATATGATGGACAACCACCAGCCCAGTTCACCAGTATCTGCAATAACTTCTCTTGTCTGCTTCTTTATCCTGGATGCATACAAGTCCTGCCGCGATGATAGACTGCAGCCAATGACCTTTGCTACTGCAGACATCCCACCTCTCCCAGAAGTTCCGGGAGTCTCCCGCATATTAATAGGGGCTCCCTGATGCCTGCAAATTATATACAATGTCCTGGAAATTAATTTTTTTGAGAGTGAGCGTGAGAGAATGCGCGAGAAAGAGCCAGAGAATGAGCGCAAGAGCAAGAAAGCAAGCGCGAGAGAGCGAGCGCGAGTGAGTGACCATGAGAGAGAGCATGAGAGCAAGAGAGAGAGCGAGAAAGCAAGCGCGAGAGAGACCAGGAGCAAGAGAGCGCACACCCACGGGAGAGAGAGAGAGCAAGAGTGTTCCAAAAATAGAAAATATGAAATGTATGTCACCCCAGACTACACTAAGGTGTACCCCTGCCTAATAGGGGTCAAAATAATGACAGTGTTGCTCGCTGCACTGTTTGCAACAGTGACTTTTCTATTGCCCATGGTGGGTTAAGACTGTAAAAGACATGTTGAGGTGAGTTTAACAGGTGTCATTCGTTCGTTAGCATAGCTAACGTTATTTAAACTAGCTGGCCAGCTGCTAAGGAGCTACTCTATTGCAGACATCCCACCTCTCCCGGAAGTCTCCCGCAAATTGATGGTGCTACCTCCCTGAAATGAGTTTTTGCAGGGGAGGATGTCTGCTACTGCCCTGACAGTTTGCAGGTGTTTTTCTATATTGTGGGAGGAGGGTGCATCAAACCGGTTTGATTTCTTGTGGAAAACAACATTACTGCTCTGGAACAAAGGTCATTGTCCCGTCAGGGTGCACATCCAGCAGTCATCAACAGCTTTTGATTTAATTGCATGACATTTCTGGTCCCAGGAGAGCTATTTATGAGCTCTGTTTACATAAATAGGACCTACGGGCCAGGTGGGAAAGTAAGAATGGCAGAGTGCTTTTGTTAGCAGTTTGCTTTGCAAAGTCAGCAATGTTAGGGTTTCCTCAAGTGCAAAATGTGTAATTCACGCAGGATTATCAGCTTCCCAGTCCCACAGTCAACAAGAAACTGGTGACATCTCTGCAGAGTATATCATCCCTCAGCCGAAGACCTCCCAAGATCTTTATAAAGGGTCAACTTTATAGTTGAAAAGCAATTTAACAGTGTACATTAGTCATCCAATTATCACTACTTCGTTGCCTTTTCACCTCTCAGTGAGATGGACGGGCTTGGTGCAGTGATATCAGCTTCTCAACGTCAGGCCGAATGTCACTCAGACAGAGTCTCAGATCCCCACGCTCAGTCATTTAGTCTGCTCTGTTGCTTTGAAAGAAGTTCGGCGACTGTACTTAAACTGTGCCCCGTTAAATATGATGCTGGAAAGGCAATAAAGAACACCTTGACCTTTTCCCACAGTGCAGGATAGCGTTCAGATATTACAGAATCAGAATCAGCATCAAGTTTACTATCACCGGCATGTGTCGTGAAATTTGTTAACTTAGCAACAGCAGTTCAATGCAATACATAGTCTAGAAGAAAAAGGGAAAATAATAATAATTAAATAATAATTTATTTTTTGTAATTTATTTTTTATTGAATTTCATCATCAAACAAACATTACCATAAGATGTATTTCAGATACTGTACATATATATCATATTTGTCACAAATCTCCACGTAATACTTATCTGAGGTATAGACTTATAGAAAGGAGAGGAAAGAAAGAACAATCAAAAGAAGAAAACTATGTACAGAGCAGGGAGTAATCTTTTTTTTTACAGCATTGTAGTGGTGTGCTACACACAGCGCTAAAATAACCACACGTAGTCGGTGAGTTGGAGTTGCGATGAAAGAGATTTATTCAAACTTCGCGGCCTGCTTTAAAGCCTTCCCGTTCCCGCACTCCCTGGGTGGGACTGCTGTGGGGAATGCGATTTTCCCCCTGCTGGTGAAGATGGCCTGGCGCCCTTTTTGGGGCCGGCCCTCTGCCTGCGCGCGCTGTTTTGTGAGCCGGTTCGTGTGTGCTAGAAAGTGGGTGGCCACAGCATATTCATTGACTTGTGAGAATAAAATCAGGCCTATGAGGTGTTATACCATTTTTTCCAGTATGAATAAAATTGTTCCAACTTATGATTAAAAGATGCTGTTATCTTCTCCATTTTGTAAATGTACATTATAATTTCCATCCATACATTTAAAGTTGGGCTCTCCTGTAATAACCATTTCCTAGTAATAATAATAAATAATTAAGTAAATCAATTACAGTATATGTATATTGAATAGATTAAAAATTGTGCAAAAAGCAGAATATATATTAAAAAAGAGAGGTAGTGTTCATGGGTTCATTGTCCATTTAGGAATCGGATGGCAGAGGGGAAGAAGCTGTTTCTGAATCACTGAATGTGTGCCTTCAGGCTTCTGTACCTCCAACCTAATGGTAACAGTGAGAAAAGGACATGCCCTGGGTGCTGGGAGTCCTTAATAATGGACGCTGCCTTTCTGAGACACCACTCCTTGAAGATGTCCTGGGTACTCTGTAGGCTAGTACCCAAGATGGAGGCCAACTAAATTTACAACCCTCTGCAGCTTCTTTTGGTCCTGTGCAGTAGCCCCTCCATACCAGAGAGTGATGCAGCCAGTCAGAATGCTCTCCACAGTACATCTATAGAAGTTTTTGAATGTATTTGTTGACATACCAAATCTCTTCAAACTCTTAATGAAGTATAGTTGCTGTCTTGCCTTCTTTATAACTGCATTGATATGTTGGGACCAAGTTAGAAATTTCTTTCTGCAGCTAAAAGTCTTGATATGAGTTTTTGGAACCTCGGCTTCAGCTCAAAGTTATTTTGTAGTGAGATCAGTTCTCCCTCCATCCTTCCTGCTAATTCCTCAGTACGAGTGTTCAGAAATGGATTCATTACCCAATCTGGAATATGGATTGAGAGAAGAGCTCGAAATCTAGCTGATATTTTTTATCCAGCTCACCCAGGTGGGCACAGTATACATAAAGATGATCATCTGGTATTCTTTCTTTCTCTTCCAACTCAGAGAGGCTCAGAAAATGGAAAAGGTTGCAATGGCCAATGTTGCACTTAAATAAGATTAACTTGGGCACAAATAATCTCGCTTTAAGGACACTTTTGCTTGTCATTTCGTGCTCTCATTATTTATTGCTATTTATTTATATTTGCATTTGCACAGTTTGTTGTCTTCTATGCTCTACTTGATCTTCCATTGATCCTGTTTACATGTATTATTCTATAGATTTGTTGAATATGCCTGCAGGAAAAAGATTTTTAGGGTTGTATGTGGTAACATGTTTGTACTCTGATAATAAATTTTATTTTGAACTTTGAAATGTGGAGGTGACTGATTTGATTTTGATAAGAGTCCAATAACTTCCTTGCAATTGAAGATTGATTTCATTAGCTTTGAGAATAATTCCGACAAATTAGCTGTGTCATGCCTAATATTTTTGTATTGATTACTGAATGAAGCATTCAAGTCTTCAAAGAATTTTATCACAGTTTCAAAAAGTGCATAAAAGCATCTCAGGCAGTTTCCTTTTGAGAGCCGCCTGACTTCTGTGTGCAACAGCAAGCACTCAAACCGTTCATCATTCTCAATACAAAGCTCTCAAAATAGCTGAGAATTGAGAGCATGGGACTTGATGTTATTTACCACTGTGATAACAGTACTTAACGATTTCTGTTGCTGATCACGTAGTTTTATTGTGATGAGATATTGTCTGTGGATTACACAGTGAATAATAAATATGTTGGGTACAGCTTTTTACAAGGACGTAATACCCCAGGATGGTGTCCTTTCATTGCTGGTGCCTCATCTGTTGCACAAGCAAGAATGTTGCTGTACTGACTGTCCTTCTCTTTGAAAAATTGCTCAACAACCCGAAGTATTGAGTCCACCTTTGTAGCTGTTTCTAGACCCCTTGCAAATTACAAACTCTTGAAGCATGCTTTCATGTTTTATGAAGTGAAAATAACCAAAAAGCAAAAGTTTGTTGCCTGACAAAGTTGACTCATCCTACCACAAAACAAATTCTGTTGTCTTAAGTATATAGCACAATATGTCTTCCACATTCTCAGACATCTCATCTGTTCGTCTTTGAACAGAGTCGCCACTGAGCGGGATTGCTTTAATTCATTGGTCAGTTGACCTATGCAAAACTGTACTCAGAACTTTCATCACTGCTGACAGAATCAGTTCTTCTCCGATTGTATGAGGCTTTCCAGATTTAGCAATGAGCAATGAAATGTTGCATGAAGCATGCAAACCAGCACTGTTTTGTTGTGAAGTGCTAGCAATCATGCTTTGCAGTTTTGTCAATTTCTGAACATTTTCACGAAGTGACTGAAAATAATTGAAGCTCTTGTTTGCTTTATCAGAGTGCATTCTCTTCAAACATTGAAGGAGCCTGGATGGTTTCATTGCCTCAGTTGAATTGTTTTTTCATACAACAGACACATGGGCTGCTGTTGGTTGCTTGGTGCTGGTATAAATCCATATTTCAGATACTCCACACTATACTGTCAACGCGTCTTTTTCATTTGGTCTGCTTCTGCCATTTTCATTATGGATTAATGACCACAGTCAACTGCCTGTTGTTTAAATCCAACCTCAAATGCTGCGATCAATAAAGGGGAAAGTTATGACATCATCATAGCTCAGCCAAAACTTGACTTTCTGCTGGAAGGTACATAAAATGGGGCAGCGATATCTCAGTTGACCATGGGCTAGAGAAATGTGGTCAAGTCCATTCAAAAGAGCAGCTTCTGAACTTTTCCCCATGGAACACCATACCTTAATTCATGGGAGCTACATCGCTGTGTGTGTGTGTGGGGCGTGTGGCCAAGTGGTTAGGGCATTGGGCTCACGATCTGAAGGTCGTGGGTTCAAGTCTCGGCCAAGGCAGCATGTTGTGTCTTTGAGCAAGGCACTTAACCGCACACTACTCCAGTCCACGCAGCTGAAAATGGGTACTGGCAAATGCTGGGGGTTAACCTCACGATAGACTGGCGTCCTATCCGGGGAGAGTCTCGTACTCTCAGCATTTGTGGTCACAAAGGCTCGGGACAGACTTTGACTTTTTTTGACATCACTGTGTGATTAGAGTATGGGACTCATATTGGCTAACACTGTACTACAGTAGTGAACAGCAATAATCTGTGGGCTAGGCCTGGAAATAACACGACTTCTTCAATACAGATTTCACATGATATGTCAAATACAGAAGTGCTTTTCAACAAATATAACGTGCTTCCAGCAAAGTCCAAGAGAACAGTTGGTTAGTAAGAGATGAGGTGATTTCATGATCATTGTAATCAATTATGAGTAACCAAGGATCAAATGCTTATAATAAGTAATTCTTCTCTTAAATTAAGCCTGTAATCCCTCAGCCGCCCCCCTTGCTACTGAGTGCCCCCCCACTACCACCCTCTTTATCTTTATCACCACCTCAGGGGGGGCTATATCTCCCACTTTGGGAACCCCTGCTTCAGAGAGATGGCAGAGGTTTACCAGGATGCTGCGTGGACTAGAGAGCATATCTTATGAGGAGAGGTTGAGTCAGTTAGGGCTTTTCACTTTGGAGAAAAGGAAGATGATAAGTTGCATAGACCTATTGGATAGCCAGAGACTTTTTCCCGGGGCAGAAGTGTCTGATATGATGGGGCATCATTTTAAGGTAATTAGTGGAAAGTATAGGGTGTATGTCAGGGATACGTTTTTACACAGAGAGTGGTGAGTGCGTGGAACACTCTGTCAGGGGTACTTGGGAGCATTTGGGGCATTTAAAAAACTCTTAGATAGGCACATGGATGATAGAAAAATACAGCGCTATGTGGGAAGAAAGGTTTAGATTTACATTTGAGTAGGTTAAAAGGTCGGCATAGCATAGTGTGCCAAAAGGCCTGTACTGTGCTGAACTGTTCTAGAATCAGAATCAGGTTTAATATCACTGGCATACAGTATGTCATGAAAATTGTTGTCTTGTGGCAGCAGTACAATGAAATACATAATAATAGAGAAAAATGTGAATTATAGTAATATATATAAATAGTTAAATTAAATAAGCAGTGCAAAAATAAAATAAAAAAAGTAGTGATGTAGTGATGTAGTGTTCATGGGTTCAATGTCCATTCAGAAATCAGATGGCAGAGGGGAAGAAGCTGTTCCTGAATTGTTGAGTGTGTGTCCTCAGGCTTCTGTAACTCCACCATGATGGCAGCAATGAGAAGAGGGCATGTCCTGAGTGATGGGGGTTCTTAATGATGGATGCTGCCCGTTGTGAGGCACCGCTCCTTGAAGATGTCCTGGATATTATGGAGGCTAGTTCCCATGATGGAGCCGACTATAGTTTACAACTTTCTGCAGTTTTTGCAATCCTGTGCAGTAGCCCCCCCATCCCCCATACCAGACAGTGATGCAGCCAGTCAGAATGCTCTCCACAGTACATGTGTAGGAATTTGTAAGTCTCTTTGGTGACATACCAAATCTCCTCAAACTCCTAATGAAATATAGCCACTGCCTTTGCAGCTACATCGATATATTGGGTCCAGGATAGATCCTCAGAGACATTGACATGCAGAAACTTGAAATTGCTCACTCTCGCCACATCTGACCCCTGGTGACTGGTGTGTGTTCCCTTGTCTTACCCTTTCTGGAGTCCACAATCAGTTCTTTGGTCTTACTGATGTGGAGTGCAAGGTTGTTGCTGTGATATCTATGTTCTAAATTCCCCTTATTTGTGATAATATTTTCAACGTATTTCCTTGCTACCAGGCAGTCCTTCAGTCAGTATATTATTGCTTAAGATAATGTTATTTTTATGAGCTTACATGTTTGGCTTGGAATAAAATTGCCTCCAAGCCCTTAGAACTTAATTTTGGGAGCGTTCAATTCTTCAGGGTGCTGTCATTTGGGAGATATATTTAAACTGATCAGCCTTGCGGTGATTTGCAGAAATGTCAGTACACTACCATGCGAGGAAGAGTTGGGTGCTCCCCGGAGCCAGAGGGAATCACTTCGCATTGGTCGTTAATCTCATTGCTGCTTATGGGATCCTGCAGGGCGAGGGCTGTTTTCCATCTCTGCCCAGGGTAGCTGGGATTTAATGTGTGCAGAGTATTTTGACTTGTCTCTTGAGTTGAGTACAAATTTCAGTTTCACCGTCACGGTTCACAAGAAGTGTTGACAACTCAAGGTGGAAACCCAAGGCTTGGTGAAGAAGAACAGAAATAATGAGGAAAAAGGATGTTTAGTGGATGAAAATTATAGATCCAACACTTTCTGTTCTTAATACACAAACACGTGCCAACACACATACGTACACATCTTTCCACAGACCGCCACAAAAACGAAACACCATGGAACCCATCCAAAGAAAAACGCCAACCCCCACCTCCTCCACGTGCACAAAACTATACTGTGCAAATGGCAACAAAAAAAAAAGAGTATATTTAAATCAGAAGTTGATAAGTTCTTGATTAGTCAGGGTATCAAAGATTATGGAGCAGGAGAATGGGGTTGAGAGAGAAAATAACTCATAAGACGATAAGATGTAGGAACAGAATTTGTGTCCTCTAAAGTCAGCCATGATGAAATGGCAGAGCAGACCTGATGGGCCGAATGGCCTATTTTTGCTCCTTTGTCTTACGGTCTTATAAATTGAAACTGCTTGTGGCGTAACTGCTCCCAAGATTTCAAGTATTCCTGCTATTGAAAAATGATCCCCCTAACATAAATTTTCCTGGAACAGAATTGAACAAATCTGAATCAGGTTTATTCTCACCGGCATATGTGAAATTGGTTAACTTTGCAGCAGCAGTATAATGCAATATGTGATAATATAGAAAGGAAAAAAAGCCGAATTACAGTAAGTATATACAGTATGTGTCTATTAATTAGTTAAGTTAAATTAAGTATATTTGATTATGTCTTTGGTCAACATTTCTAATTTTCCCATTTGGTCTGGAATCTATTTTCATAGTGACTTTTAAAGTTTAAAGTGGGATGGAAATGTATTTTTCCCTGGTCTGTTGGCATTCAGCAATATTTAGCTTGTTTCATCAACTTTCATGATCTATTTTGCAAAATGATTAAGCTGTAAAACCCTGGTTTAATTGGTTACATATTCCGCAACCTCGATAACACTTACTGGTGCTGAAATCACGTTTTTCACTTCTAACATTCAAAATAATCCCTCATTACTGTCAAAAAAAAAGAATTCTAAATTACTGGTATCATTTACAGATGGGGTCTGCTTTCTGAATCTCATTGGAATTCCAAATTACTGATTTACATAAATCTATTTTTGTAAGTATTAACTATGTTTCTGGTCACCCCACTATAGGAAGGATGTTGAGACTTTGCAGAGGCTGCAGAAGAGGTTTACTGGGATGCTGCCCGGTTTTGAGGGCATTGTTATTACAAGAGGCTGGATAAACTTGGATTGTTTTCTCCGGAGCTTCGGAGGCTGACGGGAGGTCAGATAAAGGTTTATAAGATTATGAGAGGCATAGATAGAGTGGAGAGAGAGTATCTGTTTCCCAGGGTTGAAATGTCTAATACCAGAGGGCATGCACTGAAGGTGAGAGGGGGGCAGGTTCAAAGGGGATGTGAGCGGTGAGTTCTTTACTCAGAGAGTGGTGGATGCCTGGAATGTGTTGCCCAGTCTGGTGGTAGAGAAAAATACATTAGAGGCTTTTAAGAAACATTTAGATAGGCACATGGATGTGAGGAAGATGGAGGGATATGGACATGGTGTAGGTAGGAGGGATTAGTGTTTGGGCATTTTTGATTTGCTTTTTAGCTGGTTCGGCACAACATTGTGGGCCGAATGGCCTGTTCCTGTGCTGTACTGGTCTTTGTTCTGTTTCTACAGTAACTAACACCATATATGCAAACAGATGGATATCTTTGGAGCAGCACAGCAGTGTAGCGGCCAGCTCAACTTTATTACAGTGCAAGCAACTGGGGTTCAATCTGAGACCCTTTATCAGGACTGAAGAAGGACATGTGTCCTGATGAAGGGTCTTGGCCTGACTGTCTTAGGGGTGTGGCTCCAGCATTAGCTACCTGATGATTGGCTGCTGGTTGAACTCTGCCCCTCCTCCTGAGCAGGTCACGTCTCATTGAAAAATTCACAGTGCTGTGGCTTCAGGGCAGGGGACGCTGTAGTACGTTCTCCGTAGAAGGTAAGTGCAGTGGTGTTGTGTATTTAATATTCAAGTAATACTTGAGTTATCATGTATACATATTGTTTCATTAAGTATTCTTATTCATTTAAATAATTAATTACCAGTATATGTAAAAATATGTTAATTGCATCTGTCATCACGCTGCCGCGGGATACGTGGCGCGTATGCTTAAAGTAAAGACGACCACATTTCGGACTTCTGTTTCTTCCTTTGAATTAGTTTAGTGTTTTGAAGTTACAAAACGTAACTAATGGGACTAGGCAGAATGATAGCTCGGCACAAACTGGATAGGCTGAAGGACCTGTTTCTGTGCTCTATGGCTCAGTAACTTTGTGTGTTGCTCCAGGATTCAGCATGTGTGGTTTCTCTTACTTCGGGTTCCTCCAGTAGACTGTTTGCCGCTCAAGGAATCACTGAATAGGCACAGAAGGAGGATGTTCAGCCCAAAATCTCCATGCTAGCTCTCTACAAGCAACACTAGCTCCACTCCTTGGCACTTACAAATGGTTCAATTCAATATCAGAGAATGTATACAGTATACAACCTGAAATTCTTATTCTTCATAGACATCCACAAAACAAGAAACCCCAAAACCTCCATCCTCGAGGTGGCTACAGAGCCATTGACTCTGTCCCCTTAAACTGTTCATTCAACAGTGCATTCAACTCTTCTGTGACTAGAGCAAAACAGTCCGATATAAGATTTAAGACCAGTTTAAGATGACGCTGGTGAACCACAGCAACACAACATACAAAACTATAAATTACTTTATTAATCACACTTTTCTCAGATGCGATCACTGCAATTAATAGCCGGTAACATCCCTTTCAGAGTTGGGCTTTTGAACCACCTGTATGACCTGGCATTTTTCTGAGGTGTAAACTGAAGTTTCGAAGGTGGTATAGTGTGTACAGGCTGAAACGAGGTGGCGAGGCCCTGGCCTGAGGGTGGAGAATGAGCCAATGCTTGGCTATTGGAGGCAATTCGATGTGGCAGAACTGTGAGGCAAAGCGAGCAGAGGCGGAGCAGAGTCCAGGCAGTAGGGCTCAGGCCCGGGCCTGAGAACGAGGAAGGACCCGGTTTGATCAACTTAAGTGCCAAACCAAATTGGAAAGGTTGGGTATGGGCCAAATTGCAGTGGTGGGGCCTGGGTTTGAGAGTGTATCGAAGCAGCAGGGTCTGGGTCCGAGAGCGAGCAAAGATCTGAGGTTTGGCCGATTTAAGAGCTGGGCCAGATTTAAAAGGTCAGGGTGGTAAGCCGGAGGTGAGGGATGGGCAGGTTCAGCTTGCTGCTCCACGAAGTTTACTCATCTCTGTGCTGAATTGAGACTGTGGCTCCTGGATCGACTGCAGTGATGACTGGCTTCGTGGCTGTGGACTCAATTTCGTGAACGTCAGTTCTGAGTGTTACTTAGTGACTTTCATTGTTTGCACAATTTGGTTTTTATTCTGCACATTGGGTGTGCGGCAGTCTTCTTGGTTTTAAATGGTTATTCTGGGTTTCTTTGTTTTGTGGCTGCCTGTAAGGAGATGATTCTCAAGGTTGTATATAGTATACAAACTTTGATAATCAATGTACTTTCAACTTTCAACTTTGACCTGAAACTTTAACTCGGCTTATCTCTCCACCCAACCCAATGCATTTCTGCGGCATATTTATCAGGTAGGTTGTGAGGGCAAGAGTACAGAGAAAATTTACAAGGATTTTGTTGGGTCGGAAGGGCCTGAGTTATTAGGACATTTTGAATAGGTTAGGACTTTATTCCTTGGAATGTAGAAGATTGAGAAGAAATTTGATAGATATATACAAAATTATGAGGGGTATAGATAGGGTAAATGCAAGCTGTTTTCCACTGAGGCTGCATGGGACTACAACCAGAGGTCATGGTTTAAGGGTGAAAGGTGAGAAGTTTAAGGGGAATATTATGGGGAACTTCTTCAATTAGAGGGTTGTGAGAGTGTGGAATGAGCTGCCAGCACGTGGTGCATGTGAGCTCGATTTCAAGGTTTAAGAGAAATTTGGAGACATATGGATGGGAGGGGTATGGAGGGCTATGGACCTGGTGCACGTTGATGGGACTAGGCAGTTTAAATGGTTCAGCATAGACTAGATGGGCCGAAGGGCCTGTTTCTGTGCTGTACTTTTCGATGACTCTATGACTCTAAAGAAGACAACTTAAACCTACCTACCTTGAGGACAGGGATAATGTTCTGTTATTGCGAAGCTCTTTTGTTGAATTTTTTTCAATAGGATACTGTCTATATTTCACATTATGTTCTTTTCTGTGATACTTCCTTAAAGGACTTCACCATCCCAGACATGCCCTCCTTGCGTACCTACCATCAGGGAGGAGGTACAGGAGCCTGAAGACCCCTCTTCTCATTGCTACCATCAGGAAGGAGGGACAGGAGTCTGAAGACCCCTCTTCTCATGACTACCATCAGGGAGGAGGTACAGGAGTCTGAAGACCCCTCTTCTCATTGCTACCATCAGGGAGGAGGTACAGGAGCCTGAAGATCCCTCTTCTCATTGCTACCGTCAGGGAGGAGGTACAGGAGCCTGAAGATCCCTCTTCTCATCGCTACCATCAGGGAGGAGGTACAGGAGCCTGAAGATCCCTCTTCTCATCGCTACCATCAGGGAGGAGGTACAGGAGCCTGAAGATCCCTCTTCTCATTGCTACCATCAGGGAGGAGGTACAGGAGTCTGAAGACCCCTCTTCTCATTGCTACCATCAGGGAGGAGGTACAGGAGTCTGAAGACCCCTCTTCTCATTGCTACCATCAGGGAGGAAGTACAGGAGCCTGAAGACCTACACTCAGCGTTTTAGGAACAGCTTCTTCACTTCTGCCATCAGAGCTCTGAACGAACTATAAATCCTTGAACACCAACATTATTTTTGCTCTCTTCTTGACAACATATTTAATTTTCAATATATATTTCTTATTTTAAGTTATAGCTTATTTTTAAAATTTCACTGAGTGGGCTTAGCCTCATGGCAGTGGACACTCAACCTTTCAGGAACAGCTTCTTCCCCTCTGCCACCAGATTTCTGAATGGACATTGAACCCATGAACACTACCTTGTCAGTTACCTTCTGCGCTATTTAATTATTTGTGTAAGTTATGGGAATTTTAATGTCTTGCAACGTTCTGCAGCCGCAAAACAACACATTTCACAACATATGTCAGTGATAATGAGCCCGCTTTTGCGGCAATTGTTTCTATCAGGCTCAGCAGTGAGACTGGGGAATTAATCGCAGATAATGCTAAAGCAATTGGAGTTTACACAAGCAGGTCTTTCCAACCATCAACTCTGCTAAACAACTGTGACAGCTGTCGAAGCCACACACATCCTCAAACCAACTGTCAAACAGCTTAGATATCTGTGGTTGGTCCTCGAAGTCACAAATGTTCAAAGAAGAATTAACTTCTTGCAAAGTTTTACAATCTTGTTAAAAACCACTAATCTCTCATTTAGTTTTAATGATGTGTTCTATTTCTCGTTCTAATTTCTTGTTACTACTTTAGGGTGAATTTTGAATCAGGGCAGCCTGCAAGTTATGAACCGAACTGAAATATGCCATTAGATTTTGTCTTTTATATTCTATGTATTCCTCGTTTTGTTACCATTTGTGTGATTCTTTTGCATGTGCAGAGAGGGAGGGTTTGATGTTTGATGTTTTTCTGCGAACGGGTTGCTTTGTGACTGTTTCAGAATCAGGTTTAATATCACCAGCATATGTTTTAAGATTTGTAATCTTTGTGGCAGCAGTACAATGCAATACATAACAATAGAAAAATAACCCTGTGAATTGCGGTAAGTATAGATACTTACTACAATTCACAGGGTTATTTCATTTTTTAAATTTGACTAATATATATAAAACAGTCAAATTAAATAAATAGTGCAAAAATAGACATTAAAAAAGCACTGAGGACCATCTGTGGTGGAGATGAATTTCAGGGTTGTATACTGCACACATGATTGGCAGCTGTCTGCCTTGAAGGACAATGGGTGATGGTGATCATCATCAAAAGCCTGGGCGGAAGGTATGGAGATCCTGAGATGCCCAGTCATCAAGGTCCCCCTCTTGGCCTCACCAGTGTAGTCCAAAGGAAAGCTTATGAAGCAGTACGTTTGGCACCAACTTGGCTGCAGGAGCTGCTGGAAGGCTGTTCAGTAACGTCCAGCTGCCTTGGGGGTTCCAGTCCGGATTTGCTGTCTGGGTTTACTCCCGTAGCCCTCATCTCTCCTGAGGCTGCCCACAAGGCAGTGGGGCTATTTACCCCTGGCTGGGGATCTGGTTCATGAGCACCAGGGCGTGCCCACGCACCAGTGGGCCTGTGTGCTATGTATACAGGGGCCAGACCTCCTCCCCGTCCTCTGTAGCTCAGCCTGAGTCCGAAAGCAGTTCAGTTTCCGCGTGTCGCCGGTGAGGAGGCACTACGTGAGGCTTGCTGTTGGAGAGGCTATGCGTTGGCAGGGAGAGACTTACGCATTTTTGCAAGACTGCTGGCCAGCGGTGGAAGCTAAAAGTGAAAGCAACAAGCACTAGTCACGACACTACCACCAACAACCATTTTGACACTGCATAATAAGTGTGAATGTATGTATGCTTTGAATCTTTGAATAAAAGATGAACTTAGTTCAGAAAATGTCAGCAAACTATTCTAATTAAATTAAATGAGTTAATATAAAGTAGAAATTGTAAATTAGATTACAATTAGGCTTATCTCACTGATATAGGTGTTGGACCTCTGTTTATTTTCTGATCCAGCAGTCAAGAATGAAGCTCAGTCTCAATTCTAACGTCATGTATTTTAAAGTAAAAACAAACGAACAAATACTAAATGCTAAATAAAGAGATGAGAAAACAAAGCCGAGAGGTGAAAGAACAGCAAAGAATGCAAAGATGAAAGAAAAGGGAAGACGGCACCTCTAGAAAATCCATCACCTTTTTATAGTTAACAGAAATTCCTTTGATAAGAATGAACCAGTCAGTGGATGCTCAAATACATGAGGGGGTGGGGAATGTGTTAATAGTTAGTGATTACCCTCTCCTCCACCTATCTTTGTATCACCGGCAAATTTAGCCACAAATCCATTAATCCCGTAGTCTAAATCATTGACATGTGATAGTACATTCCGCATTGCTGTACATCCTGATGGGAAGGTTAGGGAGAACAAAAATCAGAATTCCATAGTGAGAATGAAAATAAATCCTGGCTGATCCATGTGGAAATGTCGGCTTCTCTGCAGGGATTCCAGGGCTTTAATCTTAGGACAGTTGTTTAAAATGTTGAGAGGGTCAAATCTGGAGTATTGTGTGCAGTTCTGATCACCTATTTACAGGAGATGTTCAAATTTTATTATCAAAGTACACATATGTCACCATATACAACCCTGAGATTCATTTTCCTGCTGGGCATACTCAGCAAATCTATAGAATAGTAACTGTAACAGGATCGTTGAAAGATCAACCAGAGTGCAGAAGACAACAAACTCTGCAAATGCAGATAAAAATTAGTAGCAATAAATAATGAGAACATGAGATAATGAGATAAAGAGCTTTTAAAGTGAGATCGTTGGTTGTGGGAACATCTCAATGGATGGGCAAGTGAGTGTAGTTATCCCCTTTTATTGAAGAGCCTGGTTTGTTGAGGGGTAGTAACTGTTCTTGAACCTGGTGGTGAGAGTCCTGAGTCTCCTGTACCATCTACCTGATGGCAACAGTGAGAAAAGAGCATGAGCTGGGTGGTGGGGATCTCTGATGGTGGATGGTGCTTTCTACGACAGCATTGCACGTAGATGTGCTCAATGATTGGGAGAGCTTGGTTGGAAAGATGTCAATAAGATTGAGAGTGTGCAGAGGAAACTTAAAACATTTTTGTGTTGACTTGAGGACCTGAGTTATAGTGAAAGATTGAATAGGTTAGGACTGCAGAAGATTGGGAGGAGATTTGATAGATGTATACAAAATTATGAGGGGTATAGATAGGGTGAATGCATGGAGATCTTATCCATTGAGGCTTGGTGGGCCTAGATCTAAAGGTCATGGTTAAGGGTGAAAGTTATAATACTCTAAGCAGAACTCTTATGACCTGCAGTATGGCTCTTTAAACTTTATACTTTATATTTTATTGTCACCAAACAATTGATGCTAGAACGTACAATCATCACAGTGATATTTGATTCTGCGCTTCCTGCTCCCTAGATTACAAATCGATAGTAAATATTAAAAATTTAAGTTATTAATCATAAATAGAAAATAGAAAAATGGGAAGTAAGGTAGTGCAAAAAAACCGAGAGGCAGGTCCGGATATTTGGAGGGTACGGCCCAGATCCGGGTCAGGATCCGTTCAGCAGTCTTACCACAGTTGGAAAGAAGCTGTTCCCAAATCTGTCCGTACAAGTCTTCAAGCTCCCGAGCCTTCTCCCGGAGGGAAGAGGGACGAAAAGTGTGTTGGCTGGGTGGGTCGTGTTCTTGATTATCCTGGCAGCACTGCTCCGACAGCGTGCGGTGTAAAGTGAGTCCAAGGACGGAAGATTGGTTTGTGTGATATGCTGCACCGTGTTCACGATCTTCTGCAGCTTCTTCTGGCCTTGGACAGGACAACTTCCATACCAGGTTGTGATGCATCCTAGGAGAATGCTTTCTACGGTGCATCTATAAAAATTAGTGAGGGTTTTAGGGGACAGGCCAAATTTCTTTAGTAGGCTCTTAGATTATGTTTGACGAAGTCTGTTACTCACATTTATCCCCCCCCCCCCGCACAACTATGATACCTCATTCTCATCTTTTACACCCTGTAGACCCCATTATACTGGGAGTTGTTATTCTCCTACTGGTGGAGATACACTGGAGCTGTGATGGATAGTCACTTTCCAGGACCCAAGAGGCTTGTTGCCAACCTCAGCTTTCTAACTCGACAGCATGGCCCTTTCCAAAGGGTTGGAGTTAAACTTCGAACTTGTTCAGCTTTTGGCTGTACGTAAGTAAACAGTGAGATCTTGTTAGATCATGGTTTAACTAAGAGAAACAATGAGGTCTACAT
The DNA here is from genome assembly GCF_030028105.1 of Mobula birostris. NCBI lineage: Eukaryota > Metazoa > Chordata > Chondrichthyes > Myliobatiformes > Myliobatidae > Mobula > Mobula birostris. Next base: position 5,368,731 of record NC_092398.1, read on the forward strand.
TAATCGAATCTGAATCAAATTCCACAACTGAAACCTAAACAGAATCAGCTTTAATATCATTGGCATATGTTGTGAAGTTTGTTGTTATGTGGCAGCAGTGCATTGTAATACATAATAAGAAAAACTGTAAATTACAATAAATATACATATTTAAAAAATGAAATTAAGTAAGTACTGAAAAGCAGGAAAAAAGCAGTGAGGTGGTGTTCATTGGTTCAATGTCCATTCAGAAATAGTCATAATCATAGTCATAGTCATACTTTATTGATCCCGGGGGAAATTGGTTTTCATTACAGTTGCAACATAAATAATAAATAGTAATAGAACCACAAATACTTAAATAGTGATATGTAAATTATGCCAGTAAATTACAAAATAAGTCCAGGACCAGCCTATTGGCTCAGGGTGTCTGACCCTCCAAGGGAGGAGTTGTAAAGTTTGATGGCCACAGGCAGGAATGACTTCCTATGACGTTCTGTGCTGCATCTCGGTGAAATCAGAGGGGAAGAAGCTGTTCCTGAATCGTTGAGTGTGTGCCTTCTGGCTCCTGTACCTCCTCCCTGATGGTAGTAATGAGAAGAGGGGTCTTCAGGCTCCTGTACCTCCTCCCTGATGGTAGCAGTGAGAAGAGGGCATAACCTGGGTGATGGGGGTCCTTAGTGATGAGATGCCGCCTTTTTTGAGGCATCGCTCCTTGAAGATGTCCTGGATGCTGGTTTTGACCTCAGGACCTCCAACTCACTCTCTGCAGTCGACCTTTGGGTCCAATCTGAGGAGCTGGTTCGGATGACGGATCTCGACCTGAAATATCATCTGCCCATTTGCCTCCACAGAGTTCCTCCAGCACCGCGTTTTTCACTCCAGATTCCAGCATTATGTCTCCAACTTAAATGCTGAAACCTAAACAAAGTATCTATAGCCTGTGTCCAATTTATTAACAATAAATCACAAAAGAACCATTAGAGAGTTCTGTGTCCTGTGTTGTACTGTTCTAGGTTCTGTCTCGGGAAATAAACTACTTAATTTTTGTTCCGAGGCCCATAAGAAAGGTGAAAGGCAGAGGGGAGGTAGCCAGTGTAGAAAGCTGAGGGACACAGATGGAGCAAGAGTTGGGTCTTGTCCCAAATCATCAATTGCTCATTTCCCCTCCGCAGATGCTGCCCGACCCACTGAGTTCCTCCAGAATCTACCAAGGGTGACATCCTCCAGACAGTTCACGTAACTGCTTTGTTCATCTCTTTTACGAAATGTGATAGCAGAGGGGAAGAAGCTATTTCTGAACTGCTGAGTGAGTGCCTTCACTCTCCATGATTTCCTTCCTGATGGTAGCAATGAGAAGAGGGCATGTCCTGGGTGGTGGAGGTCCTTAATGAAGGATGCTGTGTTTTTGAGGTATTTCTCCTTGAAGACGTCCTGGATCCGACAGAGGCTGGTGCCCATGATGGAGCTGACTGAGTGTATGACTTATGTGGATCCTATGCAGTTCTCTTCCCCACCATCCCAGATAGAATGATCTCCAGGTTACATCTGTAGAAATTTCTGAGTGTCTTTGGTGAAATATCAAATCTCCTCAAACTCCGCATGAAATATAACTGCTGTTGTGCTTTCTTTGTAGCTGTATTGATTTGTTGGGCTCGGATTAGATCCTCAAAGATGTTGACACCCAGGAACTTGAAATACCTCACTCTTTCTACTTCTGATCCCTCTATGAAGTCAAATGTGTGTTCCCCTGCCTTAAACATTAAACACTGCATTCACTTGATCTGATAACTTACTGTCCATTACGCTTTTAGGGCAGCTATGAAGATCCTCCATCTCTGGCAGCGTTCAGGGCTTCCTTCATCGTGTCAGTAGCTTCCTCTTGGTTTTCACTACTGTCAGTTGTGCATGTCCCAGGTGGAGACTCAGGAATACCATCACACTTTACTCCAGCCCTTGACCTTTCCCACCCACCCGGCATCACCTATCACCTTCCAGCCAGCCTCTTTCCCTTCCCCCCACCTTTTTATTCTGGCATCTTCCCCCTTCCTTTCCAGTGCTGGAGAAGGGTCTCGGGCTGAAACATCGACTGTTTGTTCATTTCCACAGATGCTATCTGACTGCTGAGCTCCTCCAGCATTTTTTGTGTGTTGCTCTCGATCTTGAGCATCTGCAGAACCTCTTGCGTTTGTGGAACCAGTTCCACCACACTTCCTACTTCTGTGTGGCAGTGATTGAATATCTGAATTTTGGGGATTAGGTGGTTTTGGGTGGGACTTGTTTTCCGGGAGGCAGACAAGTGATGCGTCAAGCCCTGAGAAAACACTTTTCCTGCAGCAGGTAGACCCTTGCTATGACAAACTATTTCCAGCAGATGGCAGTAGGACACAAGGCAATGGAACAACATCTCCTCCGACACTGGGAGTGAGAGAGTGGACCCAGCAAGAGACCTTACTCATAACTACGGATAAACAAACAGCCTCACAGAGTCAGCAAACTGAAAAAAAAGCAGAAAGCAATAATAAGCAACAGTGTTGTTGCGACTCTTCAGCAGCCCTTTGTTTTCATATCACTACAAGATAGGGCAGAATTCGGCCATTCATCTCATCGAATATGCCCTGCCATTTGATCATGGCTGATCCATTTCCCTCTCAAACGTATCACCTGCCTTCTCCCCGTAACCTTTCATGCCCTGACTTATCAAGAATCTATCAACCTCTGCCTTAAGTACTCCCAGTGACTTGGCCTCCACAGCTGCCTGTGGCAAGGAATTCCACAGATTCGCCTCCCTCTGGCGAAAGAAATTCCTCCTCACCTCCATTCTAAATGGACGCCTCTTTGTTCTGAGGTTGTGCCCTCTGTTTCTAGACTCCCCCAGTATAGGTAACATCCTGTCCATGTTCACTCTATCTAGGCCTTGCAACATTTGAGAAGTTTCAATGATATCCCCCTCTCATTCTTCTAAATTCCAGCAACCAGAGCCATCAAATGCTTCTCATATCAGCCTTTCATTCCTGGAATCAGTTTTGTGAACCTCCTCTGAACCCTTTCCCATGTCAGCATGTCTTCTCACGGATAAGGGGTCCAAGGCTGCTCACAATACTTCAAGTAAGGCCTCTCCAGTGCCTCAGCATTACATCCTTGTTTTTATTTTCTAGACCCTTTGAAATTAATGCTAACATAGTGTTTGCCTTCCTCACCACTGACCCAACCTGCAAATTAATCTTTAGGGAATCCTACGCAAGGGTGCCCAAGTCCCTTCGCACCTCAGATTTTTGAATTTTCTCCCCATTTAGAAAACAGTCTACACTTTTATTCCTTCTACAAAGTGTATGACCATACACTTCCTGACACTGTGTTCCATCGGCCTCTTCTTTGCTCATTCTCCTAATCTGTCTAAATCCTTCTGCAGCCTCTCTGCTTCCTCAACAATACTTGCCCCTCCACCTATTTTCACATAGTCTGCAAACTTGGCCACAAGGGCCATCAATTCCATTACCCAAGTCTTTGATATACAACATAAAAAGAAGCAGGCCCAGCATCAATCCCTGCAGAGCACCACTAGTCACCAGCAGCCAATCAGAGAAGGCTCCCTTTATTCCCACTCTATGCCTTCTGCCAATCAGCCCTTGCTTTATCCATGCTAATATCTTTCTTGCAATATCATGGGCTCTTATCTTGTTAAGCAGCTTCCTGTGTGGCACCTTGCTAAAGGCCTTCTGAAGGCACAGGTTTCCATGGTAACCCACCATGGTTACTGAAGAATGAAGATCTACCCTGACACTCCATTGCGGGACTGAGAGGCTGCTGCACTGCCAGCTGTGCTCCCTTGGAGCTGAGGAATTAATTTCACATCCTGCCTACGCTTTCAGAGGATGTGTGATTCTCTCCTCAGTCCCCCCAATACTTCTCCCTTCTTCAGCATCGAAGAGGCCACAGAGGGTTGTAGACTCAGCTTTGAGAATGATGATGTTGACATAGGTTCACTGTCTTCGTTCTTTTCAATGAAGAGGAATGGCTGTGAGGAAGAAAGGCATGTCACCTGTAACTCCAAAACATAAAACTTATTGAAAGAAAAACATGGAACCAGGGATAAATGTGTCTTCTTCATTCTTTTACCTTAGTGAGGTGCGCACCTATGGTGCGGTGGCATAATGACGTATGCCATTCACATACTTTTACCTGTAATGACCTGTAATGAGTTATGTAAGCAAGCAAAAAAATGCTTAATCAAGCAATATATTTACAATATTTCTCAAATATTACTGAAATATTGAATACACAGCACTCCTCCCTGCTTAACTATAAATTCCAACTCAATATAGAATGCATTTCAATGTGTATAAATATATGTGCATATATACAGTATAATACAACTACTATAGCAACTTTAAATTGTCCCATTGAAGTCTACAGATTTAATCACAATGAAGGATCTCTTGTAGGATAGGAGGGGGAGGAGAAGATGGCAGCGCGACGCTGCGCGCGCGGCTGCTCCAAATTGATATTGTATTTGTGAAGTAGGATGCTGTACACAATCCTGATTTGATGGAGACAGCCGTGAGAAGCACTGAGGAACATCTGGAGAAACTTCTGAAATGCCCGCTTCGCTGCCACTGCTACTGTGCGATCGAGAATCTCTGGAGGGGAAGGCCCCAAATCCTCGGCTTTGCCTATTGCCTGTTGCCGGGGCCGGGGTCGAAGTGCTCGGCAGAGATGGTGCTCGGTGCTCGGTGTCGGAGAGCTGGTCAGAGGCTCGAAGTTTTCGGACAGACTCGGAGTCAGACTGCGGTCGGGTGCTTCCAGGGTGCTGCATCGGCAAGTTTGCGGTGCTGGAGGTTCATGGCAGGGAGAGTTTTCTTCCTACCGTCTGCATGAGATGATGGGACTTTCGAGAGATTTTGTGACTTTTTTTTTACCGTGCTCATGGTCTGTTCTTTATCAAATTACGGTATTTTGCTTTGCACTGTTGTAACTATATGTCATAATTATGTGGTTTTTGTCAGGTTTTTTTTAGTCTTGGTTTGTCTTGTGTTTCTGTGATATCATTCTGGAGGAACAAATTGTATGATTTCTTAATGCATGCATTACTAAATGACAATAAAAGAGGACTGCGTGTCCTCATAATCTAATCTAATCTAACATTTTTCCTGACGGGGCGGGGAGTGGTCACTGTGCTTGGCAGATGAGACCTGTGGCTGTGAAGCAATCTCAAGTGCTGGGACCCCCTCCGTGGTGGTTGTAGGAGTTGACTGTGGGACAGCAGGAAGTGGCTCTGACAGCTCTGGACACCTTTCTTCTGGATGTGTTGTCATCTCGAAGGGTGCATGGCAAGCTGCTCGATCTGCTGATCTGTCCCAAGCCACCAGGCAAAGCTTCGAGCCAACACTTTCATTTTGATTACGCCTAGACGACTGGCAGGTAGCTCCTCCAAAGCTTCAGCTCTCAGCTAGGATGGTTCAACAACTCTCAATCCCCACATAAGGCAAGTCCCCATCAAGGGCAAGTTCATCCCAGCGGTGGCAAAAATGGTGGAACTGGAGTGTCTGCTGCTCATTTTGTGCCATGTAGACCTGAGACAGTTTAGGTTCTTTTCTGGTTTCCCTTTGAATCATCTCTGCAGTAATAAGGAGACTTTTGACTTGTATTAGGGAAAATTCGCCAAGAGGAGTGTCCTCTTTTGTAAAGATTTCTGGTATTTCCTTTTCCAAGGATAAACGGGACACTCCATCTGCATTTCCATGATTAGCTGTCGTCTTTAATTCGATCTTGTAATTGTGTCCTCCAAGAAACAGAGCCCATCTGTGCATTCGTGCTACTGCTGTTAGTGGAACACCCTCCTGTGGATTGAAAATGGACACTAGGGGTTTGTTGAGCAGTAATGAGGGTAAACCCTCTCCCGGACAGGTACAGGTTGAAATGTTTTACTCTTCAAAACAAGACTCAAAGCCTCTCTGTCAATCTGTGTGTAATTTTTCTCTGCAGCGGTAGGGGAACGTGATATAAGTGCTATGGGCGGTCACCTCCTTCGCTCATAACGTGTGACATGACTGCACCTATACCATAAGTTGAGTCATATCAGGCAAGCTTCACTGTGTGGATCATAATGTGTGAGTACAGTGTCTGATGCCCTCAATTCCTTTATCTTTTGGAAAGCCACCTCACACTGCTTTGTCCATAACTATTTCTTTGCTGTTTCCATTGATACAGCAATTTCAACATCTCTTTTGAATGTAAGTTTTGCTTCAGTTAGGAGCTATTTTTGAATGTTTTCTTGTAAGAGTCCACAAACTAAACAATTTCTCAGTGCATCATTAAGCCCATCACTGAACTGACAATGCTCAGGCAAACTCCTCTTTTCAGCCATGTACGCTGAGGTGATTCCACTTCTGAAATCTAAAATGTTCTGCAATCAACAATGGTTTTGGTTCTAAATGTTCCTGCATTACTTTCACAATATCAGCAAAGCTCATTTTGGCTGGTTTTGTTGGAGCAGTCAAAGTTCCAAGCAAAATGTATACTTTTCCATCTGTTGCACTCAGCAAAACTGGCACTCACTTCTCATTGGCTATTCAATTTGCTTTAAATTACTGCTCAGTTCATTCAGAATAGACCAGCCAGTTACCTTTTGTGCAATTGAATGCTTCTATCTTTCTAATGTAATCAGCTATTTCTGTTTTTTTTTCATTTATGGTTATTGTCACCTGGTACTCTGTTTATGAACCAACGAATTTCATCTGCATTCTGCCCTTTTGTTAAGTTAACTGTCTCTGTATCCTTGTGAAGAAACACATGCTGCACTTTTAAAAAAATTCGACTCTCTTTCTCTTCCCCTCGCAAAGAAGAAAGCATGCCAGAGGTAGGTAATCATCTCAGGGTCATCTTAAAGCTTACTTGTCACACTGTTAATGTTTTGAACTCCAAAACATAAAACTAATCAAAAGAAAAACATGTAGCTGGGAATAAACCTATCTACCTCATTCTTTACTTTAGTGAGGCGCACGCTTATGACCTAGTGACGTAATGATGGACGCCATTCACTTACTTTTACATATAACCCACAATGATCTATGTAAACAAACAAGGAATATGTAACAAAACAATATGTTTACAATATTACTGAAATATTAAATACACAACATGACAAAGACTCTGGAGAATATTGTGGAGAACATTCTGAGTGGTTGCGTCACTGTCTGATGTGGAGGCTCCAACGTGCAGGACTGAAGAGACTGCACAGGGTCGTAAACTCAGCCAGATCCATCGTGGGCTTCACCCTCCCCACCATCGAGGGCCTCTTCAAAAGGTGACTCTTCAGTCCAATGCTCACCGTCCAGGACATGTCCTCTTCTCATTACTATTATCGGGGGAGGTACAGGAGCCTGAAGACTCACACTCAATGATCCAGGAACAGCTTCTTCTCCACCATCCTAACATTTCTGAATGGTCCATGAACACTACCTCACTATTCCACTTTTGCATTCTTTATTAATCTTTGTAACTAATTATTTATGTATTGCACTGTGCTGTTGCCACAAAACAACAGATTTCATGATATATGTCAGTGATAGTAAACCTGATTCCGATTATAATTAAAGTGTACTGCAGAATTATTAAAAATATAAATTGCAGCAGACTATTCGGCCCCTTAGGCTTTACTCTACTCTTCTGTGAGGATAGTCACCTTGTCATGGTGGAGAGGCTTGTGAGTTCATGAAAACCCAAGAGCAATGCCAACTGGAGTTTAGCTGCCCGGTGCTTGGCGCCTGGTGGGGTCGCCCGTAGCAGTAAGGTCAAGGGGGAGATTACAGACAAAGGGCGATCCAACCAAGACCTTAGTGCTGGAGCTGGCGGAAGATGGGGGTCACATCACAATGGCAGTGAAGGCGGAGGAAGGCTGTAGCAATGAAGGGTCCCCAGTTGTCCTGTATTGCGTGCCATTGGACCCTCACCCCAATCTGTCAAGCACCACGTGGTGGCTGCCCACATATCAGCCTCTCTATGTGAAACAAAGTGATGCACAGACATCCATTAAGGGGATCCACTGACAGCACTTGGGAGAACGTTAAGTGGTTCATCCATGTCCATGTAACAGTTCCATTCCATTGCAACTCTGTAAAGCCCTGGTTAGACCACCCTTGAGGTGTTGGGTTCAGTTCCGGTCACCTCGTTAGGGGAAGGATGTGGAAGCTTTAGAAAAGGCGCAAAGGAGATTTACCAGGTGCCTGCAAGCTTGATTTCATGTTTATGAGGAATTTGGAATGATGCATGGGCAGAAGGAGTATGGAGGGCTATGGTCCCGGTGCAGGTTGATGGGAGTAGGCAGTTTAAATACTCCACCATGGACTAGATGGGCCAAAGGGCCTGTTTCTGAGCTGTACTTTTCCCTGACTCTATTAGAGATCATGACTAATGAAGATGGCTTGAGCAAGCCAGGGCTTTTCTCTTCGGAAAAGATAGCCACGAGTGATTGGAGGAAAGATTATGGGGGATGTCAGAAGTGAGTACTTTACACAAGAGTGGTGAGCGTGGGGAGCACCCTGAAGGGGTGGTGATAGAGGCAGATACATTAGGGGCATTTAAGAAGCTCTAAGATGGGCATATGATGATGGAAAATTGGAGGACTATGTAGGAGGGAAGGGTTAAAAGGTCAGCACAACATTGTGGGCCGAAGGGCCTGTACTGCGTTGTGATGCACAACGTTCTATTTTCTGTGTTCATTCTCTCCTATGCCCCTTGACTCTTTTCACAGCAGGAAGGGATTCCATCTCCTTGTTACATATGTTCTGACTTGGCCTTCACTGAGAAGGCCAGCAGTTCGCCTCCCTCTGGTGAAGAAGTCTCTCCTCATCTCCCTCCTGAATCTATTTCTTTAATCTGTATCCTGAGACTGGGGCCCCCAACCAGGAGTGCATCCAGTGTCAATCCTATTCCTCTGGCAAAACCACTTTCACCAACCTTATCTTCAGGGAGATCCAATCTATGGATAAAAACCTCTTTCCTCACATAGAAGTGTCTGCATCGTGCATGGACCCTCACTACTATGCAAAAACACCATGCTGCTCTCTGAGAGGCCTCAAGCTTTGAATTTTTGAAGCTTTGCCATCTTCTCCCCTAAGATACTTGATCTGCAATACATATACTAGGGTGCCTCAGACTTTTGCACATGACTGTATTTGCCAACAAGTTATGGAGAGCAAGTTTGTAGATCTGGCAGGAGTGAAGAATGTTGGGAATGGCGAGGGTGGAGCGCCATGGGAGGGGTGTGGGAGAGGTGGCAGAGAAGAATTGCTAGGGACGGTGGGTAGTGCAGGTGCAGACACACCCAGCCCTCAGACACAAGGCAAGGTCATTTGAATCCAAACAATTGGTTTATTGATCATTAGAGAATGTCTCTCTGGGGGTGCTTCCTGCTCCCTTCCCCTTTTCCCAACTGTGATTCCCCTCTTCCTGGCCCCTTCCCACTCTCAGTCCACAATAGAGACCCATATCACAATCAGGTTTATCATCACTCACATCATGAAATTTGCTTTTTTTTTGTTGCAGCAATACAGTGCAATACATAAAATTACTACAGTACCGTGCAGCTATTGATAGGTGCCTAAGACTTTTGCTCTGCACTTCTCTGCCACCTGTCCCTCACCCCTCCCGCTCCACTCTCACCATTACCAACATCTTTTGCTCCCATCAAATATACAAACGCACTCTCTGCTCCACATTGACAAATACAGTACAGTGCCAAAGTCTTAGGCGCCCGAGCTATACATATGCGCCTAGGATTTTAGCACAGTACTGTAGCAGAGGGAAACTGACAAAGTCAACGTAAATTTATTATCAAAGCACGTACTGTTTCTGTCGCTGTTGAGATTCATTTTCTTGCATGCATTTACAGTAGAACGAAGAAATACAAAGCAGTCAATGAAAAACTCCATACAAACATTGACTGACAAACAGCAAACATGCAGAGGAAAACAAACGGTGAAAATAAACAGGTAGAGAGATAAATAAATACACGTTGTGTGATGAACTGAGACCGAGACTTTGGTTCTGGGCTGCTCCAGGATTTGGGTCCATGGTCTCAATTTGGTTTGGAATGCTGTTGTTTGCTTTTATTGTTTGCATAGTTTGTGTTTTTTCTCTTTCTCTGTGAACTGGGAGAGAATTTTTAAACTTTGGTTCTTTTTGGTTTCTTGCTTTGTGGCTGCCTGTAAGCAGACAAACGCAAGGTTGTGATATTTATACATAATATGATAATAAATGTATTTTGAATCTCTGAATAAACAAGTATTATTGAGAACATGAGTTGTAGAGTCTTTGAAAGTGAGTCCATAGATTGTGGAATCAGTTCAGAGTTGAGGTGAGGGAAGTTATCTACATTGGTTCAGGAGCCCATTGGTTGAAAGGATCCTGACATGGTGGTGTGGGACCTAAGGATCCTGACATGGTGGTGTGGGACCTAAGGCTCCTGTACCTCCTGCCATGGACCCAGCTAGATATCAAGTTAACCAGCCCTCTCTAGATTCCTTAAGGCAGGAAGAGAAGATGGGGGGGGGGGCGGCGACACAGCTCGCAGCGGCCACTCCGGTGGTGATGTCTGTTATTTGTCAAGTAGGGTGCTGTGCACAATCCTGATTTGATGGAGACGGACGTGAGAGCATGGAGGAACATCTGGTGAAACTTCTGAAATTCCTGCTTCGCTGCTGCTGCTACTGTGTGGTTCAGAATCTCCGGAGGGGAAGGCCCCGAGTCCTCGGCTTTGCTTGTTGCTCGGAGGCTGGGGCGGAGTTGAAGCGCTCGGCAGAGGATGGTGCTTGGAGAGGCTGTGTCAGAGGGGCTGGTCGGAGGCTCGAAGTTTTCGGACGGACTCAGAGTCCGCTGCGGTCGGCTGCTTCCAAAGGTGCTGCCTCGGCGAGTTGGTGGCGCTTGGGGGTTCATGGCAGGGAGAGTTCCTCCCTCCTGCTGCCTGCGTGAGATGATGAGTTTATCAGGACTTTGAAACTTTTTTTTACCGTGCCCATAGTCTGCTCTTTATCAAATTATGGTATTGCTTTGCACTGTTGTAACTATATGTTATAATTATGTGGTTTTGTCAGTTTTAGTCTTGGTTTGTCCTGTGTTTTCTTGTGATATCATTCTGGAGGAACGTTGTATCATTTTTTAATGCATGCATTTCTAAATGACAATGAACGAAGACTGAGTGTCCTCATAATCTAATCAATAATCTAATCTACCATCCAGAGCAGCCTACCACATGGAACTTTATCAAAGACCTTACTGAAATCCAGGTAGACCAGGGCTTCCCAACCTGGGGGTCCATGGTCAGCAGAAAAAAAATTGGGATCCCCCGATGTAGACCAAGCACATCTACTGCCTTGCCCTCATCGATCTTCTTGGGCACTTCAGCAAAGCAAATATCAAATTTGTAAGACTCCTAATGTAACAATACAGAAACTGTGGATGTAAGCAGTGAATCAGTACCCAGGTTACCAGAAACCTGAAAGAACCCAAGGGAGTAGAGTGATTATGTTACAGGATTAATTTCCAGAAGCCTGAAGCATTGACCTGGGAGACCCCACTTCCCAGCACACAGCTGGGAAAATTAAATTCAGTTAACCTAAATCAATACGCAATATTTTTGAGAAACATAACAGTGGATGTCTGGAATTGTTATAAGAGCCCACCTGGCTCATTTCTGTTCTGTAAGGATTGAAACTTTCAGAGTGTTTTCTTTTGACTCAAACTTCAGAATATCATTGGCTTGACTGAGGTGTACAAAGTGCTAAGAGGCAGAGATCAAGTGGACAGCCAGAGACTTTTACCCAGGCTGAAATGGGTAGTATGAGGGGGCATAATTTTAAGGAGATTGGTGGAAAGTATAGGGCAGGGGTTCCCAACCTTTCCTTTTCTTTTCAAATCTTTTTATTATTTTTTTGAAAATGAACACGAGTACATCAAAGTAAACAACACTTACAATGTCTGAAGAAAAAAAAATTATATAAAGATTGAAAACTTTGTGATGGAAAAAAAAACACCCTACTAAGCAAGAAAAGTGGGAAAAAAGAAAAATCCCATTAGGTGTTCAACCCCAGAGCCATGCGTCATACAGAAAACTTCTAAAGATAAACATCAAACTGCCAGCCAACCTTTTTTATGCCATGGGTCCCTACCATTAACTGAGCGGTCCGTAGACACAAGGTTGGGAACCGTTGGTAGGGGGAATGCCAGATATAACTTTTTTTACACAGAGTGGTGATGGTAGAGGCAGATACACTACGGGCATTTAAGAGACTCTTAGATAGGCACCTGGGTGATAGAAAAATGGAGGGCTGTGTGGGACGGAAGGGTTAGATTGAGCTTGGAGTAGGTTAAAAGGTCGACACATCATGAGCTGAAGAGCCTGTATGCTGCAGTACTGTTTTATGTTCTTAACCAGCCACTGCAATCCAAAGATTTCAAGGGCAACACACACAACATGCTGGAGGGTCTCAGCAGGTCAGGCAGCATCTGTGGAGATGAATAAACAGTTGAAGTTTCGGGCCAAGACCCTTCATCAGGACTGGAAAGGAGCGAGAACTGGAAGTTGGGGAGAAGGGGATGAGGAATACAAGCTGGCAGGTGATAGGTGAGACCAGGCGAGAGGGAAATTTGGGGGGTGGGGGAGGAAGCTGTGAAGTCATAGACAAATACAATATCAACTATTGAAAAGACACTTGGACACCAGAGATTCTGCAGACGCTGGAAATCTTGAGCAACACATCCAAAATGTAAGAGCAACTCAGCAGGTCAGGCGGTATCTATGAAGAGGAATGAACAGTTGACGTTTCCGGTTGAGACCCTTCATCAGGGCTGGAGAGGAAGGGGCAAAGCCAGAATGTCTGGGGAGGGAAAGGAGTACAAACTGGCAGGTGATACGTGAAGGGGAGGAGGGATGAAGTAAGAAACTGGCAGGTGGTAGGTGGAAAAAAATAAAGGGCTGAAGAAGAGGGAATCTGATAGGAGAGGGGAGTGACCATAGGATAAAGGGAAGGAGGTGGTTGTCAGGTTAGAAGGGAAGGTGTAAGAGGGGAGCCAGAATGGGGAATGGAAAAAGAGAGAAGGGTGAGGGGGAAAGAACTTACCAGATGCTAGATAAACGGATGCTCACACCATCAGGTTGGAGGCTACCCAGACTGAATATGAGGTGTTGCCCCACCAACCTGAGAGTGGCCTCACTGTGGCAGTGAAGGAGCACATAGGATCGGAGTGGGACTGAGAAGTGGGTGGCCAACGGAAAATCCTGCCCGTTTTGGTGGAAGCAGCAAAGGAGCTCAAGGCCAGTTAGGGATAGGAAGTACGCTCCGACATTGTTGATGTCTCTATGTTTTAGCAACTCCCTTTCATTTACCCATTCAGTTTCCTCTCCAGAAAGTGGGGCCTGAGTTTCAGTAATACTGAGTCCTGATGAAGGGTCTTGGTCCGAACTGTTGACTGTTTCTTCCCCAAGCTGGGTGCTGTCTGACCTGCTGAGTTCCTCCAGCATTTGTGTTGCTCTGTGACCACTTTGATCTCTTCGCACTGAAAAGAGCACCGGGCACGACTCCTCGCAGTGCCAGCCAGCCTTGCTTGAATTCCTGTTTTTGTCTGTAAGGAGTTGGTACGTTCTCTCCATGACCACTGGGTGCTGTGGTTCCCCCCACAGTCCAAAGATATACGGGTTCGTAGGTTAATTGGTCACATGAGTGTAATAGCCTCCAAGAGGACCACAACCTTTTGTTGTTGGGTTTGGAGGCCTGTGTGCCTCAATGACCCAGAGAGCTACATAGGCTGGAGTCAGGGGTTTATGCTTTGGCTCTTGGTAGGGTCACCCATGCCAAACAGGTCAAAGGGTAGAGGCCACACATTCCAGTGCCTTCATTGTTCCACAGAAGAACACAAAGTACAACAAACCAGAACGCAACAAGCAACAAAGCAGCAACAGAGAAATGAGCCCTGTTTCTCCCCACCTCCCACACACACGCCCACAGCTGAAGCTTTAGAAAGCATTGGTCTGACGGTAATTGGAGTATTGTGAGCAGGTTTTGCGCCCCTTATCAAAGAAAAGATGTGCTGGCATTGGAGAGGGTTCAGAGGAAGTTCATGAAAATAATTCTAGAAACAAAAGGGTTCATGTTTTAGGAGCATTTGATGGCTCTGTGCCTGTACGCGCTGGAGTTTAGAAGAATGAGGGGGGATCTCATTGAAAGGTATTGAATATTGAAAGGCCTACGTAGAGTGGATGTGGAGAGGATGTTTATTGTAGTGGGGAGTCTTGCTGGAGATTAGAAGAATGAGGTGGAATCTCACTGAAACCTACCAAATACTGAAAGGTCAGGAGAGAGTGGATGTAGAGTGGATGTGGAGAGGATGTTTCCTGCATTGGGGGAGTCTAGGACCAGAGGGCATAGCCTCAGAATAGAGGGACATCCATTTAAAGCAGAGATGAGGATCTGGGCCTGTGGAGATCACTCAGCCATCCGGTTGGTTGGGACCCAGCGGAGACCAGCAGCCAGAGTGACAGCCAACCAATCAGAATAATGAGCTGCACCAACGTAGATGCGAGCACTCGGCAGAACCAACACTCAGCTGTGCACCGATGACGTCACCTCAACCGGTGACGAAACGTTTACGGCCTAACCTGCAGCGCTGGCGAACAACCCTACAAGCAAGCAGCCAACCCGAGCTACCAACTCTCTCTTTTATTTCAAGGAATTTCTTCAGCCAGAGGGCAGTGAATCTGTGGAATTTGTTGCCACAGGTGGGTGTGCAGGCCAAGTCATTGAGTATATTTAAATTGGAGGTTGATAGGTTCTTGATTAGTGACGGTGTCAAAGGTTACGGGAAGAAGACAGGAGAATGGGGTTGGGAGGGAAAATAAATCATCTGTGACGGAATGGTGGAGGAGGCTTGATGGGCTGAATAGCCTAATTCTGCTTCTATATCTTACGGTCTAATGGTCTTATACACAATACTCTAACCCCAGAACAGTTTCTTTGACCCTCAGTCTCCAGCGGACTCATGGATATACAAATAACTGGGCCCTGACTCTCTATAGTTGAGATTAGCAAACTAATACTTGTTATTGTTTCAACCAGAAGTGGCGTTGGACAGAAATGTGAATCGTCATAAATAGTGAGAGATCCTGTAGATGCTGGAAATCCATAAAATGCCGGAGGAACTCAGCTGGTCAGGCAGCATCTAAGGAGAGGAATAAAGAGTCAACATTTCGGGCCGAGACCCTTCAACGTCTGGATGAAGGTTATTGTCCCAAAATGTTTGCCCTTTATTCCTCCGCTTAGATGCAGCCTAACCAGCTGAGTTCAAAGGTTCAAAGTAAATTTATTTTCAAAGTACATACATGTACCCATCTACAACCCTGAGATTCATTTCCTTGTGGGCATACTCAATAAATCTATAGAATAATAACCATAACAGAATCAATGAAAGACCGCCCAACCTGGGCGTTCAACCAGAGTGCAGAAGTCAACAAACTGCAAATACAAAAAAGAAAGAAATAATAATAATAATTAAATAAACAATAAATCTCAGGAACATGAGATGAAGATTCCTTGAAAGTGAGCTAATTGACTACCGTGCTTTCTTTGTAATTGCACTTACAATGTCTCCCATCCACTACATAATGTACTGGGTGGGCACAGGAGTACATTCAGCCAGAGACTCATTCCACCAAGATGCAACACAGAGCGTCATAGGAAGTCATTCCTGCCTGTGGCCATCAAACTTTACAACTCCTCCCTTGGAGGGTCAGACACCCTGAGCCAATAGGCTGGTCCTGGACTTATTTCCTGGCATAATTTACATATTACTATTTAATTATTTATGGAGCAACTGTAACGAAAACCAATTTCCCCCGGGATCAGTAAAGCATGACTATGACTATTACACGTCCAGGACAGGTCCTCCGAAAGCCCATCACAGGCTTTACCTGAGATGGACTGGGTCATATTGACCACTTTATGTTCTTCAGCATGTTGTGTGTGTGTGACAGTGAGACTTCACTGAACAGTGTCCCGGTCGGTTATGTAGGGTGCTAAGCACCCCACCAAACCATTTACGATGCTGTTCCCTCAGGAATTCTGCCAGGACTTCAGGGTAAATCCTGTCCTTCCCTGCTGATAAATATAGAACTATTGCTCCTGCTTTAATTCCGTGTAAGATAATGAAGACAATTATCAGAAATAATGATCGAGCCGAGGTGCCGTAGTCTCATTAGTAATCAGAAGTTAACATAATCAGTGATTGAAAGCGCAGTCTATAAAAGAGATTGAAGAGGGAGACAATGAAAGCAATTAGCATTGATTTGTTGAAAAATAAATTAGGTAGATTTAATTCAGAAAATATCACTTTGTATACAGTAATTTGAGACATGTAGGTGGAATTTTGCTATTTGTCCTCGTACGTCTCCTTGGCTTGGTCATTATATCTGATAATTATCTCCATATTTTTGCATTGGGCTCTACCCTCTGTAGTATCCAGGGCACCTTTAAGAAGCAGTGCCTCAAAAAGGCGGCATCCATCATTCAGGACCCCCACGTCCCAGGACATGCCCTCTTCTCATTGCTACCACCAGCGAGGAGGTACAGAAGCCTGGAGACACACGCTCAACAATTGAGGAACAGCTTCTTCCCCTCTGCCATCTGATTTCTGAATGGACTTTGAAACCTTGAACACCACCTCACTACTTTTTTTATTTCTATTATTTTGTACTACTTATTTAACTATTTAATATTTCTCACACTCTGCATGTCACCTTGGTTGAACAGAGGAGCCACTTTTGCTAATAGACTAAGACAACTGTGCTGCTTTAAAGAGTGCCATATGAGGTCATTCTTACCCTCGGCCATTAGGCTCTATAATGAGTCAACCTATAGCTGGGGAAGTGATGCCCCCCTCCTGTTAGACTGTTTGTGGTAACTTATTTTTTATTCTTTCTACTTCTCTTCTAATATCTAGTATCTGTAATCTATATACAGATCTATATATCTATAACTGTATATCTATATACATTTACCGTAATTTAATCTTTTTTCCCTCTATTATTATGGACTGCATTGTACTGCTGCAGCAAAGTTAATAAACTTCACGACATACGCCAGAGATATTAAACCTGGTTCTGATTCTGACTGTAGATCACATGGTGTATCTGTTAGCATGATCCTATTACAGTTCGGGCTGTTGGGAATCAGAGTTCAACTCCAATGCTGTCTGTAAGAAGTTTCTACGTCCCTCCAGAGAGCATGTGGGTTTCCTCCAGGTGCTCTGGTTCCCTCCTACAGTCCAGAGATGTGCTGGTTAGTAGGTTACAATGAGCTCTTCGATCCTGTGCGGGGAGGTGGAGAACATAGATCGAGTGGACAGACAGAGACTTCTTCCCTGTGTAGAAATGACTAATACGAGGGGGTCTAATTTTAAGGAACCATGAAGGAAGGATGGGATTTGTTTCCCAAGTTATTATGCGGCCACACAGAACATAACAAAATAAGAAATAAGATTAGGAGTCGGCCATCTGGCCCGTCAAACCTACTCTGCCATTCAATAAGATCATGACTGATCTGGCCATGGACTCATCTCCACCTACCTGCCTTTTCCCCAAAACCCTTAATTCCCATGCTATCTAAAACTCTATCCAACCTTGTCTTAAATATATTTACTGATGTAGCCTCCGCTGCTTCACTGGGCAGAGAATTCCACAGATTCACCACTCTCTGGGAAAAGCAGTTCCTCCTCATCTCCGTCCTAAATCTACTCCCCCGAATCTTGAACACAAAAAAATAAAGCCCACTATAACACAAGAAAGGAATTAGAAATTAGAAGGCTCTGAGGTTTTTAGAGCACCTGAGTTGGTTAATAGTTGCTTAACGAGAGTCATTAATTGTTCAGATTTCCTTGTGTTCTTCCCAAGTTACCCGCTCTTGGTAATACAGTCTCCTGGCGCTTTCTGTTTATACTTGGTAAGTTTATTTTGATAGGCTCGGGGTTTCGGTGTCACTGGTATTAATAAGGGGAGCGCCCAATTACCACTAATCATGGGGTCCTAGTTTTGAGAATGTAACGTCTCGCAGTGTCGCTCGGCCGAGCCACCGATGTTCCATTAGAATTCTTATGAATAAACTCTGATTGCCATTTGTGCATCGGTCTCTGCCTTTCCTTTGCACTTGGGTTCTGACATTGCCGGTGCACATTGGGTCAGCAGGTTATATTGTCCTGAGATTAGGCTGGGTTAAATAGGTGTGGTGCTGGACGGTGAGGCTCGGTGGGCTGGAAGCCCCTGTTCCGTGCTGTATCTCCAAGTAAATGGATACAATTGCAATGAGAATTATATGAAATTATCTACACCGAGCCACACAAAGCTCAGTTTCAGTGAGAAGGATCACCTCTTTAAGGTGGAAGATCAGTGGATAGTTGGTGTTCTGTTTTGGTCGCCTCATTATAGGAACGACAGGGAAGCTGCAGAGGAGATTTACAAGGATGCCACCTGGATGAGAGAACATGTCTTATGAGGAAAGTCTGAGTGAGCTGAGGTCTTTCTCTCTGGAGTGAAGGAGGATGAGAGTAACTTGATAGAGGTGTACAAGATGATAAGAGGCATAGATCAAGTGGACAGACAGTGATTTTTTCCCTGGGTAGAAATGGCTAATACGAGGGGGTCTAATTTTAAGGTGATTGGAGTAGTGTACGGAGAGGATGTCAGAGGTATGTTTTATACACCGAGCTTAGTGGGTGCATGGAATGCACTGCAGGGGTGGTGGTAGAGGCAGATATGTTAGGGACATCTATAGACTCTTAGGTTCACACACGGGTGAAAGGAAGAAAGACGGGAGGGAAGAAATAGAGTAGGTTAAGGTGTCAGCACAACATTATGGGCCGAAGGGCCTGTACTGTGCTGTAATGTTCTGTGTTCTATGCTCTAAATTCCCATTATTTATGAAAAATTTCCATCAATGGTGCATCAATAAAAATGGGTGAGAGTCAGTCGATGTTTGGGTTACTGGTAGAGGCAGATAGATTAGGGACAGTCCTGGGTGTTACTATTTCAGGACCCAGCATAAGTGCAATTACTAAGAAAGCAGCTCTACCTCCTTAGGAGTTTGCGAGATTCGGCATGACATCTAAAACTTTGATAGACTTTTATAGATGTGAAGAGGAGAGTGTATTGACTGACTGCATCACAGCCTGGTATGGGAACACCAACGTCCTTCAACAAAAAGGACTGGAAATGGCTCATCCCATCACAGGCAAAGCCCTCCCCGCTACTGAGCACATCGACATGAAACGCTGTCACAGGAAAGCAGCATCCATTATCAGGGACCCCCACCACTCAGGACATGCTTTCTTCTCGCCACCGCCATCCGGAAGAAGGTACAGGAGCCTCAGGACTCTCACCACCAGGTTCAGGAACAGTTACTCCCCCTCAATCATCAGGTTCTTGAACCAAAGGGGATAACTTCACTCAACTTCACTTGCCCCATCATTGAAATGTTCCCACAACCAATGGACTCACATTCATGGACTCTTCATCTCATGTTCTCAAAATTTATTGCTTCTTTATTATCATTATTTCTTTCTGTTTGTTTTTGAACATTGTTGAATGCCCTAGTTGGACATTCTTTTATTGATTCTGTTATGGTTACTATTCTATATATTTATTGAGTATGCCCACAAGGAAATGAATCTGAGTGTTGTATATGATGACGTTTATTTATTTAGTAATATTCACCAGTTTACCACGTGGCCAAGTGGTTAAGGCATTGGACTAGCGACCTGAAGGTCATGAGTTCGAGCCCCAGCCGAGGCAGCGTGTTGTGTCCTTGAGCAAGGCACTTAACCACACATTGCTCTGCGACGACACCAGTGCCAAGCTGTATGGGTCCTAGTGCCCTTCCCTTGGACAACACCGGTGTCGTGGAGAGGGGAGACTTGCAGCATGGGCAACTGCTGGTCTTCCATACAACCTTGCCCAGGCATGTGCCCTGGAGAGTGAAGACTTTCCAGGCGCAGACCCATGGTCTCGCAACACTAACGGATGCCTTATATTATATAATATTCACCATGGTCTAGGCCCTTCTGGCCCTTTGAGCCATACTGCCCAGTAATCCTTCAATTTAATCCTAGCCTAGTCACGGGTCAATTTACAGTGACCAATTAACCTACCATCCAGTATGTCTTTGGACTGTGGGAGGAAACCAGAGCACCCAGAGGAAACCCACGCGGTCACGGGGGGGAAATCGTAGAAACTCCTTACAGGCAGCAGTGGGAATTGAAATCAGGTCACTGGGACTATGAAGCGTTGTACTTTGATAATAAATTTACTTTAAACTTTGACAGTTAAGAGACAAGATAGGCTCATGGATGGACGTAAAATGGAGGGCGATGTGGGAGGGAACAGTTTGATTGGTCTTGGAGTAGGTTAAAAGGTCGACACAGCATTGTGGGCCGAAAGGCCTGTACTGTTCTATGTTCTGTGATGGTAGTGTTCATGGAGGGATGGGGGAGTGCTGCAGAGAATGTCCAAGTATCAGCTTTAGAATCAATTGTGTTCCTCATGTACAGTACATCGAGTACTTGAATTCACAAACTCGATGTAAATCAGTCAGCTTGGAGAGGAATTAGAAGCAGCTGAGAAATTGCAGGCTGAGCCAAGCCAAATATTTGTAGGGTGATGCGTATGAATACTAATATAACTGGGAGCATGAGAAGACAGAGTGGATCAAGCAGCCTGCCCCTGCCACTCAGCCAGCTTGTGGGCAACCCTTCATACTTTCCAATCTCCCTCGCAATGCCCTGATCTCTCAACTCCATTGACATCAAATCTGAATAAACATGATCCCTGAACATCCATACCTTCAAGGACAGAAAATTCAATTTGCAAATCTCTCAGTGAAGAAGCACTAGATCTGCATGCTGTTGTATTTGGAGTAGCAGTTATTATGCATTGGACAGGAATTTGATTATGATAGCACCTTGTTTGAGGCAATCTCTTCAGCTTTTCTCGGTCTAGAGACTGTGATTTTGTTGCTTTAGGAACAAACTTTTCAGAACTCAAATGCAGAAAATTTCTTTCACTCACGGTCTTAAACACACAACTTGAAAGCAAGCCTTTTGGCACACAACACCCACACTGAACAGCGACCACTTATTCATGTGTCCCCACACCAATCCCAACCTTTTATATTCTTTCCCCATTCTCATTAACTACTGTATAGTACCCCGCATTTTTACCTCTCACCCGCACGTAAAGGGCGATACACTGTGACTGATTGGCTTATCAGCCTGTGTGTGTCGCAGCCACGGTCTAAGCATCCCGGCAGGCGGGCTGTGCAGCAGGTTCGACAACTGTGCCTGAGACTATGCACGTTCCAGCTAATTACTGTTCCACTATGGCAGTACTTAACTCCCGGCAACGTCCACTGCATTGCCTCCGCCAACTTTCTTAGTAACTTCCTTGAAAAACTCTACAAGTTTGGTTAGACACGACCTACCACGCATGAAGCCATGCTGACTATCCCTAATCAGTCCTTGTCTATCCAAATACTCATATATTCAGTCCTGTAGAATACCTTCCAATAACTTTCCCATTACTAATGCCAGGCTCACCAGCCTATAATTTCCTGGTTTATATTTACAGCATTTCTTAAACAGTGGAACAACGTTGGCTATCCTTCCATCCTCTGGTGCCTCTCCTGTTGCTAAGGATGATTTAAATATCTCTGCTCGGGCCCCTGAAATTTCTGCACTTGCCTCCTGTAGAATCCAAGGAAACATCTCGTCAGGCCCTGGGGATCCTCCTGAATTTGTCTCAAGAGAGCAACCGCCTCCTCCTCTGTAATCTCTATAGAGTACATGACCTTGCTGTTGCTTTGCCTCACTTCTGTAGACTCTGTGTCCACCTCCCAAGTATATACAGATCCTACTTTCAGATATATAACGTCCTCAGATATAATAGGCAGGAGTTTGAAATATTCCATACAGTTTTCCAAACTTTCTCCAGTGTGCCACTACTCAGTTCCCCAAATTCCTTGGCTCTCTTTGTGTCCAATGACCTCGCCATGTCTCCTTTGAGTATTCTGGTTTAAGATGGCATTGATGGTTAACGAAACAAGGAAAACAACTAAGTGTTTGTTAACCACACTTTTTTCTGGCAAATAATCATCGCAAATAATAGTCTGTAACTTCCCTTTGGACTTGAAGGCAATGCCATGTGGCAGAACCAAGTTGAGGCGAGACGGCAGGCTCATGCCAAGAATGAGGAGGACCTGAGGTCCAATCGATTTAAGCACCGGGCTGGGTTGGAGGGGCGGAGTAGGCTGAGTTGAGGTGGTGAGGCTCGGGCACTAGAGGGTACAGAAGTGACTCAATCCAATGCGTGGATGGAGATTTAAGTGCAGGGCCGAATTGGAAAGATCGGCTACAAGCTGAATCTAGGCGGCGGTAGTCCAGGCCCCAGGGTGAAACCAATGTTCATACAGAGATTTAAGTGCCGGGCCGAATTGGAAAGGTCAGATACTGGCCATCTCGAGGTGTCCCCAGAGCGTCTTGATGCGATTAAGCACGATGTTTGGGTGTTGATTTAGGCGCTGGGCCAGATTGAAAAGGTCAGGGAGTCGGGGCCTGAGGCGAGGGATGGTTCGGTTCAGATTGCTGCTCCACGACTCGGCTCTGTGATGAAATATGGGAATCTCTTCGTGGACTTGGATTGGATTGGAGCGACTGGGCTTGTATACTCTGGAATTTAGAAGGATGAGAGGGAATCTTATTGAAACATATAAGATTATTAAGGGATTGGACACGCTGGAGGCAGGAAACATGTTCCCGCTGATGGGTGACTCCAGAACCAAAGGCCACAGTTTAAGAATAAGGGGTAGGCCATTTAGAACGGAGTTGAGGAAAAACTTTTTCACCCAGAGAGTGGTGGATATATGGAATGTTCTGCTCCAGAAGGCTGTGGAGGCCAAGTCTCTGGATGCTTTCAAGAAAGAGATGGATGGAGCTCTTAAAGATATCAGAATCAAAGGTTATGAGGATAAGGCAGGAACTGTATACTGATTGTGGATGATCAGCCATGATCACAGTGAATGGAGGTGCTGGCTTGAAGGGCCGAAAGGCCTACTCCTGCACCTATTGTTTATTGTCTATTGACTTCAGTTCAGAACCCCATTTGCTTGTAGTTATTCTTCGCATGATTTGTTTTTTTTCTCTCTGCATATTGTGGTGTTCGATTTTATGGGTTCTTTTGGTTTCTTTGTTCCACAGCTGTCTATAAGGAGATAATTTCTGTACAACTGGCACAATCCACTGAAAAAGAATATGTGGGATTTTCCTTTAAATTGCATCCTCCGTTCTCCAACACAGAGACAGCATTTGGCTCCAGCAGACTCCTGGAACTCTGAAGCTTTGAATTCAATCATCATTTGGAGACCTCAGCCGTGACTGTTGACAGGCAGGTTAGCTACTAACCTCAGTCCTGCCTTCACTTGATGCTAGTCAGCAGCTTCGGAGCTGTATAGTATCCAGGTGACCAATTTTCTTCCCTCTTATCAGTCAAAATTACATCATACTTAGCAGCCTGTCAAAGGTCAGCTGAAATGCACGGTCGAACAGAGATCAGATCTGGACCTTGGAATGTGAAAGAAACCAAAGTTCAGGTCGTTGGAATGTGTGGCTAACCAGCACTGGGCAGACTCGTCCAAGAATATTATATTTGGGGGAGTTTTCAACTGAAATACAGGAATATTCTTCCTCAGAGCCTTCCCATAACAATGGACAACAAAGATTTTGCTTCCTGAATACTTCTGGGTGCATATTATAGATTTCGGGCTGCTGATCATGAAAATCACCATGAAAATTTCCCATCGTGCACTATTTTATTTTGAAATTGCCTATATTAGTTATTTCAATTCATAATTCCAAGTTCAAAGTAAAATTTGTTATCAGAACAAATCTATAGAATAGTAACTGTAAACAGGATAAATGAAAGAGAAAGAGCATAGAAGGCAACAAACTATACAAATGTAAATATAAATAAAGAGCAATAAATAACAAGATAAAGAGTCCTTAAAGTGAGATAATTGTTTGTGGGAACATCTCAATAAATGAGTGTAATTATCCTGTTTTGTTCAGGAGCCTGATGGCTGAGAGGCAGTAACTGTTCTTGAACCTGGTGGTGCAAGTCCTGAGGCATTTGTACCTCAGAGTAATTGATACCAAGATTAAGAAAGGCATTTCTGTTGGTCCACAAATCAAACAAGTCATCAGAGGCAATTCAAAGAACTTCTAGTGGGACCAGAGAAAATCGCATGGAAGGCATTCAAGGCTGGTGTTGAAATTTTTCTTGGCAACTACAGAGAACCAAACTACGTGCAGCTGGTTGACAACATGCTTCAAGCACACAAAACCATGAAGCACAGCATGTCACTAAAGGTTTATTTTCTGCCATCTCGTTTAGACTTCTTCCCTGCCAGTCTAGCTGCTGTCAGTGATGAGCACGGTGAAATGTTTCACCAGAACATTGTGATCTTGGAGAAACAGTATCAGGGCAACTGGAATCCATCAATGCTGGCTGATTATTGTTGGACACTTAAGTGAGAAGCCTCAGATTCTGAGTACAAATGAAAATCATCAACAAAATGCTTTTAACTTAGTTGACCTATTGCAAAGTATCAACACCGCTATGCAATTAAGCGTGTTATATTTTTTCTCCAAATTCCTGCGTGATACAAGTAGTCTGAAATTATGTTTGTGTTCAGCTTCAAGTGGTCTTTCATAAACAAAATAAAAATTCTGAGGAAGCAGCTCTTTCAAAGTAAAATTGTTGTCCAGTGTTATAGGAAGGATGTGGAAGCATTCGAGAGGGTGCAGGAGTGGTTTACCAGGACACTACCTGGGTTAGGAGGTTTGTGTAGAGTGGTTCAGAGAGGTAATTCTAGAGAATATGCAACATACGACAGTGTAGCATAGGAACTAGCCCTTCAACTTATGATGTTGCATCGAACTAGTAACTAAGCCCTTTTGATTGCAGATGGTGCGGCAGGGTAACAAGCTGGTGCTGCCCCCCAGTGTTTGCTCAGCAGAAGACAAGCCATGTAGTGTTCAACTGCAGACTGCTGCAACAATCGTGGACTCAGGGTCTTGAACTATATTCCTTTAGTGTGACTATACTTTACTGCTGTCTTATATGCACTTGCTACCTTATATGTGCAATATGCGCCTTGTTCTGTGTGTGATGGCTGGTACTGAGTTTGGCACCTTGTCCCCGGGTAACGCTGTTTCGTTTGACTGTAATCGTTGGTCGTCATGTATGGTTGAGTGACAATTAAACTTGAACAGAACTGATTTACTAAGAATTAAATTAAATATCTTCTGTCTGTACACAGTCAATATTCCTCCATTCTCTGTATCTAAAAGCATCTTAAACATCTTTATCATTTATGCCTGTACTACCACCGCTGGCAACACATTCCAGACACGCTCCACTCTCTGTGACATCGTCATCATTATGCACCATGTCGTATGACATCATCTTTATGTGTTGTGTCATATGATGCAGGCGACTCGTGGTCTTTCCATGACCATGATTGATCTTGGCAAATATTCCTACAGAAGTGGTTTGCCAATGCCTTCTTGCTGGACAGTGTCTTTACAAGATGGGTGACCCCAGCCATTCTCAATACTCTTCTGAGATTGTCTGCCTGGGGTCAGTGGTCGCATAACCAGGACTTGTGATGTGCACCAGCTGCTGGTACGACCATCCACCACCTGCTCCCATGGCTTCATGGGACCCTGATCTGGGGAGCTAGGAAGGAACCATACCTTGCCCAAGGGTGACCTGCAGATTAGTGGAGGGAAAGAGTGCCTTAAACCTCCTTTGGTGGAGATGTATTTCCTCATCGTCACCCGCACTCTCCGTTTAACGAGGAATAATAGTTGTTTCAGAGGTGTTGTGGTCTGACATGGGCATTGAACTTACGAGGGGTGATTCATATGTTCATGGCCTAAGGTAGAAGGAGTCAATTTTGGAAAACCTAGCACATTTATTTTTCAACATAGTCCCCTCCTACACTTACACCCTTAGTCCAGTGGTCGTGGAGCATACAGATCTTGGACCTCCAGGTGGGTGGTTGATAAGTTCGTGGCCTGAAGTAGAAGGAGATGAGTTATACAGCTCTCGTTATATGCACATGCAGGTCAACTCTTTGAGTGATTATGCAGAAATTTTGAAGTTAATAACTTATCTCCTACCTTAGGCCATGAACTTATCAATCACCCCTCGTACACATAGGGAACAAAAGGAAGGTGCATGAGTAGATTGGATATTACATGGCATGTAGTCCCTGGGTTACGAACTTCGGGCTTTAATTAAACATTCATATTCCCCAAATTACAGACACCAAAAATCGGAATATCCAACAAACATGCATACATTGACAAACGTACCTATTTCAAAGTGCACACAGAGCATACCTTCCCAACGATCATATTCACCGCTTGCCTTAAACAAAGAAAGAGAGAGAGGACCTCCCATACATGCTTTCGATACACCCAGGATGTTTGAAACTGGACACCAGGCAGCCAACCAATGGGAAAGGCAGCTACAGTTTCTAATATAACCAATCACGATGGAAGCCGACTTTCAACATTCAGAAGAAGGCACGCCCCCCTCAAGACACACAGAAACAGGCCCTTTGGCCCATCCAGTCTATCTCAAACTGTGATTCTGCCTAGTCCCATCAATCTGCACCTGGACCATTACCCTCCGTACCCCTTCCATCTATGCAAGCTTCTCTTAAATATTTATCCTTTCTGCAATCCTCTTCCACACACTGTGTTTGATCAGTTTCAATTTACAAAAAAAACTGGGTTTTAGAGCAGTTCTCAGGAGCGGAACCCTTGTCATAGCCCGGGGCTCTCTGCAGTTTACTTTGTATAGCACGCAAAGCTTCTGCATCATCTGAAAAGCACAAATAAGACCTTAAGACATCTGAGCAGAATCAGGCCATTTGGCCCATCAAGACTGCTTCACTATTCGATCACGGCTGATTTATTATTCCGCTCAACCCGCATTCTCCCGCCTTAGTCAGCTCCATCATGGGCACTAGCCTCTGTAGTATCCTGGACATCTTCTAGGAGCGATGGCCCAAGAAGATGGCATTAATCATTAAGGACCCCCATCACCCAGGACATGCCCTCTTCTCATTGCTACCATCAGGGAGGAAGTACAGGAGCCTGAAGGCACACACTCAATGATTCAGGAACGGCTTGTTCCCCTCTGCCATCTGATCTCTGAATGGACATTGAACCCATGACCACTACCTCACTACTTTTTTATTTCTATTTTTTGCACTGCTTATTTAATTTAACTAGTTTAGCTAATTAATAGACATATACTGCATATACTTACTGTAATTCACTGTTTTTTTTCTCTATTATCATGTACTGCATTGTACTGAGGCCGCAAAGTTAACGGCATATGACGGTGATAATAAACCCTGAATCTGATTCTCCCCGTAATCTTTGACATACTCACCCATCATCTGGGCTGTAACCCTGATAAAGACTTAGCATTAACATTTTAACCCCGGTATTTATTCTTTCATAGTCATAGTCATACTTTATTGATCCCAGGGGGAAAATTGGTTTTCGTTACAGTTGCACCATAAATAATAAATAGTCATAGAACCATAAATAGTTAAATAGTAATATGTAAATTATGCCAGTAAATTATGAAATAAGTCCAGGACCAGCCTATTGGCTCAGGATGTCTGACCCTCCAAGGGAGGAGTTGTAAAGTTTGATGGCCACAGGCAGGAATGACTTCCTATGACGCTCTGTGCTGCATCTCAGTGGAATGAGTCTCTGGCTGAATGTACTCCTGTGCCCACCCAGTACATTATGTAGTGGATGGGAGACATTGACCAAGATGGCATGCAACTTGGACAGCATCCTCCTTTCAGACACCACCATGAGAGAGTCCAGTTCCATCCCCACAACATCACTGGCCTTACAAATTGAGTTTGTTGATTCTGTTGGTGTCTGCTACCCTCAGCCTGCTGCCCCAGCACACAACAGCAAACATGATCGCACTGTCCACCACAGACTCGTAGAACATCCTCAGCATCGTCCGGCAGATGTTAAAGGACCTCAGTCTCCTCAGGAAGTAGAGGCAGCTCTGACCCTTCTTGTAGACAGCCTCAGTGTTCTTTGACCAGTCCAGTTTATTGTCAATTCGTATCCCCAGGTATTTGTAATCCTTTCAAATATTGTCCGGCTGGCAAATGCAATCCACTCTGTCTGATTTTATAGGGAATTAACAGAAATTAAGGTTAATTTTCTGCCAAGCAAATTTCAACATTTACATTATTAAGAAGTGCGATATTATCCAAACTAGTAAGATAAAAAATTGCCAGTCATAAATTCACTTGCTAAGGCTGCAAAGCTCTTTACAATGACATGGGATATTATATTAAGTATTCAATGCATGGATAAAATGGGTCTGATAGTTGAGTATCATAATATTTCATTCCCAGGGTCAATTACTATAACATAAATCGGCCCAAATTGATTCCAGCTGCCAATGACATGCAGATTCTCTTCTCCGTGCAGTCAGTCCAAGAACGATGTGCTGTGAAGTGGTTGCTAAAGTTAGCAACCAATTAAGATTCTAGCTCTGCTGCAAGAATCCCTCAAGGTACCTCATTTGAAACATGCACAGATAATTATACCTTCTGCTACTGTGAGACTTTCACATCATCTATCTTTTTCAAAATAATCACTTATGCTGGTAATTTCATTCCTGAATTTGATAAATATCCAAAAAAAGGCAAATCATACAAACCTAGTTTTAACCCTTGTTGAGGGAGGAAGAAAAAAAAAGCCCTTCATGTAATTGACATTTTGATCAGTACCTCTTGGCGCAGGGTGGCCTTTGTAGTTTGGTCTATCTTAGTAAGTGTGAGAGGCATAGATCTGATTCATGAAATTTTAATTTCTTCCAGCACAGCTTTCCTTCTTTATTTTTTTTTTGGCTGCCAATCATTGCAGTTTGAGCTGGAGAATGTCTGCGAATGTGACAAGATTTCGAGTGAATGTGCCGAGTGATGATTAGCTCGCACTTGATGGAAAGCTGAAAAGCCGCTGAGGCGAAGGCAAATTTTCATCCGCCTCACCGAAGCCAGCTGAAGATCGCTTGATAGACTCCTGTGATTGGCAGGTGGAGTTTGCTCAAAACAGCACCGTATTTGATAAGCAAATCAGAGATGATAGACAACGTGTGGCAAAATAGCAGTCTCGAGGGCTTGATTGATTGATGATAGGGGAATGCAAAGTGACTCTCCAATCTGCAATGAGCTCAGCGAATAGCAGATAACTCACCCATCAGGCATTCAGGCTTTCTTCCATCTCACAAGAGAATAATGGGGTATTTACTTTATAACTCTCCTCGTGATGGCAGGATTGGAGGATATAGAGTCATACAGTCATAGACCATGGCAAAACAGAGGCCCTTCAGCCCATCTAGTTCATGCCAAGCTATTAACTTTGATAGTCCCATCGAACTGCACCTGGACCATAGCCCACTACACCTCTCCCATCCATGTACTTAGGGAGCGTATGGGAATCTAAGACCAGAGGACACAGCCTCAGAATAGAAGGGCATCCCTTTAGAACAGAAATGAGGAGGAATTACTTAGCCAGGGAGTGGTGAATCTTCCTAATGTATCATAAATGTCCCTATTGTATCATAGGAGGAACATTGGATGGCTCTGTGCCTGTAATCACTGGAATTCAGAAGAATGAGTTGGAGGGGGGATCTCATTGACACCTATCAAATGGTGAAAGGACATGGTAGAATGGAGAGGAGGTTTCATATGTTGGGGGAGTCTAGAACTGGAGGACACAGTGTCAGAATAGAGGGAAGTCCATTTAGAACAGAGATGCAGGGAAATTTCTTTAGTCAGAGGGTGGTGAATCTGTGGAATTCGTTGCCACACGAAGCTGTGGAGGCCAAGTCTTTATGTATATTTAAGGCAGAGGTTGATAGATTCTTGATTGGTCAGGGCATGAAGGGATATGGGGAGAAGGCAGGAGGTTAGGGCTGAGAGGGAAAATGGATCAGCCATGATGAAATGGCAGAGCAGACTCGATGGGCCGAATGGCCCATCTCTGCTC
This sequence comes from Mobula birostris, assembly GCF_030028105.1. Classification (NCBI taxonomy): domain Eukaryota; kingdom Metazoa; phylum Chordata; class Chondrichthyes; order Myliobatiformes; family Myliobatidae; genus Mobula; species Mobula birostris. The sequence goes on from NC_092398.1 coordinate 5,398,905, forward strand.
CTATATTTTATGGTCTTATCTCTCTTAAATGTTGAAATTGAACCCACATGCACCACTTTGGCTGGCAGCTTGTTCACAATCTCACCACCCTCTGAGAAAAGACGTTCTCCCTCATGTTCCCCTTAAACATTTCACCTTTCACCCTTAACCTAGGACCTCTAGTTCTAAAGTTTGATCATCATCATAATTATGTACCAACTCGTATGATGTAGGGAATCATGCTCTTTCCATGACCATGATTGTTCTTGGCAAACTTTTCTACAGAAGTGGTCTGTAATTGCCTTCTTCTGGGTAGTGTCTTTACAAGATGGGTGACTTCCCCCCACCCCCCAGCCATTGTCAATACTCTTCAGAGATTGTCTGCCTGGCGCCAGTGGTCACATAACCAGGACTTGTGATGTGCACCAGCTGCTCGTACGACCATCCACCACCTGCTCCCATGGCCTCACGTGACCCTGATCGCGGGGGGGGGGGGTGGTTGCGCTAAGCAGGTGCTACACCTTGCCCGAGGGTGAGCTGCAGGCTAGCAGAGGGAAAGAGCGCCTTGCACCTCCTTTGGCAGAGACGTATCTCCAACCTGCCTCCCCAAGGTCTGATATAACACTCTGCAGAGACCTCTACAGTCCTTCTGGAAACGTAAGAATGTAAAAGGGATGATTTGGATTTCCAGACGGACTCAAAGTCAGCTTCCATCCTACTGTTTCAGCCTATTGAGTGAGACTCTCATACGCTTTAGATGAATTGCTGATCTCCCAGGATACCTTACTGTGTTCACTTAACTTACTCACCCACACTGCACTTTCTCTGTAGCTAACACACTCTATTCTCTTATTATCTTGATGTACTTATGATCTAATGTGATGCTGAGGCGTTATAAGGTACCGATGAGGCCTCACCTTGATTATTGTGAACAGTTCTTCCTCATCGAAGAAAAGATGTGCTGGCATTGAAGAGGGTTCAGAGGTGGTTCACTATGATGATTCCAGGAACGAAACGGTCATCATACGAAGAACGTTTAATGGTGCAAACACGAGGAATTCTGCAGATGCTGGAAATTCAAGCAACACACATCAAAGTTGCTGGTGAACACAGCAGGCCAGGCAGCATCTCTAGGAAGAGGTACAGTCGACGTTTCAGGCGGAGACCCTTCGTCCTGGAAGGGTCTCGGTCTGAAACGTCGACTGTACTTCTTCCTAGAGATGCTGCCTGGCCTGCTGCGTTCACCAGCAACTTTGATGTGTGTTGCAACGTTTAATGGTTCTGGGTCTGTACTTGCTGGAATTTAGAAGGATGAGGCGGGATCTCACTGAAACGTTTCGAATGTTGAAAGGCCTGGACAGAGTAGATTTGGAAAGGATGTTTCCCATTGTGAGGGAGTCTAGGGCAAGGGGTCACAGCCTCAGGATAGAGGAGCACACATTTAAAACAGAGATGTGAAGAAACTTCTTTAGCCCGAGGGTGGTGAATTTGCGGAATTTGTTACCACACGCAGCTCTGGAGGCCAGGTCATTGGGTGTATTTAAGGCAGAGCTTGATAGGTTCTTGATTGGACGTGGCATCAAAAGTTACAGGTTGGGGAATTGGTTTGAGGAGGGGTAAAAAGGATCAGCCATGATTGAATGGCAGAACAGACTTGATGGGCCAAATGACATTATTCTGCTCCTGTATTTCATAGTCTTATAAGCTTTAGATCAGGGGATCCCAACTTTTTTTATGCCATGGACCAATACCATTAAGTAAGGGGTCTGTGGACCCCAGGTTGGGAACCCCTGATCTAGAAGGACCATTACATTGTAAGTTTGTTTCAGAAAATTTTACAAGTTGCTTATTTTTGACACAAGAGTTTCTATAGATGCTGGATGTCTTAGCACACACAAGGTGCTAACAGAACTCAGCAAGTCAGGCAGCACCTGTGGAGGGGAATAAACATTCAACGTTTTTGGGTCGAGACCCTTCTTCTGGACTGGAAAGGAAGGGGGAAGAAGCCAGAATAAGACAGTGAGGTGGCAGGGGGAGTAAGAGCTGGTTGGTGACAGGTGAGACCAGCTGAGGGGGAAGGTAGGTGAGTGGGGAAGGGTGGATGAAGTAAAAAGCTGGGAGGTGATAGGTGGAAAAGGTAAAAGGATGAAGAAGAAGGAACCTGCTGGAGAGAAAGCGAAGGAGGAGATGGACCAGAGGGAGGTCATGGGAAGGTGAGGAGAAGAGAAGGTGATATGAAGGGAGCCAGAATGAGGAATGGAGAAAGAGAAGAAGGAAAGAGAGGAGAAATTACCAGAAGTTAGAAAAATTGATGCTCATGCTGTCAGGTCAGGATCTAACCAGGCAGAGTATGAGATGTTGCTCCTCCAATCTGTGTGTGGCTTCATCGTGGCAGCAGAGGAGGCGATAGATAGATACCTCGAGATGGAAATAGGAAGACAAACTGAAATGGCTGGCTACTGGGAGATCCTGCCTTTTGTGGGGGACGGAGCGAAAGTGTACTCTATAGCAACACACCCAAAATGCTGGAGGAACTCGGCAGGTCAGGCAGCATCTGTGGAGGGGGCCAAGACCCTTCCTCAGGACTGGAAAGGAAGAGAAGGAGTACCAGCTGGTAGGTGCTAGTTGAGATGAGGTGAGGGGGAAGGTGGGGGGGGGGAAGAGGTAAGAAGATGGGAGGTGATAGGTGGAAGAGGTAAAGGGTTGAAGAAGAAGGAATCCAATAGGAGAGAAAAGAGGACCATGGGATAAAGGGAAGAAGGAGGGGAACCACGGGGATGGGAAGGTGAGGAGAAGAGAAGGGCAGAAAGGGTAACTAATGGGGAGTGAAATAAAAAATAGAATGGGAAGGGGGAGGAATTACTTCTTCCCTTCCAGTTCTGAAACGTCAACTTTTTGTTCCCTTCCATAGATGCTTCCTAACCGGCCGGGTTCCTGCAGCATTCTGTGAGCATTGCTTATTTTTGTGAAGTGTCACAGACAGTGCAATGGGGCAATAGGTTATTGGACTAACGACCAGGGGTTTGGCACACTGATTTGGAGATGTGTGTTCAAACCAGCTGAGACTGCTGTGAGAATTTAACTGGTTATTACTTGTTTATTTTATTAAGTGATACAGCACAGTTACGAGGTCTTTCTAGCCCAACAAGCCCGTGCCACCCAATTACACCCATACGACAAACTAACGTCCCAACTGGTGCATCTTCGGAATGTGGAAATAAACCAGAGCACCCGGAGGAAACCCACGTGGTCACGGGGAGAGTGCACAAGCTCCTTACAGGCACTGGTGGGAATTGAACCCGGGTCGCTGGTGCTGTAAAACGTTAACGCTACCTCCCACGCTACCGTATCACCCACATTGTTGTCATATGTACTGAGGTATAGTGAAAAGCTCTTGACTGCATGACCTCTAGACATATCATTCCACAAGTACTTAACCATATAACCATATAACAATTACAGCACGGAAACAGGCCATCTCGGCCCTTCTAGTCCGTGCTGAACTCTTACCCTATCCTAGTCCCACCGACCCGCACTCAGCCCATAACCCTCCATTCCTTTCCTGTCCATGTATCTATCCAATCTAACACTCACAACACGCTGGAGGAACTCAGCAGGTCGGGCAGCATCTGTGGAAATGATGAGTCGACGCTTCGGGCCGGAACCCTTCGTCAGGGTTGAAGAGGGAAGGGGCAGAGGCCCTATAAAGAAGGTGGGGGAGGGTTGGAAGTCAAAGTAGCTGAAAAAACAGAAATTGAAATATTAACGTCAGAAATTGTGATCATGAAATTGTCTTTTTGATGCACAAAGATCCCATTTGGTATTTCAAACAGAACTTACTTATCTCGAGATACAGTGGGCATCAGGCCCTTCCTGCCGAACGAGCCACACGGCCCTGCATCCCAGCTGTACAACTCTAGCCTAATGACAGGACAATTTACAATGACCTATTGTCATACTAACCGGTGCACCTTTGGACTGTGGGAGGAAACTGGAGCGCCCGGGGTAAACCCTTGCGCTCACGGGATGGACGTACAAACTTCTTACGGACAACATTGGAATCAAACTCTGAGCTGAAATGGCGTCACTCTAAGTTCTAGGCTACTCTTTTAATTGGGGCAGCACAGGAGTGTAGTGGCTAGCAGGACACCTTACAGTACTATTGACTTGGGTTCAGTTCCCACTGCTGCATGTAAGGAGTTTGTACGTTCTCCCCGTGACCGAGTGGGTTTCCTCCGGGTGCTCAGGTTTCCTCCCACAGCCTGAGATTGTCTTGGTTGGTAGGTTAATGTCCATTGGTAAGTTAATTACAAATTGTCCCGTGATTAGGCTAGGATTAAATTGGGGGATTGCTAGGCAACGTGGTTTGAAGGGCTGGAAAGGCCTATTCTGCACTGTATCCCAATGAATAAATATACAAATAAACAAACAAATAAATAAATAAGTTCATGTATGACGAATGTTCAGTACATACAAACATGCAGTTCTTCTCTGCTCTGGGCTATTTGTCGCTCCAGACCCTTCTCTGCGGTTGACTACGAGACGTCTCTGAAAGTGTGGGAGATTGATGGAAGTTGGTGACGGATTGGTAGGAAAAGTATCTTTTATATTAAAGAGAGTGAGTTTGTGTGTGTGTGTGTGTGTGTGTGTATGTGTGTGTGTGTGTTTGTGTCTGTGTTTGTTTATGGGTCTGTGTGTGTATATGTTTATGAGTCTGTGTGTGTCTTTGTTTATGGGTCTGTGTGTGTCTTTGTTTATGGGTCTGTGTGTGTATATGTTTATGGATCTGTGTGTGTGTTTGTTTATGGGTCTGTGTGTGTATATGTTTATGGGTCTGTGTGTGTCTTTGTTTATGGGTCTGTGTGTGTATATGTTTATGGGTCTGTGTGTGTCTTTGTTTATGGGTCTGTGTGTGTATATGTTTATGGGTCTGTGTGTGTCTTTGTTTATGGGTCTGTGTGTGTATATGTTTATGGATCTGTGTGTGTGTTTGTTTATGGGTCTGTGTGTGTATATGTTTATGGGTCTGTGTGTGTCTTTGTTTATGGGTCTGTGTGTGTATATGTTTATGGGTCTGTGTGTGTCTTTGTTTATGGGTCTGTGTGTGTATATGTTTATGGATCTGTGTGTGTCTTTGTTTATGAGTCTGTGTGTGTATTTGTTTATGGGTTTGTGTGTGTGTTTGTTTATGGGTCTGTGTCTGTGGGAGTGGGTGTGCACGAGTGTGGTGGGTACACGTGCGTGTGTGGCTAGTGTTTATACAGGGGGTTATTTCTCGGCTCTCTGCCTGAGAGGCTGGTGGAGATAAAAACTCTCATTACGTTTAAACCTCATCCGGCTGAATGCTGAAAGAGCACATCAGAAGTATAAGAGAGCGACGTACTTAGGAAAGAAATTAAGAGGGCAAAGAGAGGCCATGAAATATCACTAGAGAATACGATTAAGAGCAATCCCAAGGCATTTTATAGTTTTATTCAGAGCAAGAGGGTATGCAGAGAAAGAGTAATACTCATTAGGGATGATAGGAATGACCTGTGGGTGCACGGAGCCAGAAACTGCAGGTAAAGTATTACGTGAATTCTGTTCATCTGTGCTAACCAAGGAGAAGGACATATTTCAGTTGTGATGATGTGTGTGTATGCCAATATACATATAGGTCAGGTTTAGATTAAAAAGTATTCATTTTAATTTTAATTTTTTTTTGTTTTTACAGCACAGCCTTCAGGCCCAACAAGGCTGTGTTAACCCCTTTCATCCATGTGACCAAATAACCTGCCAACCCAAATGTCTTTGGAATGTGGGAGGAAACTGGAGCACCTGGAGGAAACTAAGGAAGCTAAGGAAATTTGGCCTGTCCTCTAAAACCCTCACTAATTTTTATAGATGCACCGTAGAAAGCATTCTTCTGGGGTGCATCACAACCTGGTATGGAAGTTGTCCTGTCCAAGACTGGAAGAAGCTGCAGTAGATCATGAACACGGTGCAGCACATCACACAAACCAATCTTCCGTCCGTGGACTCACTTTACACCGCACGCTGTCGGAGCAGTGCTGCCAGGATAATCAAGGACACGACCCACCCAGCCAACACACTTTTCATCCCTCTTCCCTCCGGGAGAAGGCTCAGGAGCTTGAAGACTCGTACGGCCAGATTTGGGAACAACTTCTTTCCAACTGTGATAAGACTGCTGAACGGATCCTGACCCGAATCTGGGCCGTACCCTCCAAATATCCGGACCTGCCTCTTGGTTTTTTTGCACTACCTTACTTTCCATTTTCTATTTTCTATTTATGATTTATAATTTAAATTTTTAATACTTACTATTGATTTGTACTCCAGGGAGCACGAAGAGCAGAATCAAATATCGCTGTGATGATTGTACGCTCTAGTATTAATTGTTTGGCGATAATAAAGTATAAAGTATAAACGCATGCAGTCATGGGGAGAATGTACAAACAGCAGCAGAATTGAACCCAGATCTCTAGCGCTGTAATAGTGTTACGCTAACTGTGCGGCTCAATCTTAGCGGACATAAAGATGGATGGATCACAAACACGAGAAAATCTGGGGATGCTAGAAGTCCAGAGCAGCGTGCGCACAAAATGCTGGAGGAACTCAGCAGGCCAGGCAGCATCTGTGGAAAAGAGTAAACAGATGGCGTTTCGGACCGAGACTCTTCATCAGCACTGGGGTGGATGCATGCTTCACGCTGTTGCTGAAGGCAAGGGACGATACTGCTGGGGCCCTGACGCCTGTGAGGTGGGCCGCGTGGTAGTCTAGTGGCTAGTATAATGTTATTCCAGCGATTAGGGTTCAATTCCCACTGCTGCCTACAAGGAGTTTGCACGTTCTCCCTGTGACCGCGTGGATTTCCTCCGGGTGCCCTGATTTTCCCCCCACATTCCAAGGAAGTACAGTTTAGGGTAGATTGTGGGCTTGCTCTGTTGGCGCTGGAAGAATAGTGACACTTGCCGGCTGCTGTCCACACATCCTCGGACGGTGTTGTTTGTTGATGCAAATGAAGCGTTTCGCTGTATGTTTCGATGTTCACACACCCAGTCCTCACAGAGGGATCAGAAGTGGAGAGAGTGAACAATTTCAAGTTCGTGGGTGTCAACATCTGTCAGGACATAACCTGGGCCCAGCATACCGATGCAGCGACAAAGAAGGAACGACAGCAGCTATATTTCACTTGGAGTTTGAGGAGATTTGGTATGTCACCCTAGAGATTTGCAAATTTCCACAGAGCATTCTAACTGGCTGAATTAGGGGGTGTTGTGGGGGGGGGGTCTACTGCACAGGATCAAAATAAGCTGCAAAGAGTTGTAAAATTAGTCAACTCCATCATGGTCACTAACCTCCATAGTATCCGGGACATCTTCAAGGAGCGATGCCTCAAAAAGGTGGTGTCCATCATTCAGGACCCCATCACCCAGGACAATTCCTCTTCTCATTACTACCATCAGGGAGGAGGTACAGGAGCCTGAAGACCCCTCTTCTCATTACTACCATCAGGGAGGAGGTACAGGAGCCTGAAGACCCCTCTTCTCATCACTACCATCAGGGAGGAGGTACAGGAGCCTGAAGACCCCTCTTCTCATCACTACCATCAGGGAGGAGGTTCAGGAGCCTGAAGACCCCTCTTCTCATTGCTACCATCAGGGAGAAGGTACAGGAGCTTGAAGACCCCTCTTCCCATCACCACCATCAGGGAGGAGGTACAGAAGCTTGAAGGCACACACTCAACGATTCAGGAACAGCTTCTTCCCCTCTGCCATCAGATTTCTGAATGGATAATGAACACTACCTGACTACATTTAAAAAAAAATTTGCACAACTTAATTAATTTAACTATTTTATATATATACTTACTGTAATTCACATTTTATTCCTCTATTATTATGTATTGCGTTGTACTGCTGCTGCAAAGACAACAAATTTCATGACATAGGCTGGTGATAATAAACCATATTCAGTCCTGCTGAAGGGTCTTGGCCCGAAACGTCGACTATACTGTTTTCCATGGATGCTGCTTGACCTGCTGAATTGCTCCAGCATTTTGTGTGTGTTAACCATAATCTGATTCTGATACGTGTGAAATAAAGCTAACTCTTATCTTGGATGACTAGAAGACAGAAAATGTGTTGCCAAGACGGGCAGCAGGAATAATCCTGTTTATTATGGTGGCACGGTAGTGTAGTGGTTAGCACAACGCTTTACAGTACTAGCGACCCGGGTTCAATTCCCATCGCTGTCTGTGAGGAGTTTGTATGTTCTTCCCATGGCTGCATGGGTTTCCTCCGGGTGCTCTGATTTCCTCCCACAGTCCAAAGACTTACCGGTTGGTAGGTTAATTTGTCATTGTAAATTGTCCTGTGATTAGGATAGTGTTAAATAGGTGGATTGCTGGGCAGCGGGGCTTGAAGTGCTCAAAGGACTGGTAGGACCTACTCCACTCTAAATCTCCATAAATAAACAAACAAATAAATAAATAACTGGACACTAAGTCTTCATGTCAGTGGTTATTGGAAGAAGTCCTGAGGCACAGGGTTAATCTGCACTTCAAAAGGCAGGAATTGATCAGAGACAATCTTGCAAATAAATCAAATTGTCAGAGTGGAGAAACAGGCCCGTCGGCCCTCGGTGTCCATGACGACAAGTGGTGACCTCTGTGTTGACCCCATTCACCAGAAGGTGATTCGAGCGTCAGGCCGTGCGAGTCTCTGCCTCAACCACCATCTTGGGCATGCACTCCATATTCCATGGTCAACACAGGCACCCAAGCTTAAAGGTTGAATACACCTGGGGTTCTGGAGAGACCTGACCGAAATTTATAAAATTAGGGCAGGCAAAGACAGAGTAGACAGTCAGCATCTATTACCCAGGGTAGATTAGAATAGAATAGAAGATTATTGTCATTGCTCAAGACAACGAGATTGTGGTGCTACTCCAGTCCGTGCAAAACAGATATTTACAATGCATGTGGTATGGCTTAATTTTAAAAAAAATTCCCATACTTACATGCAACAGTTACTTTGATAGTCCATACCATTCAAAGGCCTTTGGCAAGCCAGGGTGTTGCATTATTCAGCTGCACACAGCCCTGGGGAAGAATCTGCTTATCAGTCTTACTGTCTTGGCTAAGATGTTTCTGTATCTCCTACCAGATGGCAGGAGATTGAACAGACAGTGTCTGGGATGGGATGGGTCTTTAATGATGATACGAGTGAGCCGTGGGCATTAAGGGTTGTAGATCATCTCCAGGTCTGGTAGCCGAGTCCCAGTGATGTGCTGAGCCATCCTAATCACCCGTTGGAGTGCATTGTGATCTGTCTTGCTGCGGTTAAGAGTACCACACTGCCATTTTGTATGTCAGCATCCTCCCTATTGCACATTGATACAAGCTGGTCAGCAATTTCTGGGGCAGATTAGCTCTCCTTAAGTACCTCAGGTAGTAAAGTCTCTGTTGTGCCTTCCCTACTATCAAGGTTGAGTTGACAGACCAGGAGAGTTCCTTGATGATATTTGTCCCCAAAAACTTGAAACTAGAGACTCCCTCGCCATTAATGAATAGTGTGGCTTGTTTGAAACCTCTTGCCTTCCTGAAATCAGTTATCATTTCTTTTGCCTTCTTGATGTTGAGTGATAGGTTGTGGTTCCTGCACCAATCAGACAGCTTCAGGCCCTTCTCTCTGTATGCAGATTTGTTAGAAAATGCCGGAGGAACTCAGCAGGTCAGGCAGATCAATGGAAATGAATGAACAGTTGAGGGGAGGGGAATGGAATTTTTTTTAAACCGGAAGGAGAAATCAATATTCATGCCATCAGGTTGGAGGCACCCACATGGGATATAAGGTGTGGCTCCTCCACTCTGAATATGATCTCACCGTGACACAAGATGGAGCCATGGACCGACACATCGGAACAAGAATAGGAATGGGAATTGGAATTAAAATGTTTGGTCACCGGGAAGTCCTGCTTGTGGCGGATGGCGTGGAGGTGCTCGACGAAGCAATGCCCCAATTTAGCGGAGGCCACATCAGGAGCACGAGACATAGTAGACGACGCCAGCAGATTCGCAGCTGAAGTACTAGAGAACACACGTTTAAAGCGAGAGCGGGGAGAACCTTAAAGGAGACGTCTGGAGCAAGATCTTTACACAGGGTGGTGGGTGTGGAACTGGTGGCAAGGCGTGGTGGTGGAGGTGGACATGATAGAGGTGTCTAAGGTGCCATGAGATTGCTGGGCACATAAATCTGCAGGGAATGGATGGTTTTGGGATCGTGTACAGGCAGAGGAGATTTAATTTAATTTGGCAACATGTCTGGTACAGACATTGTGGGCCGAAAGGCCTGTTCCTGTGCTCTAATATTCTCTGCTCTAAAGATGAGGCACAAGAAACCTGGAGCGGCTGAACCTGCAAGAGATGTGTGAGCTTAAAAAAGGAGGATTCCTATAATTAAATTCAGTATAAAGTCCTGAAGGCTTGAAGGTATCCAGATGAAAGATAAGGTGCTTACACAGGCATGGTTGGGAGCAGTGGAGGAGGGAAGAGTTTCATGAGCCTCAAGACACATACTCAGCATTTTAGGAACAGCTGCTACCCCTCAACCATCAGGCTCTTGACTCAAAGGGGGTATCTTCACTCAACTTCACTCGTCCCATCATTGAAATGTTCCCACTACCAACTGACACACTTTCAAGGACTCTTCACCTCATGTTCTGGATATTTATTGCTTATTTATTATTATTTCTTCTTTTTATATTTGCACAGTTTGTTGTCTTCTGCACTCTGGTTCGTGCCCCATTGGGGTGGTCTTTCACTTATTCTGTTATGGTTATTATTCTATAGATTTATTGAGTATGCTCACAAGAAATTAACCTCAGGGATGTATATGGTTACATATATGAATGTTGATAATATAATTTGCTTTGAACTTTATTCCCGTCTGCCATCAGATTTCTGAATCCACCATGAACCTATGAACCCTACCTCACTTTTTGCTCTATTTTTACACCAGACTTTTTGTATATTTCTTATTGTAACTTAAAATATTTTGTAAGTATTGCACTGTACTGCCGCTGCAAAACGGCAAATTTCATGACATTTGTCGGAGATAATAAACCTGATTCTGATAGCCTCCAGATAATGAACAACACAGAGATAGACTGAACTGAATATGCCTGGACTGGTCGGATGATTAGTGGTTGGGTGTTTTATATTTTGTGATTTTTGCTCGTTTTTTTATTTGCCATTTGTACAACATTTTTTATATGTTGGGTGTTTGATGATTTTCCTTGAATGGGTTCTGTGGTGTATCTTTGTTTCATGGCTGTCTTTGGGAAGACCAATCTCAGGGTTGTATACTGCATACAACTACTCCATACATATCGTCAGTGTGGACATGGCGGAGGTTCACAAATACCTGGGGATACGAATTCACAATAAACTGGACTGGTCAAAGAACACTGAGGCTGCCTACAAGAAGGGTCAGAGCCGTCTCTATTTCCTGAGGAGACTGAGGTCCCTTATCATCTGCCGGACGATGCTGAGGATGTTCTACGAGTCTGTGGTGGCCAGTGCTATCATGTTTGCTGTTGTGTGCTGGGGTAGCAGGCTGAGGGTAGCAGACACCAACAGAATCAACAAACTCATTCGTAAGGCCAGTGATGTTGTGGGGATGGAACTGGACTCTCTGACGGTGGTGTCTGAAAAGAGGATGCTATCTAAGTTGCATGCCATCTTGGACAATGTCTCCCATCCGCTACATAATGTACTGGGTGGGCACAGGAGTACATTCAGCCTGAGACTCGTTCCACCGAGATGCAACACAGAGCATCATAGGAAGTCATTCCTGCCTGTGGCCATCAAACTTTACAACTCCTCCCTTGGAGGGTCAGACACCCTGAGCCAATAGGCTGGTCCTGGACTTATTTCATAATTTACTGGCATAATTTACATATTACTATTTAACTATTTGTGGTTCTATTACTATTTATTATTTATGGTGCAACTGTAACAAAAACCAATTTCCCCCTGGGATCAATAAAGTATGACTATGACTACATACTTGGATAATAAATGCACTTTGAATCTTGAACTTTGATTCTGATATAGAACATAGAACATTATGTGGGGGAGCATGTCGTGTCCTTTTCAGGGTGGTCTGTCCACCTTTGGTCCCCACCTGGCACTCAGCTCTCACCTGTGGCTCCCCGTAGCTGTTTGCATGCGACTGTGGCCACACCCCAGGCAACGGCTTCGACAAGCCGGCTAAACCAGGTGAGGGTAGCCGACGGGTCTCAAACCCTCGGTGAGATAGGGAGTTGTCTATCCCAGCATGTGAAGACAAACTCCGGCGGATTGAGAGGACGAGACTAATGGAAGGTCCAAGGGTCAAGAAGGCGGTCTCTGCAAGCGTCGTGGAACGTGTAGAGCAGAACAAGACACAGAAGATGTCCTGGTCATCCACTGCGCCTAGTCCCATCTCCAGCCGTCTCGACTCTGTCTTGCCACTGGATCCAGATGGGAATTGGGAAGAGAGAGTGAGGCTGACGCTGCGCAACTCTCCCTCACTTAAATCCAAATCAAAGTGCTGGTCTCGACACCATCATAATGGTGTCGAGGTCTTCATCGACGACAACGATGGACGAACAACAACAGAACATTACTACACAGAACTTGTCCCTTGGCCCATGATGTTGTACCGACCCTTTCTCCTACTCTAAAACCAACTTAACTCTTTCCTCCCACGTAGTTCTCCAATTTTCTAACATCCATGTCCCAATCAGAATAAAAGGCAAGCATAACAGGTTTAGGGAACTTTGGCTTTTGAGTGCTCTTGAGGCCCTGGTGAAGAAAAAGAAGAGGTGTGTAGCAGGTATAGGCAGGCAGGAATAATTGAGGTACTTATGGAGCATAAGAAATGCAAGGGAACACTTAAGAAGGAAGTCAAGAGGGCTAAAAGAAGGCATGAGGTTGCCCTAGCAGACAAGGTGAAGAGCACACACATAGACATATACATGCACACAGACATACATACATACACACACATAGACATATACACTCACACACGCACACACACACACACATACACACACACACAGACATATACACTCACATACGCACACACACACACACACACATACACACACACACAGACATCTACACAAACACATAAAACCACCCTGTCTGGCACCAACAATCATTCCATTGTCAAAGTGGCTTAAATTTTCACTTACAGAACTGCGGCTCACTGGATTTTTTTTTTTGTTTTTTGCATCATTCTCTGTCAATGCTAGATACTATTGTGTGTGCAAATCCCAGGAGATCACCAGTTTCTGAGATACTCAAACCACCCTGTCTGGCACCAACAATCATTCCACGGTCAAAGTCACTTAGAGCAGATTTCTTCCCCATTCTGATGTTTGGTCCGAACAACGATGGAACCCCTTGACCATGTCTCCATGCTTTTATGCATTGAGTTGCTGTCACTTGATTGGCTGATTAAGTATTTGCATTAACCAGCAAGTTTACAGATGTACCTAACAAAGAGGCCATCGAGTGTATTTGTATGTGGTTCTCAAGATAATTCTGTATGTTGACAGAAGCTGTGGAGCTGGATGTTTTATCTGTCAAGTATCTCAGAAGACTCTCGTTACTCTGCTCAAAGTGTACAAACTTAACAAACCTCATTGCAGATTTTGCAAGATTAAAAAAAGATACTTGCATGATTTGGAAGCAGGCCAAGTGCTAGACTCACCAGTGCAGCTTAGTTGTATTTCACAGAAGCTGGTGATTGGGTTCAGATCAGAGCCAGAATCAGATTCCTGTTCCATAAAATATTTTTGCTTTATGCTTATAGTACATGGTATGCAACTTGAGGAAAGACAGTGGTGAGGTTTTAAGTCTTTCTCAGTGGCAGTTCAATAACATATCCAGGAATCCCAGACAGATTTGTTTTGTAAGAGACATAGTTCTGTTTATGTTTCTACAATGTTCAGAGAAACTTGGGATCATAATCAGAATCAGGTTTACTATCGGTGACAGATTTGTTGTACTTTTTTGCACATTAGGTGATTTTTTTGTCACTTCTGTAGCACTTTTGACTTTTTTTTACAAGGCGGAGTCCCTCACTCGATGTTCAACCCAGCACGGATGGAAAGAAGGAGCCAGCCGGATTCGAACTCAGGACCATTTGCCTCAAAGTCTGGTGCTGATGCCACTTACAACACTGCCTGGCATCACTGACCTAGGACAGGAAATTTATCATTTTGCAGCAGGGCAAGGCACACAAGTTATAAATTGCAACATCTGGAATGTTGTCACAAACACAAGAAAATCTGCAGATGCTAGAAATCCAAATCAACACACACAAAATTCTGGGAGAACTCAGCAGGCCAGGCAGCGTCTATGGAAAAGAGTAAACAGTCAACGTTTCAGGCCAAGCCCCTTCATCAGGACTGGAACAGGAGGGGAGATGTCAGAGTAAGAAGGTGGGGGGAGAGGAGGAAGAAGTGCAAGGTGGAAGGTGATTGGTGAATTGGGAGAGGGGGAGGGGTGAAGTAAAGAGCTGGGAAGTTGATTGGTGAAAGAGATAAAGGGCTGGAGAAGATGGAATCTGATCGGGGAGGACAGAAGACTATAGAAGAAAGGAACGGGGGAAGGAGCAGTAGAGGGAGGTGATGGGCAGCTAAGGAGATAAGGTGAGAGAGGGAAACAGGAATGGGGAATGGTGAAGGAAGGGCGGGGGAGCATTACCGGAAGTTCAAGAAATCGATACTGCTGCCATCAGGTTGGAAGCTACCCAGACGGAATATAAGGTGCTGCTCCTCCACCCTGATTGTGGCCTCATTGGGCAGCAGAGGAGGCCATGGACTGTCAGAATGGGAATGGGAAGTAGAATTCCATTAGGGAGATCCCGCTTTTTCTGGCAGACGGGGCATAGGTGCTAGGCGCAGTGGTCTCCCAGTCTACGCCAGGCCTCACCGATATACAGGTGGCCACACCGGGAGCACCGGATACAGTATATGACCCCACATCACCTGGAAAGATGGTTTGGGGCACTGAATGGTAGTGAGGGAGGAGGTGCTGGGGCAGGTGTGCTTGCAAGGGTAAGTACCAGGCCAGTGGGGAGGAATGAGTGGGCAAGGGAGTGATCCCTGCGGAAAATGAAAGGTTGGCGGGGCGGGGTTACTTGGAGTATTGTGTTCAGTTCTGGTTGCCTCATTATAGGAAGGAAGTTGATGTTTTATCAATACATAATCTGATCTCCAAACACCTCCACCATTAGAATCAGAGTTGGAATTGGGTTTATCATCATGGACAACTGTTGAGGTGGCACAATAACATAGCAGTTAGCAGGGCTCTATTAGAGCCCCTGTGACCCAGATTCAATCTCGCCACTGTCTGCAATGATCTTGTACGTTCTCCTGTGGGTTTCCTCCAGGTGCTCTGGTTTCCTCCCACAGTCCAAAGGTGCATGGTGTAGTGAGCTAAATGGTCACATGGGTGGTGCGGCCTCATTGGGCCAGAAGGGCCTGTACTGAGTTCAATTCAAGTTGAGTTGTCATCCAACCATACGTGAATAGCCATCAATACAGCCAAACGAGACAGTGTTACTCCAGAGCCAAGATGCAAAACGCAGCACTAGCAGTCACGCACAGCACAAAGCACACACAAGATGGCAAGCGCGAATGGTATCACAATCACGCAATAGAAGAGCCCAAAGCTCGTACCAACAATCTGCAGTCGACCATAATAGAGCTTGTCCCTGACGAGCGAGCACTGGGGTGGGGTGGGGGGGTGGCGGCAGCACCAACTGCAGCCTGGACGCCGTGCTACACCGACCCCAGTGGCACGCTCAGGGTCCGATGCCCCTCCCAGGCAGCATCGCGGCCCAAGGCCCAGCTCCCACTCACAGAAGACCACAAGCACAGACAGGGATATCAGTAAAATACAACCACGCAAAATATATATGCATTTACCACTACCGCTAAATAAAATAAATAAATAAACACAAATAATCGTTGTGGTGTTTTGTGGCAGCAGTACAGCGCAACACATAAAATATAATGCAAGTTACAACAAATATCTTCCGATGCTTTAGTATCCAAAAAGCTTAAATGTAAGTCATAGAAACAGGAGTGTACCATTTCAGAGCGCCACACATAAAATTCTGGAGGAAATCAGCCAGACCTTGGCCCGAAACATCAACTGTTAATTCTCTTCCATAGATGCTGCGTGACCTGCTCAGTTCCCTTTTGTTAAAGTGTCCATTCCCACTCTCACTCCAGTGAGCCTCAGCCCCGACGCGCCTTCTCCATTTCGAATGCTCATGGGCCAGAGCTTTCCAAGAGCAGGAAAGGATGTTCATTTCCTCAAGGGCACTTTTAGAAGGGCTCTTCCTCTGACTGCCTGGTCATGTCTTGCTGTGGCAGACGTTGAAACAGAGTCTAGTGCCCTGAATGTGGACAACATGACCTGACCACTAGCGGTGTCCCTGGGGCCTCAACGCTGGGGACGCTTTGGCCCGGGAGAGGTCACAGACACTGCCTCATTTACCTTGCCGAAAGATTTGGAGAGCTTGGTGGAGGCAGCACTGATTGCACCTCTCCAGGGCTTTGAAATGCCTCCTATAATCAAGACTTCAGTCAGTGTTGTTAGCTAGTATACCAAAGGAGAAGAGGGGGTGGTCTCCTCGGAGTGCAGGAGGAGCAAATCGGAACACAGGGCAGACTCAGGTAATCTGTAGAGACTTTTGGAGTGCCTTACAAGAAAGAGTGGTCTTCAGTGGCAACCTCTCTTTACTGCCGTTGGGGAAGAGGTATGAAAGCTTGAAGACCCACACTGAACAGACAGACCAAGTATTAAACTACCACAGCAACCACCCAGCCTGCCACAGGAAAAACTGCATCCGCACCTTATTTAAGGGAGCACAAAGGCACTTCAGGCCGGGAAAAAGAAGAACTTATTCAAAGTGCTCCGGAATTTCATCAGGAGATGCTCACTGAGGGGAGAAGGTCGTTCAGACCTTACTTAATGTGCGATTTTACTCTACATCAAGAATATATCAGAAATGACTGCTCGAACCTCACGGCATCACAATTGCTCACAAACCACCAGCGACTTTAACGAGCTTGTCTCGAGGACCAAGGTACCAGTAAAGACAACCGACAAAAGCAATGTGGTGTACAGGAACACCCATGGAGACTGCGACACGTTGGCCAGACAGGACGTAAACTCTCAGCTCGTTTCCAGGAACACAAACTGGCGGTACGGAGATGTGATCCACTGTTGCTGATCTCAGTACTTGAAAACTGAGAAGGACACCGCTTTAACTAGGGTGGAGGTTCTGGCGCAAGCCAACAAAAGATGGGCACGAGTATTTCTGATAACTCTGATCACCTCTTTCTGATAACATATTGAAAGAGGTGTCATCATTGAACCCCCTAAGAGCTAAAAAAATGTGAACCAATAGAATTCAAGGGTCAACTGAATGGGTAGCCAATTAGGACCAAGGCAAGCGAACAGGGGGCTATATATAAAAGCAAGCACCCCTAGAGAGAAACACCAAAAACTGTGCACTGAGGATGTCACCTTGACTGGTGATGAAATGTCTGTGAGCTAATTGCCAAGCTCGGCAAACTCCGTAATACCAACACAGTTTCAACGTTTTAGGAGCAGCTTCTTACCCTCTGCCATCATATTTCTGAACAGACAATTAACACCACCTCATTATTCCTCTTTTAGATTAGATTAGATTATAAGGACACTCAGTCCTCGTTTATTGTCATTTAGAAATGCATGCATTAAGAAATGATACAATGTTCCTCCAGAGTGATATCACAAAAAAACAGGACAAACCAAAGACTAACACTGACAAGACCACATAATTATAACATATAGTTACAACAGTGCAAAGCAATACCATAATTTGATAAAGAACAGACCATGGTCATGGTAAAAAAAGTCTCAAAGTTCTGATCGACTCCTGATAGTCCCGATAGCAGGCGGCAAAAGGGAGAAACCCTTTCTGCCAAAAACCTCCAGGCACCGACAACTGCCGATGCATTGGAAGCACCCGACCACAGGTGACGTTGAGTCCGTCCAAAAACTTCGAGCCTCCGACCAGCCCTCGGACACCTAGCACCGAGCACCATCCACTGCCGAGCGCTTTGACCCCACCCCGGCCGCCGAGCAACAAGCAAAGCCAAGGGCTCAGGGCCTTCTCCTCCAGAGATTCTGGACCACACAGTAGCAGCGGCAGTGAAAAAGGCATTTCAGAAGTTTCTCCAGATGTTCCTCCGTTCTCTCACATCCGTCTCCATCAAATCAGGATTGTGCACGGCACCCTACTTGACAGATTACAGATATCATTCACCGGAGTGGCCGCTGCGCACTACATCGCGCTGCTATCTTTGCACTGTTTTGTAACCTTCTGAAAAACTCTAGCCGAGATTTCATGTGAGTATTCACCTCCTTCAAGTCAATATTTAGCAGATACATTTTAGGCAGCAATTACAGCCTTGAATCTGTGTGGAAAGGTCTCTATCAGCTTTGCACATCTGGACATTGCAACTTTCTCCCATTCTTCTTTTCAAAACTGCTCAAACCCTGTTAGCTTGTATGGGGATCGTGAGTGAACAGCCTTTTCAAGATCAGCCACAAATTCTCAGTTGGATTGAGGCCTGGACTCTGACTTGACCACTCCAGGTCATTAACTTTGTTGTTTTTAAGACATTCCTGTGTAGCTTTGGCTTTATACTTGGTGTCATTGTCTTGCTGGAAAACAAATCATCTCCCAATTTGCAGTCCTCTTATAGACTGCATTAGGTTTTCCTCCAGGATTTCTCTGTATTTTGCTGCATTCATTTTACCCTCTACCTTCACAAGCCTTCCAGGGCCTGCTGCAGTGACGCATCCCCACAGCATGATGCAGCCACCACCATGCTTCATGGTAGGGATGGTGTGTTTTTGATGATGTGCTGTGTTTGGCTTATGCTAAACATAGAGTTTATTCTGATGGCCAAAAAACTGAATTTTGATTTCATCAGACAATAGAACCTTCTTCCAGCTGACTTCAGATTCTCCTCACATGCTGAGACTTCATGTGTGTTTTTTCAACAGTGGCTTTCTCTTTGCCACTCTCCCATAAAGCTCCAACTGGTGAAGCACCTGGGCAACTGTTGTTAAATGCACAGGCTATCACTGAAGCTTCTAACTCCTCCAGAGTTGTCATAGGTCTCTTGGTGGCCTCCCTCACTAGTCCTCTTCTTGCAGTCACTCAGTTTTTGAGGACAGCCTGCTCTAGGCAGATTTACAGCTGAGCTACATTCTTTCCATTTCTTGAAGACTGGCTTAACTCTACTCGAAGGGATATTCCTGACTTGGAAATTTTCTTGTATCCATCTCCTGAATTGTGTTTTCCTATAACTTTTTCGCAGAGTTATTTGGGGTGTTCTTTTGTCTTCATGGTGTAGTTTTTTCCAGGATACTGACTCACCAGCAGTTGGACCTTCCAGATACAGGTGTATTTTTATTACAATCAATTGAAATATCTTGACTGCATACGGTGATCTCCATTTAACAAATTATGTGACTTCTTAAACCAACTGGCTACACCAGTGATGATTTGATGTGTCATATTAAAGGGAGACGAATACTTATGCAATCAATTATTTTGAGTTTTATACTTGTAATTAATTTAGATGACTTTGTAGAGATCTGTTTTCACTTTGACACAAAAGACATGATCAGTGTCAAAAAAAGCCAAATGAAATCCACTGTGATTCAATGCTGTGAAACAATAAAACATAAAAACTTTGAAGGGGTGAATATTTTTTATAGGCACTGTATTTAAAATTATGAAGGGTATAGGTAGGGTAAATACAAGCAAGCTTTTTTCCACTAAAGTTGGGTGGAACTGAAACTAGACTTCATGGGTTAAGGGTGAAAAGTGAAAAGTTTAAGTATAACATCAGGGGAAACTTCTTCACTCAGATGGTGGTGAGAGTGTGGAATGAGCTGCCAGTTACAAATGGTGCATGGGAACTAATTTCAATGTTTAAGCGAAGTTTAGATGGGTACTTGGAAGGTCCTAGTGCAGGTCGATGTAGTAGGCACTTCGAATTGTTTGGGCATGGACTAGATGGGCCAAAGGGCCTGTTTCTGTGTTGTACTTTATATGTCTCTATGAGTCTATTAATCTAACCCTGTATTCCAATTCTGATACCAACTAATAGTTAGATTTGATTAGTTTGATCAACATCTTCATTTTGAAATCTTTCAATATTACACCTTTCCCACCACCCAGGAAATGCCCTCTGCTCATGGTTACAATCAGGGAGGAGGTACAGGAGCTTGAAGGCACACACTCAATGATTCAGGAACAGCTTCTTCCCCTCTGCCATCCGATTTCTGAATGGACATTGAACCCATGAACACTACCTCACTACTTTTTAATTTCTGTTATTGCATTACTTAATATATAATTAAAAATTAATATATACCATGTATACTTACTGTAATTCACAGTTATTTTTCTATATTATCATGTATTGCACTGTATTGCTGTGGTAAAGTTAACAGATTTCACAACATATGCCGGTGATATTCAACCTGATTCTGATTCTATCAGTGTCGGTCTTGTAGGTGATAACACATGATTAGCAGTTCATAATCTCCCTGGGCCTTTCATATGAAAGCTAAGAGCTGTGCTGGGAGCCCTCCGCATTGCCTTTGTCAATCAGTAATGTAGAGCTTATGATTAACCTCCGTCAAAGGTGCAAAATTAACTAAAAGTACCATGATTTTTAAAATCTGGTGGTTTGATTTTCTTTGAGGTGGGAAACAGGCTGAGGGTTTGATTTTACATGTTGAAATAATAATAAAACTGCAGCTGCACTCAATATATTTAAGGATTTAATTATTTGTTAGATTTTTATATAAATCGTAATAGGCATCCGTTAGTCTCGTGAGACCATGGATTTGCGCCTTGGAAGGTTTCCAGGGAGCAGGCCTGGGCAAGGTTGTATGGAAGACCGGCAGTTGCCCGTGCTGCAAGTCTCCCCTCTCCATGCCACCGATGTTGTCCAAGGGAAGGGCACTAGGGCCGATACAGCTTGACACCGGAGTCGTCGCAGAGTGCCTTGCTCAAGGACACAACACACTGCCTCAGCCAAGGCTCGAACTAGCCACCTTCAGATCACTAGACGAATGCCTTAACCACTTGGCCACGCACCAACACACAAATAGTAATATACTATTACAGTAATAAATCATAACAGTTCAAGGCTAATGAGTTGCCAATTTACTGCTTGGTTTAGTTACTATAATAGCCATTCTACAGAACTGTGCAAAAGCCTTAAGCAGATATATATATAGTTAGGGTGCTTAAGACTTTTGCACAGTACTATATTTGTCAACATGAAGCAGAGAAGAGTTTATAAATCTGGCAGGACCAAAGGATGCTGGGAATGGTGACGGTGGAGCACCGTGGGAGGGGTCTGAGACAGG
Organism: Mobula birostris; assembly: GCF_030028105.1. NCBI lineage: Eukaryota > Metazoa > Chordata > Chondrichthyes > Myliobatiformes > Myliobatidae > Mobula > Mobula birostris. The sequence continues at coordinate 5,420,401 of NC_092398.1, forward strand.
TGGCAGAGGAAGAGTGCCAGCTGTGGAGGATGGCGCGGGTGCAGACACACCCAGCCCTGAGACAGCAGGCAAGGTCATCTGATTCCAAACAATTGGCTTATTGATCATTAGAGAATGTCTCTCTGGTGCTTCCCACTCCCTCCCCTCTTCTGTTCCCTCTTCCCAACCATGATTCCCCTCTCCCTGCCCACTCTGAGTCCATTATAGAGACCCATATCAGAATCAGGTTTATCGTCACTCCCATATGAAATTTGTTTTTTTTTTGCCACTGCAGTACAGTGCAATGCATAAAATGACTACAGTGGAAGTGGTGTCAGCTGGATTTCAATGTTTAAGAGAAGTTGGATTGGTACATGGATAGGGGCTATGAAAGGTCAAGGAGCAGGTCGATGGGAATAGGCAGCTTAAATGGTTTGGCATGGACTAGATGAGCCGAAAAGTTCTATTTCTGTGCTGTACTTTTCCATGACTTAATAGCTCTAGTAGTGTAATATAGTAATTCTAGTAATATAGCTTCAGCAAACTAGCCATATATATGTGCCCAAGACTTTTACACAGTACTGCATATTTCTATGAGAAGGTCAGTATATGGAATGAGTTTCTGAAAGAAGAGGCTGAGGCATGTACTGTACATTAACAGCAGCTAAAAGTCCTTGTACAAGCTATTGGATAGGAAAAGTTTCAAGAGATAAAGGCCAAACTTTTTGGAACAGGTCAGCTGAGAATCTTGGTCAACATGGACCTGTCGAGCCAAAGGTTCTGCTTCTGTGCTGTGTGACTTAATAACTCTATATATACAAATAATTAATTCTAACGCCTTTTTTATTCTAATAAGCTGTGATTTATTTTCATGGAAGGGATGGTAAATGTTGTTGGAAACCAATATTTTTAGTAATACATTTTATAAGATTTGTACTTTTCAACAAACTCATATTTTTCACACTCAATGGTAGAAAGCAGTATAGCAGCTAAACTAACGGTTTATCACTTTTCTCATTTTTTATTGGGTATTAACACGTGATGTAATTGTGTTTATTCTGTAGCCTATTAACTATTTAATTCCTATCTAAGCAATTTCTCTTATCTATAAAAGTGATACATTTTTCAGAGGGGCCATCTTGTCTTCTTGGCTTCTTTATTCCTTTGTCTTAGATCATTAGCATAATTTCTCAGCTCTTTATTTAGTTTACATAGTACTTGTATGCTTCTTTATACTCTAAAATAAACCTTGGAATTAAGACTGCTCGGCATTCCTAACTCCCTAAGGATCAGAAAGTAAACAGAGATCCAACAATGTTATTGTTCATCAGTTCATTGGCTGCAAGGAACCAGAACATGGGTGGTCATTGATATCACGTGTATTCATAATTGTCTTCAACTATTAATACATTTTGTGCAGTGAAATCAAAAATTGCAGGAAGCACTCAGACGATCAGACGGCATCTGTAGAAAGAGAAAGAGCTAATGTTAGAGGTTGAAGTGCTTTTGTTATTGCCTCTATTTTTTTCTTTGTTCTTAAAACCTTACTTCTGCATTGCTTTGCATTGATGCTGCCTGATTTCTAAGTGTTTCCAACAATTCTAGTTTTAATTTTTGAAGAAACAGATATAGTGGCCACTATCACGATATTTACTGGAAGTCATTTGGAAAATGTGTAGCTCGGGTGGTTGGTGGTTGGGCTGAGTTGTTCTCTGATCTTGGCTACTTACTTGCACACATTTTGTCACCATACAAGGAGACATCGTCAGTGATTGACTCAACATGGTGATGAAACCTTTGCAAGTAAATTACCAAGACCGAGGAACAACTCTGCCCAATGTTATTTATTATATGTGGGAGATAGCCCAATCTTAAATCATTGCCTAGTTTCCTGAAAGTACAATGTTTCAAAAGTGGACTTGATGATGATTTTAAACACAACACATTCTGCAGGGGCTGGAAATCCTGAGCAACACACACAGAAAATGTTTTTCGTGGCATGTGTTAGCAATATTGGAACCCAAGTTCGGAGTAAACGACAGACTCTGATGCACAGATGTCGATTAAAATTTATTCATAATAATTACAAAAGGACGTCGGTGCCTTGGCCGAGTGATACCGTGAGAGGTGACATTCTCAAAACCAGGACCCCGGTTAGCACAAATCAGGCATCCACTTAAATAATACAAGTAACACTGAATTCCTGAACCTATCAAAGTAAACTTAACAGGCTTAAGCAGAAGGCACCAGGAGACTGCATTCAAAAAGCAAGTTCTTCAAGAAGAATCACAAGGAACTTTAAGTGATTCATTACTCCCGTTAAACTACAATTCAGGTGCGTTGAAAACCTTGGCGCCCAATGATCAGTTGCCTGAAGGCTCATTACATTTTTGTTTTCCTGACATTGAGGGTAAGGTCATTGTCATGACACCAGAAGTCACTAAATTCTCTGTCTCCTTTATGTTAACTACCTCTTCATTATTTGAGATCCACCCACTACAGTGGTGTCATTTGCACTGTATTAATCAAATGAGCACAAGGGTGATTCTTGGATTATCAGTAAAGATTGCTCAGAGGTAGAGAGAGAGGGAGGTCGTAGAGTTACATGGGACAGTTTGCAAGGAGTCAGAGGCAGAATATCCTGACAAACTTAAACAGAAGGCACCAGCAATCCTCGTTACAGATAGCAAGTCACTCAAGAAAAATGCAAGGGACTCCAAACAATGATCCACTGCCGTTAAAACAGCAATAAACCAATACAGAAGCTCTTAAAAACCTTGGAGCCCAGTGCTGTCTGGCGCACTACACATGCCCGAAGGACTTTTTACAAAGCTAGAGACACTCGGTAGATCAGGCAGCATCTATGGAGGGACTGGAAAGAAGGGTCTTGGCTCGAAAGGCCAATTGCTTACTCCTCTGAGTTCCTCCAGCATTTTCTGTCTGTTATTTATGATGATTTGAGACTTCCTAAGTTTCTGGAGGTGCCGGACAAATGTTCCTTTGTCTTTCTTCTGAAGTGTAGCAGTGGAAGAGAGGACTTTTATTTGGTCGTGCTACATAAATATTGAAGAGATTAATTCCCTGTCATCTATTCTAAAGCAGATTCTAATATTTCTTATCAATGTTTCAGTATGATAGATTCTGGCAGCGTAAAAAGCTCTAATTCCAAATAATCACACGTTTAGTGTGATTATTATTTGACGTGTTTGCAAAATCAAAGTGCTAATTATTGACAATAGGAGGTAGAATTTGGAGGAACGTGACCAAGTCCTCATTGGGTCATCAGAGGTGGAGAGGGGCAGTAGCTTTAAAATCCGTGGCAATATCAGTTAATTTGATACACAGTTTGTTCAAAGGCAGGAGGTACAAGAGACTTAAGTCCCACACCACCAGATTCAGGAATAGTTATTGCCCAACAACCATCAGGCTTCTGATCTTCACTCATCCCAACTCTGAACTGATTCCACAACCTACAGACTCACTGTCAAGGGCTCTATAACTTACCTTCTTGGTATTAGTTATTTATTTATTTTTATGCAATTTGTCTTCTTTTGCACATTGGTTGTTTGTCAGTCTTTATATATGTGTAGTTTTTTTCCATAATCTGTATCGTATTTCTTTATTTTCCTGTAAATATTTCCTTATCTTCTTTCTAGGGTGCATCACAACCTGGTATGGAAGCTGTCCTGTCCAAGACCGAAAGAAGCTGCAGAAGATCGTGAACACAGCACAGCACATCACACAAACCAATCTTCCGTCCCTGGACTCACTTTACACCGCACGCTGTCGGAGCAGTGCTGCCAGGATAATCAAGGACACGACCCATCCAGCCAACACACTTTTCTTCCCTCTTCCCTCCGGGAGAAGGCTCAGGAGCTTGAAGACTCGTACGGTCAGATTTGGGAACAGCTTCTTTCCAACTGTGATGAGACTGCTGAACGGATCCTGACCCGGATCTGGGCCATACCCTCCAAATATCCAGACCTGACTCTCGGTTTTTTTTAACACTACCTTACTTCCCATTTTTCTATTTTTTATTTATGATTTATAATTTAAGTGTTTAATATTTACTCATTTTAACTATATTTAGTATTTATAATATTTAACATTTGTAATCCAGGGAGTGTGAAGGGCAGAATCAAATATTGCTGTGATGATTGTATGTTCTAATACCAATTGTTTGGTGACAATAAAGTATAAAGTATAAATTCCCAGAAGGAAACGAATCTCAAGGTGGTGTATGATGACATATATATTTTGATAATAAACTTACTTTGAATTTTTGATTTTAATTACTTCAGAATGCCTTCAAGACATTACCTAATATAATTAGTCCAGTTGACATTGTTTCAACACAACAACAAGCTATTCATCTTATGGTCCTGGTGCAGGTCGATGGGAGTAGGCTGTTCAAATGTCTTGGCACTCCTTGTCTGTCTCCTGTCCCACACTCCTCCTGCAGCACATTGTCCTCACTGTTCCAAACATCCTTTGCTCCCGCCAGATCTACAAGCTCGGTCTCCGTTCCATGTTGGCAAATATAGTAGGCACCCAAGCTATATATAGATGTCCAACACTTTTGCACAGTGCCTAAATTGTCACCCAAAACGCTCTGTGTGTGTGTAGCTAAGATTTTTGCACAGTACTGTGCAAAAGTCTTAGGCACATGTAAAAAAACCTGTAAAACAAAGATGCTTTCAAAAATAATGAAATGTCAAGTTTCTAAATAATATAGCATGTACTACAAAGAGCAGTAAACAGTAAAAATCTAAATCAAATCAATATTTGGTGTGTACTCTTTGCATTTAGAACTGCATCAGTTCTCTTTGGTACACTGTCATGCAGTTTTCTAAGAGAATCAGCTGGTCGGTCGTCCCAAGCATCTTGGGGAACTTGCCACGGTTCTTCTGCAGATTTTGGCTGTCTCTCTTGCTTCTGTCTCTCTAGGTAATTCCAGGGATCCTTGATGATGTTGAGATCAGGGCTCTGTGGAGGCCATACCATCGGAAACCATATAAAAAATCAAGAGTGTTTAAGATTTTTGCACAGTATTTTATGTACAGTCCGATGACAATTAACTTCAACTTGAAAAAAATGAATAGAAAACACAGAAAACCCACAGCACAATACAGGCCCTTCGGCCCACAATGCTGTGTCAAACATTTACTTACTTTAGAAATTACCTAGGGTTACCCATAGCCCCAAACCCCCTCCCCAGCACGAAACACATCAAGAACATCGGCTCCCAATGTAAAAACACCCTGAAGATGGTGGAATTAAATTAAAGGAAAATTCCTCCTTTTTTGGCACTGTGCATTTTTGATACATCGGTAATTATTCTCACATTTGAGACGTTGAAGTTAATTTTCATTTTCCTGTGTAGCTTTATGAACTGGAAGAAGAGGCTAATGGAAAGTATCATTTAGACTGGTGAGAGACTAATTGGTTACGCTTCAAAATGTGAGTTAGATCCCATTGCTCCTATTCTCATTGACTTAAAGATCACATTTTCAAATTTGCCCGTAATGTTTACATCTATTTCCGTTTAGTTCAAAGGTTCAAAGGTTTATTTATTATCAAAGTATGTGTGCAGTATACAACTCTGAAATTCATCTTCTCCAGAGAGCTGCAAGAAAAAGGGAAACCATGGAAGTTGTTTGCCAGAGAAAAAGCAAACCCACCTCCTGCACAAAAAAAAGTACGGCAATACGATCACCAACTACCCCCCGAACAAGAACATCGGACGTCAAATCCCCCTCCCCTACACAAAAAAAAAGCTTGCAAAACACAACAACAACATCGGCCCCAAACCCCCCCACCCCAGCACGAAACGTGACAAGAACATCGGCACCCAAATCCCCCTCCCCTACACAAAAAAGCTATCACAATGCAACAAGAACATCAGCCCCAAACCACTCCCCTGCGCAGAAAATGCAATAAGATCGTCAACCCCCAAATCCTCCTCTCCCCGCACAAGAAACTAACAAACGCAACAAGAGCATTGACTCCCCCCCAACCCTCTCCCCCGCACAAAAAACAAGGAAAAAGAACGGGTTTAATAAATAGAATATAAAAGCGGTTACATTTGAGTGTTCCCTTTTTTTGATACATTTCTTCCTGCTTTGTTTTGTTATTTCATTTTCTGAGATGCGATGTCGTGTTTTACTCTAATGAAAATCAATACAAGATAATATACTGAACAACTTGTAGGGGTTATTTTACATGGAAATCGGTGATTCAAGATATAAAAGATAATGGGCTCTACATAAAAATGGATTAGTGCGGTGGTTATTTTTAAGTGGATTATTTTTCACTGTGATACTTAGCCTTTGGCTCTATTGGTCTCTAAGTTATGACTTAGTCTGCTAATAAAAATGGATATATACTAATATATATATTTATTTTAATGACTATTATTCACAATTCAAATTAATGGGAAGCCTTCAAGGCTTATTGAGAAAAGGTTTTAAACAATTTGGCTGGGTTAAGTTAATATGGAATTTGAAAAAGCTTTGCTGCTGAATTTTTTCTTGTCGTATTACAGTCGACATAAAGGTACAATTTGGGGACAATTTGCTGATAACAGCTGGGTCGGTGTTCACTGTGAACTTGTCAGTGTTTTGGGGACGTTGGCTGGGTTTACAGTCCTCCACGAACTCCCAGCACAGGTGCATCACAGGGCTGTGTGCTTGGCCCCTCTGCCCTACTTGCTTGACACCTACGCCTGTGTGGCTAAGTAGAGCTCAACGGTCCAATTTAATATCAGGGAACGTATACAGTATACAACCTGAAATTCTTACTCTCTGCAGACATCCACAAAACAGAAGAGAAGCCCCTGAAGAATGAATGACAGAAAAAAATGGACCAATGGAGGCCTCAGATAGATAGGGTAAATGCAAGCAAGCTTTCCCCACTGAGGTTGGGTGAGACTACAACTAGAAGTCATGGGTTAAAGGTGAAAGGTGAAATGTTTAAGGGACACTTGAAGGGAAACTTCTTCACTCAGAGGGTGGTGAGAGTGTGGAACAAGCTGCCAGCGCAAGTGATGCATGGAGCTCAATTGCCACGTTTAAGGTAAGTTTGTATAGGTACATGGATGGGAGGAATATGGAGGGCGATGGTCCCGGTGCAGATCGTTGGGAGTAGATAGCTTAAATGGTTTGGCACAGACTAGCTGGGCTGAGGGGAATGGTTCTGTGCTGTGCTTTTCTATGACTTTATGACTCTATTTCCCTGGAGTACCAATTTGCACCCATCTCCAGTGAGGGATTTGAACAATTGAGCATGGATCAATGGTTCATATTAAGCTCAAGTTCAAGTTTATTGGCATCTGCCTGTACATGTATACAACCAAATGAAACAGGGTTCCACCAGGCACACAACACATATCACACAGCGTGCATAATACCGAAGTCTAAACCATAAATAAGTTAATAAAGTATAACTTAAAATGCATCTAGCGTGCAGCACAGGTAAACAATGAGCAGCTCGCTGTCCTAATGATGAGACCTTGGCGGTGGCAGGGTATTCACTAGTCTCACTAGCCTGAGGAAAGAAGATCTTACCTCATCTGGTTGTCCTTGTCCCAATGCTTCTAAGCCTCCTTTCCGACAGTAGTGGGTCAAAGGGATGGATTGTAGGGATTCTCAACAATGCTTTGGGCTCTTGGTTTGTAACGCTCCTGGTAAATGTTTCAAGTGGGGTTGGAATGGAGACCCTGGTCATTCTGGTTTTAGTATCCTCCGTACGAACCCAAGATTGCAACTACCATGCTTTATTCCTCTTGGATTTCTGCATGCATGGAAATACCTCTAACCTTGCCCTATCACACCCTTCGATAATTTTAAAGACCTTTTTATTTGGTCACTCCTTGATCTTTTCTAGACAGAAGATCCCTAATCTTTTCCATTTTCCTGAGTGCAATTAACTTTCAGGTCTGGTACATCCCTGTAAATCTTTTTTTGCCTCCATATCTTTATTGTAACAGGAGGTCCAAATCGTGCGTGGTATTTCAAGGGCAGCACACACAGAATGCTAGAGTTGCTCAGAAGGTCAGGCAGCATCTATGGAGAGGAATGGACAGGTCGACAGCCAGGGTTGAGACCCTTCATCAGGACTGAAAGATCGAGGGGAGATAGTCAGTATAAAGAAAGTTGGAGGGAAAGGGTGGAACAAGAGTTGGCAGGTGATAGGTGGATCTAGGTGATATGCAGATGGAGGACAAGACAGTGAAATTAGCAACAGAAGGTGAGAAACACACACAGAATGCTGGAGGAACTCAGCAGGTCAGACAGCATCTTGGAGGCCTTTAATGGCCAATGGATCTACGCTGTCTAGATACATAAGCCAGGGCTGTACAATATGGAGAGCAAGCTGTTGCCCATGTAGCAACCTCCCCCTCTCCACACATCATCCACACATTGTGATGTGTCATCATCTTCCTTCAGTTCCAATGTTGAGGTCTTGTTGGATTGCTCTTTGTTGGGAACCTCCCACTTGATTTAGCAGGGATCAAAGGGGAGGTTCCCAACAAAGAGAGATCCTACCAGGAGCTAAGCCCCAGATGACATCGCTTTTAAGATTTCAGGCGCTCAGAGACCTCTCCATCAGAACAAGGCGATGATCCTTTGTGTCCCGATGAAGGCTCTCAGCCCAAAACGTCGACTGTTCATGCTTTTCTGTAGGTGCTGCCTACAGAATGCTTTCTACAGCATTTTGAGCATACTACTTTGGATTTCCAGATTTTCTCATGTTGAGCATCCTCGGAGAATCTCATCAGGATATTCTCCCACTGACTCCTTGAAAACCGTCCCATATAACTCCATCAGGATCAGAATCAGACTTAGTATCTCCGGCACATGTCGTGGTATCTGTTGAATTTTTAGCAGCAGTACAATGCAATACTGTACATGATAAATACAGAAAAAAATGATTACAGTAAGTTTATATATGTAAATTAAAAATTTCAAAATAAGTAGTGCAAAACAGAAAAAAATAAATAAAAAGTAGTGAGGTGGAAATCAGATGACAGAGGGGAAGGAGCTGTTCCTGAATCATCGAGTGTGCGCCTCAGGTGCCTGTACCTCCTTCCTGATGGTTGCAATGAGAAGAGGGCATGACCTGTGTGGTGGGGGTCCTTAATGATGGACGGCACCCTTCTGAGGCATCGCTCCTTGAAGAGGTCTTGGATACTGTGGAGCTAGAACCCATGATGGTGTTGACTAATTTTACAACTTTCTGCAACTTCCAGACGGTTCATGAAACAAATTCTTTCACTTCTTTTATATCTTCTTTTTCTTTCAAATCTGGTTCTGCTACTGTTGGAGCCTGTTATCGACATTTTGGTGGTGTGTTTTTGGGCCAATTGAGCGATCAGGTGCTTTGCTGTCTCCATTGAGGTTTCGAACGAACTGTGCGGCCTCAAGGCCAAGAGGCCCGGAGAAGGGGCGCCAGCTCATGATCGACTCCACTTCTTGCCAATCTGTGTCGAGGTAGATTGAAATCATCAAGGCGAGCAGGTATTCAGTGCCGTCAGCAGCCTCTCGCTCGCTGCTGTTAGAGGAGGGTCTCTGCATTCGAATGTTTGCTCTCAAAGAAACATAGAAATTTACAGCACATTACAGGCCCTTCGGCCCACAATGTTGTGCCGACCATGCTACCTATCTAGAAGCTGCCTAGAATTTCCCTACCACATAGCCCCCTATTTTTCTAAGCTCCATGTACCTATCTAAGAGCCTCTTAAAAGACC